>NC_134148.1:12491590-12794621 GCF_033958435.1 Carettochelys insculpta
TGAACACAAATAATCCCATTTAACTGAATGTGACAAAAGCAGGTTATCTGCATTAGACTTTGCAGAGTTAGATCCTTAAGAGATCCCATTGATTTTGGTGTAATTGACTACTTCTGTGTGTAAAGCTACAGGTTAAAACTCTTGTCCGGCAACATCCATCATGCAGCAGAACCATAGATCTTGCAGGAGTTCTGGGGCTTGGAGGAGGCGGGGCTATCCAGACCAGTGGCAGGAGCCCAGGGCAGGGGAGCCAGAGCTGGTCTGGAGGCAAGGGGTGTTGGGAGAGAGCCAGCAGCAGCCAAGGAGCAGGGCCTGGGCTGGTAAACTGGCAGCCCATGCTGGAGACCAGCATCTCATTCCTGCGGGCATGTGGGAAGCAGTGACCCTGGGAAGCCATGACCCTGAATAGCCATGACCCTGGGAAGTAGTGACTGGGGAGGGGTGGCTGGGGCCAGGATCCAGCAGCTGAAGAGCCTGAGGGAGGGGGAAACAGGGTCAGGAAGCTGTGAGCAAGGAGCCCAGGAGCAGGGGCTGAGGCCAGCAGGGAGGGAGAACTGACAACTCTGGTCCAGCAAAATCCATTATGTTGGACCGCTTGGGTCACAAGGATTCTGGACCAGGGAGGTTGAACCTGTAGTGAGAGATGGCTCAGAGAACAGACATAAAAATCTGGACATTAAGCCTACATCTACATTACCATGGAAGATTGACTGCTCAGGGTTGATCTTCCGGGACACCATTTCACGCATGCATATAAAGGCAATTTCCAGGGTCAACGTTGACCCCTTAACTCTTTGAGTGCTGCGAGGATTAAGGAAGGTTGATGGGAGGAGTGCTCCCGTCAACCGTCCTCCATGAAGAGCAGCATGGAAGTCAACGGCTGAAAAGTCGATTGGCGTAGCTAAAATCACATACCAGCTGTTGACTGCTTTAACTAGTGTAGACGTACCCTAAGACTAGCCTACGACTGTGTCCACACAGCAGCCCTATTTCGAAATAAAGTATTTTAGAATAGCTGTTCCAAAATTAACAGCGGTTATCTTGAAATAACTTGAGTGTGTACACGTAGCCTAATACAGTTAGCTTTGGTGGTGACAGTGAGTGCTTTAAATTTCATGTCACTGCCTAGTTTATGCCTTCATATGAACAAATGCAGAGTTATTTGTACATTTCTTTTCATAGCACACTTTAAATTGTATATTTCTAGTCAATTATTATACTTAGATGGTTAAAATTATTATGCCTTTGTTTTTCTGTCGTAATATTAGACAAGATATATGCCTCTATGGCTTAGAAATGCACTGTGTGTTTATTGTTGAGTTTTAAAGCACTGGTTAGAATATATCCTATTGGATTCACTGGTTGGATGTCCCTGTATCTTTGCTGTTCAAAGTTTCCCCATGTTTAATTATTTATGTGGGAGGAATTTTGAAGTTTACAAATTAAAAATATTAATTCTTTAAAAATTTAATTAAGATTTCTACTTAATTTGAATCTAGTCCTGTTGAAATCAATGGCAAAACCCACACCAATTTCATGTGGACCAAAAGTGGTTTCAGAAAAGGATCAATTAAAATTAAAACCTTTAGTTTATGCGTAGCTAATGGCAGTGTAATATTGCTGAAGATATCATTATTGACTGCAATAAAGATGACTACGTGATTTTAAACAGATCTAAATGTGCGTGTGCAAAAAGATCTTAAGACCTATCGGCTGATAGTCGGTCATTATTACAGATACATTTGATTAGATTAATATACCAGACTTGTTTAAAAATTTTAAGTAAAAAGATTTAAACATTGATATTTCTGTCAGTGCCTCGTGCATCAGGAGAAAGTCCTCCCTCAGTCAGCAGATACAGCTAAGTGTGTTTTGTGCTGTGGCAAACCCTATTGTGATGGGGCTGTAAGTAATCAGAAGTGACAGCATAAGCACTGTCTGTTCAAAGTGATTTCACCAAAAGCATTATTTTCTGGGGAGAATGCACATATGGCTTTCATAATGCTGAAAGAGCACTGATGTATCAATTTATTAGCGCTAGATTCTGAGAGTAAGTTGCAAATTGTGTTCAAATTAAAGAGTCACTATTCTCTGTGTTTGCTGTTCAGAAGAGTGTAGGAGATAGTCAAATAGGCTAGAGCTGAGGTGAAAGCATCTGTCAAGGAAATGTTAGAAAGGTTTGTAGTGATGAAAGCTTCCGTGCAGAGTGCTGTGTGCTATTCTGCAGATCAGCCAAGAAAATGTACAACTAAGTCTCTCTCTCTCGTTGGAGAGGGGAAAAATGGGTGCTCTTGATGAGGGCTATAATTTCAAATTCAAATACAAGGTTGGACCTTTAAAAATATCCAGATACAGAACTGGGTGTTGCAACGTTTCTGTTGATATATGTAATGTGATTCAGATGGCTAGGCCAAAATCGAATTGAGCGTCTTGGTGCTCTCTCACATCCACTCATGGCCTCAACTAGCATCTCTGTGCTGATAATACATCAGTATACTCGCCTCTTTGGTTTGACCATCAGCCTAGGAGAGACTGAGGTACTGTTTCAACCTGCTCCAGAATCTGCTGTTCTCCCCCCTTCAATCTTTATTGAAGGCACAGAGTTAAAAACAGTAGAGGAGTTCAAGTACCTTGGCATTGTGATAGCCAATGATGGCTCCCTTGACGAAAAAATCAATGCCAGAATCTGCCAGGCCAATGGGGCACTAGGACGTCTGAGAGTGCGAGTGTTGAATCAGCACAATATCCGACAGTCCACTAAACTAAAAGTGTACAAGGCTGTAGTCCTGATCAGTCTGCTGCATGGCTGCGAAACCTGGACCTTGTGCAGAAAACATATAAAACTTCTGGAGCACTTCCACACACACAGCCTGAGGTCAATACTGCACGTTCCATGGCAGGACAGAATTACGAACCTGGAAGTCCTGGACAGAGCAGGAGCCACGAGCATCGAAGCCATGATTCTGAAAGCCCAGCTTTGCTGGACAGGGCAAGTCACATGAATGGAGGAGTCAAGAATCCCTAAGCAACTCCTCTACGGTGAACTCTCCCAGGGCAAAAGGAATCAAGGCAGGCTTTGCAAGAGGTATAAAGACTGCGTGAAGGCCAACATTGCTCATGGTGGTTTAAAACCAGATCAGCTAGAGCAGCATGCAAAAGACCAAACAGGCTGGCGTGCTCTCGTAGGATACGCGTATGACAACTTTGAAGAGCAGCGACGTGTGTGCCTCATTGATGCTCGTGAGAGGAAGAAAGCAACAGCAGCAGCCGCACTAACAGAGCCAGGACAATTCCCTTGCCCCCACTGTGAACGCCCACGCCGTTCAAAGCTTGGACTCCTCAGCCACATGCGAGTCCACAACCAATGAGCCTGTGCAAGCTCAAGATGTCATCATCGGACACGATGGACTACCTATATATATATATATATATATATATATATATATATATATATAATATTCCCCCATCCCTTCCACTGGCTGGATCCACATGCATCTCCACTAGCAGTGCTCATCTGCAGGTTCCACTTCTGCTCCTATTGGCTGGGAATCATGGCCAATTGGAGCAGTTGGGGGTGATAGCTGCAAGCTCAGGGCCTCACAGTGTTGCCTGTTCTCCCCACCCCACCCTGCCCCAGAGCTGTGCCAGGTAAATGCCTATGTTGCCTGCCCCTTCCCATACCCTGCCTCCAGCCGGACCCTGCACTTCCACCCTGCTCCCCAACCGTTCCTCCCACACACTGAACCCCCCATTTTGGCCCCCCTGAGCTTTGGAGGGAGGGTCCCATAAAATCTATTCACCCCAGACTCCCAGAAGATTTAATCTGGCCCTGCGTGCTTAGGGTCACCCATACTGATTGTATTTTATTGTCAAAATAAGAACACTTTGAAAATGTCACCTTTAGAAGTCATGTATAAATTTATAAATGATGCCTTTTTTGTGGCGTTTTATAATTCACTTCATTTCACTGAGAAGTTCCATAACTAAGTAATGTGGTGAAATAAAACCTTACTCTTTCTGTGTAAATTTGTTTTGGGTGTCAGCTGCATTACTTGCATACATTACAAGCAAAACCTAACCAAGATATTTTTACAGGTCTTAATCATGAACTAAATATTTCAAATAGTTGTATTCCTTCCAGTAACCTCTTTCCCCTCTCGCAGTATGCCCCCAAAGGAGAGTGAAGCTTAAATAATGAGAGCTCAGAATATAGCACCAGTTATCTACTAAAGTGGAGACAACATCATTTTTATTCAAGCATGAATTCCGATGACATTTAGTGGAGTTAATGTTATCTTTATTTGGTATTATGTATCTTGCCTAGTTCCATTTGCTTTGTTGCATTTTTTTTACAATGTCTCAAATTGCCGTGGAGCTGGACCATCCCCATTGACCAGCACCAAAAACCTCTTTGGCATAAAAACATCTTTATTACTTCAATATCTTTAACAGGGTATATCTGTTTTGCTCCCAGCTTGGAATAGCAACCGATAATGTACATGTTCATAACGCTCTTTGTTGGGTTTTAATGTGCATGATCTGCCCCTTGCAGTGACAACACCACTTGAACTTAATGACAATAGCAAATGAATTGCTATCTTGCTCAGATCTTTTCTGTTCGACTAGGTTGATGTGTGTTGGTTGCCATGGGTGTGGGAAAATTCTGTATCCTGGGAATTAAAGGTGAGGACCCTCAGAATCAATCTAATGTTGAAATCAGTGTTCATCCCTCTTCTATAGAGGCAGCTGTATGTCTGTGATAAAGGAGCTTAACAATGAAATATGTATCAAAAGGATTTATACAATGGTGACTTTCCTAACAATGGTCTCATTTCTTTCCTCCAGGTATTTCGGTAACAAAGAAGACACATACATGTAAGTAATATCTTTTGATTTGGTCTCCTTTTACAAATGAAATTCATGGTAGTCTGACTGTTATACTTCTCAGACTATTAACTGCTTGTGTGATCTGGGGAAGTTCTACTTTACAAGCTCTGGTGTGCTTCCCAAGGCAGAGTGGTTTAGCCCAGGAGTAAAATTTCATCCATATGAGGATGCAGTGTGTGTGTGTTGTGGGGTGGAGGGAAGGGAAGGAGTTTTAAGAGGCAAGGTAAGTTCTGGGTTCTCATGTATGTGCTTTTAGAGTTGGCTGGTAACTAGTATCCTGAAGCCAAGGGAGAGAACAGTTTCCTTCTGATCTCTTTCATTCGTGTGCCTGTTACATATGCAATATGCTTCAAATGAAAACCTATTTTTCAATTTTATTTTAAATCCCCTCCCCCTTTTCTGTCCACTAGTCTATAAGTTAGGTGATTACGTGCGTGTGCTTGAGGAGGTAGTTGCTGAAAATGAGACTGTCTGTTAGCCATCTATATACACAGACCTAGGCAATGGCATTGTGGTAAGTGATGTGGACAGGTGCCCTGGCTGAATACATATTTACTCCGAGTCCCCTGGTCAGAGACAGCTCCTTTTGGGATCAGCCTGCATTCTTACCCCACATTGAGCCAAAAGCTCAGAGCTGAGGAACTGTTATGACTGGGGAGTGATATTATACTCTGCAACATTCAGAAATAATATGTCACAGAAGTCAGGTAGTAAAGTAATTGCACTTGCACACCATTTCACATATCCACTGAAGGAGCAAAGCAAACGACCTTCGAATCACACACACGGCTATGCAAGACTTGTTAGGATGAATTTTAACAAAGACAAGACATAGAGGTGTCTTTACCATAGCTTCAGAGGATGAAACCAGTTTCATAAAATATCTTACATCAATCTCACTCCAATTTCACTCACAAGTTTAAAAATCCATGTCAAGAAAAACACGCTTTAAAATCATGCACCATTAAACAATGTATTATCAAATTTAATAACAGTCAACCGTTCGTTGATACAAGATATTCAGATGTCACGTTTCTTGAAACGTTAAATGTCGCAGGCTTGTTTAGAGCATAATGATGGTCCTCTGCATAGGCGGGATGAGAACACAAGACACATTTTTAGGGTCAGATTCTCCCATTGGATGTGTGGATATGTGATTCCCACCGACACGCATGGGAGCTACACGTGGGCATCTGAGGGAAAAATTTTGGCCCATAGCTGTTGGTGAATATTTGAGCTCACGCTAAGATTGACAGTACAGGAGACTGAAGTCCTCTGTATATCCGCAGGCCAGGCATTGTACAGACAGCTTCCTTGCACAGCCTTGCCCATGAGCTCAACCCTGGCCTGGAGGGACCACCCTCTCTAGAGGTGGTAAGTAATTCAGAATTTATGCTAGCTCAGTCCTGCGCCTCTCTTGCGCAGAGGCTAGTGATTGTGCTTACTGTACATGGTGGTTTGGGACTTGGACTCCAGTCCCCCTGGAAATAAGCTGAAACCACCAGACTATATATTTTATATATAGTAGCGCCTTTTACTGTCCCGTTGTCAGGAATACCACTTCTCCATTTTCACTCTGCAGTGCCATATACAAATGAAATTTAACATTAGCCAGAGACCTGAAGTCTGTAGGAAGCACTTTCTTAGTCCATGTCAGACTAATAGGGAATTGTCCTTGCTTCTGTTTTAATGGATTGTGCTTCTGGGACCTGCTATGGTGAACAGCTTGGTTTGGAAACCTAATTTGCTGTACCAAATGATTTATGCTTCATCACTATTGACGGTGCTGACTAATGAGGGCACTGTGTTGTTTTCTGTCAGTAATTCAGAAAGACATTCTGATTCCTAGCTTGAGAACAGGAGATTTTTTGTGTGTGTGTGTTCTGCATTCAGTAGACACAATCACACTGTTTACGCTGTTAATGATCTGACAAACTTAGTTATAGGATAAGCCACCATCATTATTAGTGATCTTAAAAGAAAGAGCAAGCCTCGAACTGGCATTGAGTCTGGCCATGTAGGGGGTTTTCCCTCTGGGCCGGAGTTGAAGCATGGAGAGAGAACTTTTCCAAGAGTCTTGTGTTGCCCATGTCCAGGCTGAATGAATTGCAGGATTTCTGAGAGGACTGCAGTTTGGAGGACTCATCGGTTCAGCTCCTCTGAGAAACATAATGCCTACTCACAAAATAAATGTGGAACTCATCTGTCGCTCTTACAGATCACTTCTCGGTGGTGATACCATATCAGGAGCAATTTGAAGTGCCTGGGAGTATTGAAGGCTGAAGGAACTTTTCTTTGAGCCATATTCTGGGGTCTCCACTCTCTGATGTAGACTGGCCTCAGCTCTGCACACCAGCCAAACTTTGGACACACAGGGCTTCTTTTTTTTTTCCCCAGAGTTAATGCATGTTCTTATTAAAGTGCTGGATCTAATCTCCCATGCACACAAAAACGGAGTAATGTTCTCTAGCTGGGGTAGTTGCCCTGTCTGGGAATGTGCAACAGAGCCCATGTCCACCCTTTCACCAGAGCTGGTGACTCACCTGTTTTGCCAGAAGGTTAAAGGGGAAACACACTGAGTCATCTGAGTTCCGATAGATATCTCATGTCTTCCGCCAGTACCCCACTGTGACTAGAAGGGCTGATGAGCTCTGCCACAGTGCACTCAGGAAAAATCACAGAATGGCTCAATTTTCTGTAGTGCAAAGAACATGAGAAGTCTTCATGGCACACTCCAGTGACTCGAGGATGCTTTGTTCAGTGGGGCTGCTCACACGCAGGCTAGGGTAAGGGTAGAGATCAGAACTGGGTGCTGATCACCTAGGCCAGAGATGAGCAAACTTTTCATGTCGGGCCCAACTTTTCATCACTGTAAGTACCCCCCACCCAACCTGTCTAATGTAATCCAAACTAACTGAATTTTCAGTTATGTTAATTAAAAAAAAAAACTTTTCAGCATGTGTAAGAAAATAAGTATGTGGAATGTAAAAATTATATTAGCTGGTATATAAATGTGAATGTGTGTATGTAAAAATAGTAACAGATTTCAACATTTTTAGTGAGATGCATGAGCCTGACACCCCACAGCCGATCGTACTGCGTCCCTCTTGCAAAATTCCGTGCCTACCTCCCACTTTGTGCAACCCTGAGCTAGGCTACTTCTGCAGGAGTGGTATGCCCACAAAGCATTACTGTTACGCTTGGGGGTGCTTGCAAAACTTCTCACCTAGAGCCTTTGACCATCTTCACTGCCAGGTATGGCACTGTGGTCCCTGGAAGGGAGGTGGTGTTTCCCATGACATTGCATAGAGAAAGAGTCTCTGCCTTGCCAGTGACTGATAGCCAAGTGCCTCAATCCCACTTCACCCAGCATCATTATCAAATGGCAGTTTCGAGAGGGATCTGCCATCTGGTAAGGGATGTGCAATTGGTCCAACATGCATGGACCCTTCCCTTCTACGTGTCCCTGGGGGCTCAGCACCTCTGTAGCACAAAGAGATGGGTTAGATCAGCAAAGGGAGCAACAAGAGCAACTAATGGAAATATCTCTACCAGATGTGTGAATGAGTGTAGGAAAGGAATTTAATATTGTTTTTAAAAAAATGGCTGATAACTCACTGCAGTGAATGTGAGCTGCTGCAAATGGGTTTGGACCATGCTGTCTCCTATATCTATATCTTAGTGTTACATATATTATTTGATTTTCGAATTGTGTTTATAAAGAGGACTTTTAGGTCAGGGTTAGCTTCACCTTCTTGATATATCGGTCATACTGCAACAGATGGAGGTGCTGAGCTCTCAAATCTCAGTGGGTTCTCGCTAGTTGTCACCTTTCCGCTGCATTACCACAACCTCTGACCTGACATTTTTCTCTGCTTTGCTCTCTGTTAACTTATGATATTAACAAGAACAGAGTCAGGAGGTCATGCTTCTGGGCTGCTACTGTAATACGAGCCACATGTTTTAATACCAACTAAGTTCAGTGTGTATGAGCTCTATGTGGTCCTGGACTGACTTTCTGCAGCCCTTTTTAAGATAATGTTGTTATGTTTGCTTCCAAGTTGAATGAAAGATGAAATTTTAATCTTACTTTATTAATCTCCATGGACTTTAAGCTTTTAAATGGAAGGCAAATTCCAGTTCCAGCAGACACTTTAAACTGTGTTAGAGGAAATATGCAGCATCACAACATTAACTGTGTAAACAGTCTTTACCCAGAATATCTAGAAATTGTCCTATATTGATTGGTTCAGAATCAGGGCTTCATTATACTTGTCAATTGCACATGTCAATTACACTTATCAACTGGAATAGCTATTGCTGAATAATTCTGGAATAACTATTTCAGTGTAAGACCTCATGTGGATACTCCTGTTCTAGAGCAGGAGTATCACAGGGTTTCTTTTTACAAAATAATTATTCTGAAATAACTGTTTCCAAATGTCAACAAACCCTTAGTTTTCCAGTGGCAGTTGCAGAGTAGTTTCAAAACAGTGGGGCCTAATTTGAAAGCTGAAGCAGGTGAGGTCTGTGTGAGCCTTATGGGATTTGGTTAACAGAAGCATTCACAAAGCAAACCATCAGATGGGTTAACAAAGCTGGAAGTGAATCAACTCCTGCAGGTTTTGTTAATGGAGATCTCCTCTCAGCTTCTTCCTAGCCCTCATAGCCACCTGTCTGTGCTTTACCTGTCACCAGGCTGCCAGCAGTGGGGGCAGAAGGCACTTGACCTGCAGCCTGGAAAGTCTAAATGGTCTGGGGCTTCCAGCCACCACCACTGCAACTGTGACAGCCATGCGGGCCACAGCTCTGGCCACTTAAATTGCTGCTGGAGCAGCACATGCTGTGGGCAGCACTAAGAAGCTACTTTGACGCTTCTGCCAGAGTCATCCTCCCCTCACTCCTGCCCTGGAGCCTGGCAAGTCGGCCCCCTGCCTGTCACATCCTCATGATAATTTTCTGGCATTACTCGACATCATCAGGTTTACATTGGGCTCTGACTCAGCAAAGCACTTGACTTCAGGAAGATTTAAAACCATATGGAACTTCAAGCATGTGTTTAAGGGATGCTTTCCTGAATTGGGTCCTTAATACCTTCAGCCCTAAGAGGATGTTAAAAAGAGGGCCTGGCTCCTTGGAGAGTGAGGGAGGACAGCTTTGCAGCCAGCTCATCAGCTGTCATATAACCTTGAATCATGGTCACCAAACTTTTACAAGCAGACTGAAGTTTCTTGTTCTGTTTGATTCAAAAAAGGCAACTTACCAACACTTGTCCTCTTTATTATTCTACGTGTCCCTCTTAGACTATAGTTGTTGCCTCATTCTGGTCTGGTGTTGCCTCATTCTGGCCTCATTCTGGTCACAACAGAGGTGGACTTACCTTTCGTAGTTTATAGTAATTGTGCTAAACGTGGTAATTATGTAATTGTGCTAAAGGGAAAAAGAGAACAAAGGGTTCATCTTTACTGCTTAGACTTAGGAATACCCAGGTTTTCAATTACATTTTTGCATAGTTTACACTGTGCTTTTTTGTCCCTACTGGAGTCTAAGTAAAAATACGCTTTCCCTCACAAAGTAGGAACAGGCAGAAAATTGATGGTTAACACTCTCTTCTGGTGGGAATGATGTCTCTAGAGAACAGGTGACAAACTAAACCCTGTCTCCTGAGGTCAATAAAATAGCTGTTTGGTCCCCTGTGCATACCTTCGTAATAACTTAACTGGGCAGCCTTAAGATCCCTTGGAGGCTTTTCTGCCAGCACGCTCCCTCTCTTTGTTAAGAATGCTTATTAAAAATGGTTTTATAATGAAGTTACCTCAAATAGCAGCTACTTTCCTGTTTGTCCTTGAAGCACTGTTTGCCCTGCTGAAGAATCCTACTGACAACTATCTGGGGCTTTTCGCCTGGTTTAAAACTTTTTTTCTAGACTTTGATTTCTTCTGGGAGCCAGGGGACACCTGTTCTTCACCAGTCGGTTATGTAACTTGCATTTGTTTTTAAGCTGTCATAAGGAAGTGTTTGCTTCTAGTGCACTTACCAGTAATGAATCCATTGTCGTCTCCTGCAGTCCCAGTAGCCTGTTAGTGGTTGGTTTGTTGCAGAAGACAGAGTGTGTACAAGCTAAGTTGTCTTATATCTATTGATTGATAAGACACTGAATACTGGGCCTGAGATTGTGAAGCACACTCCTTCATGCATAACCTGAGCCTCTGGATTTATAGAGGATTCCATCTGCCACCTAAGGAAGTGGTGAGCATGGGAACACACACAAGAACGGCAACTGGGCTTGGATGTATGGCTTTCATTGAGGATAGCAAGATGATCAGATGTATGTTAGGACCCTGCTATCCTCCATTCTCTACATAGCTGCTATGTGTGTGTAGCCTCCTGGCTAGACTCCACCCCATCAGCTGGCAGAGCTGGCTGAGCTCAGACATGAAAGTAGTTTGTAGTTTCTGCAACAGTAATGCATCAGGAAAGCCTTGTATACAGCCTTGGAGAATTTTGGCTGAGTCTGCTAGAATTCCTACCTGGGACTCCAGCTATAGTGCAACTACTTCATACTTCTCCAGAATTTCTGCTGGCACGTGTGACTTTTGGCTCTAAACATTTGTTTGCAAGCCCCTCTTGCTGTGCTTTCTCACAACAGAGGTCTCTGATAGGCAATATAACATGTCTTGTCTGCAGAGCACCAGGTGCACTAGGATAAGCTGAGTAGTTGCCGACAAACTGTGATGCACATGACATTCGGTAAGTCAGGACTCTAATCAGCTTTTAGATGAGTAATTATGCATGTTCCTTAGTGGAGCAGTTTGGATACGTGTAGAAACTCAGATGGGAAAAGTAGGTGAAATGAAACTCCTAAATTTTGCAACATTTTATCCACACGTAAGTTCTGATCCACTCCTCAATGCTCAGACCCACAAATGGTGATTTGTATATTAACATGATCCATTTTTGTTTCATGCTTCATTTAGTCAATACACTGCTGTGTGAAGGATATAACATGAGTAAGGACCTTTTCTTCACTATTGTCTTAATATTGGAAGGATGGACTTGGGTGTGCTGTTGTAAAGACCCACAGAAAAGAGATGAAGCTTTTGGCTACGAACTCCTAAGATTCCAAAAACCATTAGGCAGGAAGCTGTTCAGAAGAAAACTAACAGAATTCATTCCATAGAGTCTTCAACCTTAGATAGTACATGCTTTAGGAAACCCATCCATTCAGTTCAGAAAGCTGCACTCTTTCTACTGTAAGATGTCAGGGGCCATTGATTCATTGTGCAGTAGCATAGCTGTATAGTACTTGTCTGCCAGGGTAAATTCTCAAAATACTACATTGACTTTGTTGGCCTCTTCTTCCACCATTGGTAACCTGTGCTGTGCGCTGTAACAAAGAAACCATGGGCCTGATCCAAATCCAGTTGAAGCCACTAGAATTTGACTTGAATGGGCTTAGATCAGCCTCCAAAACACCAGCAAGGATGTAACTTAAAAAAAATTAAGAAACTCTCCTAACTTTACATTTCATATTGTTGTTGTTAGAAATGAATGTCTCCAACTTGCTACCAGTAGCAGCTGTACACAATTTCAGTAGCGAGGGTAGAGAAAAAAGTACGTATGTTGGGGTGAAGAGGAGGATTGAATTCAAAGTTCAGCATGTAAGCTATTTTACATACTTTAAAATTCTAAACAAACCCTCAAAATATCTCTGTTTACCAATGGCAGGTTGTGACTGGGTTGAAAGACCATTTCCTGCTTGAAGGGTGCATTAGTGAATGAACAGTTTGGCATTCTCCAAATCTGGTTTTGGCATCCTTTGTATTTTGCAATATGGCCACTGCTGAAACTTATCACAAATGTCAGTGTTTGTGCCTTGCTGCTTTCAGAACTAGCTGAGAGTGGTTGAGAAGAGTAAAAGATGCCATGGTTCTGAATCATCCCAAGTATGCTGGAGAGTTTTAATCTCAAAAGAAATGCCACAGCCCTGAACACAAGACATATGAGCCATGTCTACACGTGCACGCTACTTCGAAGTAGCGGCACTAACTTCGAAATAGCGCCCGTCGCGGCTACATGCACCGGGTGCTATTTCGAAGTTAACTTCGACGTTAGGCGGCAAGACGTCGAAGTTGCTAACCCCATGAGGGGATAGGAATAGCACCCTACTTCGACGTTCAGCGTCGAAGTAGGGACCGTGTAGTCGTTGCGCGTCCCGCAACTTTGAAATAGCGGGGTCCACCATGGCGGCCATCAGCTGAGGGGTTGAGAGATGCTCTCTCTCGAGCCCCTGCGGGGCTGTATGGTCACTGTGGGCAGCAGCCCTTAGCCCAGGGCTTCTGGCTGCTGCTGCGGCAGCTGGGGATCCATGCTGCAGGCACAGGGTCTGCAACCAGTTGTAGGCTCTGTGTATCTTGTGTTGTTTAGTGCAACTGTGTCTGGGAGGGGCCCTTTAAGGGAGCGGCTTGCTGTTGAGTCCGTCCTGTGACCCTGTCTGCAGCTGTGCCTGGCACCCTTATTTCAATGTGTGCTACTTTGGCGTGTAGACGTTCCCTCGCAGCGCCTATTTCGATGTGGTGCCGTGCAATGTCGAAGTTGAACATCGACGTTGCCAGCCCTGGAGGACGTGTAGACGTTACTCATTGAAATAGCCTATTTCGATGTCGCTACATCGAAATAAGCTATTTCGATGTTGGCTTCACGTGTAGACGTAGCCATGGTGAGCTGCTGGAGCCTGATCCTGTCCCCATTCAAGTGAACAGCAAAGCTTCCATTGACTTTGCTGCAAGAACAGAATTCAAATGCTGATGTAAAACTGTCTGGAGTTAAGCAAACCATTCAGATGGCCTCTGTTTTCCACCCTTGTGTGGTGATGAATACGAGCTGTTATGTGCACAATACTCAAGGGGTTTGGTCCATTATAAAATTATGGGCCAGACAAAAAACTTGGACCCAGAAGCTTATTTGTTCAAAGACTCTTGGCCTAATTCTTCTCCCACAGAACATGAGCTACAGCCACTGGAGTTAGTGGGAGTTGCTGGGACCCTCTGTCAAAGTGATGAGAACAGTCCCTCATCAGGGTTTTTTGCTCTGTGTGTATCTAGATTTTATGTTCCCGCAGAGAGAGCGAGAGCAGGAACAAAGACTAGATGGAACTTCTTCAGTCATATAGTTGATGGATCTCCATTCCAAATGGCTAAATGTAGTGCCTTGCATGTTTAATAGTGACAAGAAAAAGTGGGTCTGTCCCGTGAGAGCTCATCATCTAATAAATTATTTTGTTAGTTTTTAAGGTGCTACATGACTGCTCTTTTGTTTCATTAGGCTACAGACTGACATGGCTACTTCTCCGTAGCTTTTCTCATGTTTTGACAACTAAGAGTTAAACAGGCAAAACAAAGTCTCATTTTTCTGCTATGCTATAATAAATCCAATCAGATCAATGGCAAAACACAGTTAAAATACAGTTGTTTTGTGGGTGATCAATAAAATATTCATCTGACTTCTATCATAGAGTCAAAAGAGTGAAAAACATTCCTTCTGAATATCATGTGCTCTCCATGCACAATATAATTTATTACACCTGTATATTTTAGTTACTCTCCATTTTAAAATATCAAAACAAAAAGCAGTCAAGTAGCACTTTAAAGACTAGCAAAAAGGTTTATTAGGTGAGCTTTCGTGGGACAGACCAAGTGGGTCTGTCCCAAGAAAGCTCACCTAATAAACTTTTTTGCTAGTCTTTAAAGTGGTACTTGACTGCTTTTTGTTTTGATAGTGTATAGACTAGCACGGCTTCCTCTCTGTTACATTTTAAAATATTAATACGTCATCAGCTCCTCCAGAATTCATTTTAAACCTTGGTGAGATGTAAGGCAACATCTGAAGACTCCATGAAATATCTCACTGTTTGTAAGAGTTGATAAGAAATATCATTGTGTTATGCAATGTTTTATTAACATGAGTATTTTACAAAATTTGCTTTTCTGATACAGACATAATTGAATTTTGTAACATTCAAATCCATAGGATGACACAAACCCTGAAGCTTTTGTCCTACGGGGAATTCAAAACAAGAGAGATCTTATTTTTTGTTTGCAAATGTCAGAATACCCCTCAATGCCTAATTTCTTTCTTTTATAGGTCAAAACCTCACATAAGTGGCTACAGATAGAACCTCACTAATCTGGAACTGAATTGTCCAGCAAAATCCAGAATCTGGCATGATTTCAGCTAGCCAGACAACCACTTGTCATGGGTGTGGCCAAGTTTTCTGTCGTCCCATGAAGTTTGACCCAGCCACCAGTCCTGCCTTTCAATATTCTATGCTGTTATTTAGCTGTAATTTACCCCAAATGTCTTCTAACAGCCTAGTAACCAGTGGAAGTGTTGGTAATGTCCCATGGGCCAGCAAATTCTCGTTTGGTACCAGTCAGGTCCCAATAGTGCATGACAAGAGAGGTTCAACCTGTACCAAGTTTTGTTGTTTTTTTTTTAACGTTTTGTGAGCCTAAACCTAGGTCCAGTTTGTCCTGGAACCAGATAGTCACCTTGGTTCATCTTCATAAGGCTCATTGGTGCCTGGTTCTGGACTTTTGGTTCACCCCTTCCAAGCAGTATGCTCCATCCTTTCCACCAGCCGCTTTTGAATCACACTGCAGAGCAACACCAGCAAATTCCCAGCCCCAGACTTTCTCCCAGAAATGTACCTTAGTACTGCTCTGTCTTCTCATAGACAGCACAAGCTTACATAAAATCCATCACTTATTATTAGAAAATAGGTACAAATCTTGTTATCTCAAATGGAGTTTCCAGTTGGACATTTCACACCAAATGCACTGGGCTGGATAAAACAATAAAACAAGTTTATTAAATATAGGAAGATAGATTGTAAAGTGATTACAAGTAATGAAGCATAAAAGTCGGAATGGATTACTATGAAATAAAAGGTAAAATGCAATTAACACCTAATTTAAAAGCTAAGTGAATTCAAAGCAAAAGTCTCTGTCACCTCATTACTTAACAAGTCTTATGGGCTGAAATCCTTTCTGCCAGAAGCCCTCTCCAGTCCAGTGATGTTTCCTTTGTCCTCCAAGTGCTGATGCTGTGAGTAGGGATGAAACAATAGGTATTTTGGGGCATCTGTTCCCCTTTCTTAAAGCTTTTCTTCTTCTTTGAGAATCATCTCCAGCTGGGGTTCGGAAGACAAAAAGTAGTGGGGGTGGCGGGAGCAGGGGAGGGAATCTCCAGCTGTTTCTTTGCCAAGATGCAAATTTGTTGCCCATATCCTTTTTTTTGCTACAGCTGATAGTCCACTTGATTTGGTGGACACCTGGCTGAGGCATCCATTTGCCTTTTGTCTCTCAGGAAATGATTTGTGCCTGCTTTCTGTAGAATTGAAATATGTCTTAGCAATGGCATACAGTAGAATCTTTTAACTTTACATTCAATGCTGCTTTGCATATTTTACTAGAAAAATTAAAATCAGTAAATTATGAGTTTTCAAATGATTCCTTGCAAGGAATAGTTTGTAGAAAAATTATGGCTTCCAAAAAGGGCAGATATGGGGATACAGACTGTCACCTGTTGCACCAAATGAAGAACTGCAGAATGCATATGGACTAAAAGTGTGCAATGTGTAGATTGTATATTAACCTCTATATTTTTTCAAATGGGAGAGATTGAAAATGTTTCAGAGTCTTCCATTAACTGTGCTGAGTCACAGAACTAATTGTTACAGCTAATATAAATAATAAGATGTAGTAACTAAATAGTGAGACTTCTCTGCTCTCTCGTGAGGCATCCAGGGTGCAAGAGCCATGCGCACATCTAAGATCAGCTGCAGCAAGGTATTTCAAATACTTGTAACAACTCATCCAGCAGAACAAGAGAATGGACACACCCTCGAAGCACACTTCCTCTCCTCTCCTCTCTGAAAGGTGTTTACCACTAACTTCAAAAGGCTGCACATAACAATGGTACTAATCTAGCAGTTTTTTGGAACTTCAGATCAGACCTCCTTTAATCTCAGCATGCACCTTGCGCTGGAGGCAGGGGAAGTCTCTGGGCTTCTCAGGTTTCAGAAAACCAGAACGGGGACTGAAGCCATTCAGAGATTTCCTTCTAGATAGAGCCAGTGACCAGCCTTCCCACCCAGTGTTTATGTGAAGAAGCTTTCTCCTTATCTTTGTTATTGCTGCTTTACAGATATGTAGGTGTGATATTAGCTGCTGTTGAAACAGCTCTCACAGATAAAAGAAGTTTCCTGTTCCAACTCTTAACATATCTCTTCCCCTCCTGCCTCCGCACCCCCACTTTTTCACCGTCCTTCTATTGCCTGCTTGCAGATTGGAAATTCACGTAGCCTACCCTACTTCAGCTTTGCGTGCATTGGAATTGAGTGAAAATGGGCACCTAGGAAGATCTAACCCTAGTGGTCATTAAAGGACAAGTGGAGGCTTGAAAGCCCAAGTGGGAAATTTAGTATATTAATTAGAGGTGAAAGTAACTTAAAATTTCTTACAGGTTCTGTCCCACTGCAACCTGCATCCCTGCCAACTATTTCAATAGCTCCCTGCGGGCTTTTTGCTGAGTCTCAGCCAGCTCTGGTTGGAGCTGCACACTGGGATGCCCCTGCATACTTTCACCTCTGATATTAACTAAGAGTATTTAGGGAAACAAATTTAGCAGCTTACACCTGACAGCATCATCTGTCAGTGAACATTCTCCTCATCCCATATTAATCGGCTCTTGGCCCTTGACATGCATAAAGTAGTTTAAAGTGGGACTTCAGTATGTGTTTTACAAATCAGCTGTTTTCCTTACACAAGTAGAGGGATTCAGGGAACCCCTGATGCGTGCAATGAGCTTGACCTACAGAAGCTATTAAGTACATAACCCTCTAGCCAAATTAAATCTGAACTGCCCCCTTTTCTTATTAGAAATAGGCTAGCCACCCAAATTAATACTCAACTTCTGTGGTTAACCCTCCCCATCCTCAATCCCAACACAGACTTTTCAGTTAGCTTGGGTTTGGGTTTTCAGATCTGTGCCTCTGCCCTCATGAGCCAGTCAGGACCAGAAGTGAAACAGCAAGCTCTTGCAAGGTGTCTAGTAAATGTAAAGGTGTCCACTTGTCTAGTAAATGTTCTGGGGTCCAGATTGCCTCATGTGAAATCTGTGTCAGGGATGGAACAGGAACACGCAGTGTGCAGCGGCAGTTAGTAAGGCAAATAGGATGTTAGGAATTATTAAAAAAGGGATCGATAATAAGACAAAAGATATCATACTTCCCCTATATAAAACTATGGTACGCCCACATCTCGAGTACTGCGTGCAGATGTGGTCTCCTCACCTCAAAAAAGATATATTGGCATTAGAAAAGGTTCAGAAAAGGGCGACTAAGATGATTAGGGGCTTGGAAAGGGTCCCATATGGGGAGAGGCTAGAGAGACTGGGACTTTTCAGTTTGGAAAAGAGGCGATTGAGGGGCGATATGATAGAGGTATATAAAATCATGAATGGTGTGGAGAAAGTGAATATAGAAAAATTATTTACCTTTTCCCATAATACAAGAACTAGGGGACACCAAATGAAATTGATGGGTAGTAGGTTCAAAACTAATAAAAGGAAATTTTTCTTCACACAGCGCACAGTCAACCTGTGGAACTCCTTGCCCGAGGAGGCTGTGAAGGCCAGGACTCTATTAGGGTTTAAAAAAGAGCTTGATAAATTTTTGCAGGTCAGGTCCATAAATGGCTATTAGCCAGGGATAAAGTATGGTGCCCTAGCCTTCATAACAAGGGCAGGAGATGGATGGCAGGAGATAAATCACTTGTCTTCTGTTCTCCTTCTCTGGGGCACCTGGCATTGGCCACCGTCGGCAGATGGGATGCTGGGCTTGATGGACCTTTGGTCTGACCCAGTATGGCCATTCTTATGTTCTTATGTTCTTATGGGTGTTTTTCTTTAAGGGGAAGAGTCTACCTGTTCAATTTACTTATTTGCAAAACAGTCATAAACGAACATATAGTATGCATGATTCTTCAATTCCTCCTTCACTGAAGGTCTGATCCAAAGTGTGTTGAGATCTGTGGATAGATTCATGTTGACTTCCATCAACTTGGATTAGATCTCCAGCAGAAGTCATGTTTTGGAGTTAATAATAGGAGTAAGCACTGTTGAGCTTGGTGTTAAGCAGCCTTTGCTTTGTGCTTCCCCCAACTTTTCTTCATAGATAGATTTGCCTGAATAAAGAAATCTGCCATTTCCAGTGCATATCCAAATCTAAAGTCCAGCTGTGTGCAAGATCTGACTGAAAATAACCTATGCTACAGATCTGAGGTAAAATTGTTAATCTGGGGTTTCTAAAGCTGAACCCATAATTGGCCTGAGAAAGTGACATGATGAAGTTTTCTTTCTCAGAACGTCAGACACCAAATTAGGTTAGTAAAAAGCAACTGCATTAATTGATATAGTCCATACTGCTGTCCCTACAATACAACATAGTGATGTTTGTACGTTACATTGTGTGAATGAGATAAGCTGCAGTTAAGAGAAATGGGTAGGTTTAGTTATCTGCAGGATTTTGCTTTTGGGTTCAATAGACAGCAGGTATAGGCCAAATTATTGAGTATTAGTCAGACACAGGTGAATAGATGTTGTTTCAACACCCACTAAAAAGCTTTTTTTTTGGGTTGGCGGGGGGTCCTGGCCTTTCCCATTCAGCTTCCTCTTCAGCAACTTTCATCAAATATAGATCTATTCCAAATTAGTTCACTCAAAGCCAAAAACCAACTTAAAGCAAAATACTAATTTTACCCCAAAACAACCCTTAATAATAGTTATTGTTTCACTGCTGTGTGATAAGTCAGCAGATGATTTTGATTGCTTTAATAGTCTTAGTACAAGCTAGTTGAAGGTACTTGTATGTTCTGTTTTCATTTAGACTTACATCCACTAAATCTTTGGTTGATTTCTATCAAGAAGTATCCTTGCATTTCTTTTTTCATGTCAGTCTTCATAATTTCTTTACTTTTTGGCAACGTTTGTTACACTAACGGAGAGCTATAGGGTGATAAAGAAAAAAGAAAAAAAATCTTCCAAGAAGGGAAGAATTGTGGCTTATTTACCATTAACCTGAGTAGATAATTTGTGCAGATCATTTGCATTTGCATTGATCACACAGCAGGTCAGGAGGAAAGCAATATAGTCAGCTGGGGATCATTGCTTGTGGCTAGAAATTGCAACAGAAATGGAGAGAGAGCAGAATAAAGGCTCCATTCTACAAGGTGCTGAGTGCAGTGACTCTGATCCAATTAAGTATGGCCTTTGTTGGAACAGAGCCAAAGCTTTCAGCATCTTGCAGAATAGTACCCTAAGACTAGGTCTACACACCGCCATAAGCACTAAATAAGCTATGCAATTTGCACTGTGCAAATTGCATTGCTTATTTCATGTAGGTTTTGAAATAAAGCCCTATTTCAAGGATTCCCTGTACTACTCATGCGATGAGATGTACTGGGATGCTGGAATAGCGCGTGTGTTATCTTGAAACCATTTTGAAACAACGGGCACATTGCTTAGACCCGGACAGCTATTTCAAGCAACCACCGTATCCCGAAATAGCGCCGGCCACTTAGACATAGGGTAAGAATGCTGCTATACGAATCTTCCGAGAACAGTAGTTGCCGTAGATTTATTTCTGATAGTTTTCATAAGCCTAATTCTCTGATTTTTATATATTCCCCTATCACTTGCTATATAACTTTTCCCCATACCCTTTTCATGGCTGTCTGAAGAAACCCACTTTTGTTCTCCCTCACAAGAATTTTACCATTATAGGTGAGGGAATTTTGGAAGTGCTGGACAAAGACATTGATTGGCACATGGGGAAGGAGCAGATGATGGCCCAGTCTTGAGCCCAGTGGAGTCATCATCACGTCGTCACTGAAAGCAGGATCATGCTCAGCAGCAAGTTAGTCTCAACTTCTCATCTGGCAGCACAAATTACCTCTTAACATATCCGCATACTCTATTTTTGTCACCAATTCACTTTCTTAACACTGTTTATTAAAGGAATTCTCATGAACAGAGATAAAATCAAAATCTTGTGCAGTAGGGACAGTTTGTCATTTGTGTATAATGCCACCTTCCCAATGCATATTGATTCAGCTTTTATATTGCACCACTCCAGAGAGCATTCCCTCTAGACAGTGTCCATTGTAACTTACAACCCTTCTGTTCTTAACGGCTTTTAAATAGACGTGCCTTTTAAAAGTGTCCTTATCCCAATTTTTTAAAAGTGATTGTTCTATTACATCTTTAGTAGCTGCACCACAAACATAAAAGGCAGAATCCACTCTCACTATGTATTTTTCTTGCAATTGTGTTTGTTATACAGAGAAGCTGTTTAATTCCAGCCACATGTTTCATGGAAACAAACATGTACAACACATTGTATTTCTGTGAAAATACAAGCTTATGAACTGGCAAATGTTTGATGTTTTCATGACAGTCATGTTGAAATTGGCAAGTTGACTATATCAGAGGATTTTATCATGTAAACTTAAACTGTAATATCATCTGTATTCAAATAGGAAAAGGTCTGAAGTCCTAGATGTACAGGCAGAAAAATAAGGCTCTTGTCAATTATCAGACAGCATGAAATGTATGAGTGCTTGTTTATGAATCTTCTATTATGACAACCAGAGCTCTTAATCTGAATAGCCTCAGACATTAAAAAGACGATATGGAGGTGGCTTCAGTGTCAAGACAAAGATTTACGAAGGGCTGCTATAAATATCAGTGCTTCCTGGTGGAACTTGAGCTCTCTATGCATATTTAACTTAATCGCTCAGCTCATGCATTACAGAAATAACTTAAAAAAAATAAGGAAACTGTGGAGAAAATGAATCTTCATGATTCAAAGCACTGTAGGCTATGGGAGCTGACTGATCTTAAGGACTGTAGCAAGGGTTTTGGCATTGCCTAACCATTGAGGAATTGGAACAGCAGGTTCTTGGATCAGATTGTTACGGACTGAAAAATTACTTTCCAAGTAGTTAGAACAGAAAGTCTACTGGGTAACATTCATAGCAACAAAGTACTGTGTCAGCAGGGTAGAGCAAATTGAATGAACTGTGGTTGCCAATAACTAGTCTTTGTTATGGGGAAAGCACAACAATAACAAAGCTGGTATCATTTCACTATCAGATATTCTGAGTATCAGATGGTTAAAGAGTAAGTGAGAAAAGTAAATGATGCATATAAAACAAAGACAATGCAACAGAATACATTTTTGTTGACAAATATGTAGCAAAACAAGATGTATTATATTAGTATGGTTCAGTGTCTAATGTATTACTTTTTTACAAGTGCAGAAATAACATGTTTCTACAATACTAACTTTTTTGATAGCAGAGGAGGAAAAAAGAATATTTACCTTGAAAATAAAAAACTAAAATCAGCTCTGTTTAGGCTGTTTTCTGTTTGATAGTGCTGGTGCTACAAGTCTGATTATATTGTCACAGGATATATTTAAAGAAAATTGGCCAGCACTTCTGGATTGCATACATACAAATACATATTTGTCTAAATGGCACATGCCTATATTGTGATTGCATATGCAGTCGTGACCACCTAAACATGCCTTTATACATTAATTCTCTGTCTGTTGGTCTGTATAAGCATTCAATGTTTGTGTGGAGAATTATGGATTCACATTTCATTTTGAGAATGTACAAACAAGCCTAACATATTGGTGAGGCATTTTATGTACCATTTCTCTCCATAAGAGTGAAGCAAATCAATGTTTTTGCATCCCTGGTGAGCTGGGTTTAAATCCAGTCTTTAAGACTTCAAATGCAGTCTTCCTGTCTTCATTCAGAGGACATTTGTCCTTTTCACAAAACTAGAGACAATTTAGCCTACTTGGGGCTAAAAAGACATAGGACAGCAGACACATAAACCACACCTGATGTGCACCGTGTACAGCTTTGTACAAAGAGCTTGCTCAGCACCTACTTAGGGCTCATGGACTTTATTTGGGTGACTGATTCCAAAGGCGCAGCCTCCTTCACCTCTGCTCTGCCTGCGTGGAGTCTGATCTGAAGCCTTTGTGGCTAAATGCAGGTGGGTACTGGTTTCCCCAAATCCCCTAATGATTCATTCCAGTGGGACTCTGAGCACAAAGCTCCAGCCACATGGAACAAACTGCAGGCTCTGAGCCACTTACTTCCATGAGTATCGTTTTTAAACACAACTTCCTGGAAGATTAACTATGGTCTTTGTGTTCATCTCCTGGCAGCTCAAACCATAGTTAATGATAGACATCCACCTTGCTGACAAGCTTAATGTTCCATGAAATCCTAGCCCTTGGGCCACATGCTGGTTATTTATTGTTACACACATAAACACAAAGCAGATAGTAAATTTGTCAGTTTCAGATTTAGGTGTCTGAAATGGGTGTTTGAAACTCTGATGGGGCAGTGAAAGTTTATTCACTGACATTGCCTAGCAGCCATTTTTCATTCCATGGTACCACTATATCCTGTAAATATGCCCTTGCAGTCAGCTTCACTGGCGGTGCTTTGTTGCACTTGTTTGTATTTGGAATCTTAAGCATTTGTGTTTAGGTTTAACTTGGGAAGGGGATGTGTCATGTTGATATTGAACATCACTGAATTTTAAAGTATAACTAATGGTACATTATTTGATGGTAAATCCATGTAGAAGCTGACCTATATTACTGAATTCTTTTGGTGACATAGCAATGGAATGCTTTTTCCCTGTGTCTCTCTGTAAGCTGCTGTCTGTTGTGGTCTAACACAATACTAGAGTGAAAAGCTGGATTCTTAGGCTTTCCTAAAGGACAGGGAGTGGGTATCATGGGGATCTAGCATCATGCCTTTCATTTAACATTAATGGGAGCTGTGCCACTAACCCCTAAATCACATTTAAAATGTACTCTTTGGTGTCTGAGGGCGTGATGAACAAGCATCAAAATGTACAAGATGAAAACGTCCAGAAGTCCAATGGTGGTGATCTTTGAATAGGGCTGGACATTTCGTAGGGGTAAAATGGTTGAAGTGTTTGATACCTGAAATTTACTGCAGCTATCACAGAGCAGCACAAACCTCATAAGCAATTGTGTTAGCTTTTGAATATTATGACCTGTACAAGATTTCTTGTCTGTATATTCAAGGGTCAAGTGAGAGGAAAAACTCGAGTACAGAAATATAATATTTCTCAGAACTCTAGCTACTTGGAATATGGGTGTCTTTACATCTGGATTTTACATGCTTGCTTGCAGATATCTCCTCTACATTTGGATTTTATATTTCCTTTTTTAACACTACATCCATTTCATCGAAAACTGAATTCATTAAATGGTAAATGAGCAGGAAGGGTAAGTCTGTTTCATATGAAATCTGAGAATTTGGTGATCTGAAGTCACCAAAGATGGCAAAAATGGCAAAGATGGCCATAGAATCCAGGAGCCTTCTCTTTCCATCCATTACGTCAACAGCTGCTGCACAATGCCAGTGCAGCATTCCCTGTAAGCTGAGAACTTGGGCCACGCCCCCAGGAGAGGTTCAAGTGCCACTCAGCTGATTAGCAGAGTACCCAGAGCTGGCAGCATGTGTTTCTACTGACAGTGCAAACAACAAAATTTACTCCACACATGGCTGGAAAAAATTAGAGGGGACTCTGCCAATGAGCCTCTATTTTCACATTATTATTGCAGTGATATAAGCAATCAAACTTCTTGACAAGAGACAAAAATATTTTCCTGGCAGTCAACACAGTGTTTCCACATATAATGAAAGTAGCAGTTTTATTTCACACTCCAGCAGTCAACTTCTTGTAACCTACTGCCTAAATCAGTTGTAACCTTCTTGTAATCTTTTGCCTAAATCAATTACCTTAAGTCTGAGTTAACTTTCTGACGTGACCCTATTATCCTTCCAGCCTTGCCATCTTCAGCCTTGTTTTCATATCTACCCTAAACATATTGTTTCAGAACTAAGTTGTTGTAGTCACATCTCTGAGTATGCTGTGTTGTGTTTCCATTGATAGGCATCCCCATTGGCCAGGTGTCTGTGCTCACTATCTCCTGTGCACACTGATTCTTCTCCATGAAGCCTCTCTCCATCCCACTCATGCCTGCATACAGAAGTTACCCCGGAGCTCCATAAATTACACTGACATAAGTGGTGGGATAGCTTCAGACTTACACCATCCTGCTTGTGAAATTATTCTCTGGCTCACTAATCTGGATGTGGTTCTTTGAACATTTTTTTCAATGGCAAGACATGATTTTTGCTTTTCTTTCATCCCACCACTCTAGTTTGTGGGAACACACTGCTCTGGGGCTCATCAGGCATGGTAGACAATTAGCCACAAAGTTGCAGAATCTGAAAGATGATTAATGAGGCAATATTTGCTTCTGAGGATGATACTAAATGACTTGTGAGTAGTGTCCCAGGGTAATCTGTTTTCCTCCAGCTTGCCTTCTAAAACCAGTGTCCCCAGCGTGCTTTCAGTGGTTGCCCACTTTGGCACACACGCTCCATCCAAACACCAGAGAGAGAGAGAGAAAGATGGGTGAGTACAGTTGAACCATGACCCTCTTGAATTTAGCAGTTCAAAAGAACTTTCAGACCTTCTGAATGCATTTCTGAAATCTTGTAAGATTTTTTTTTATGTCAGGCTGAAGCTCTTATAGCATCTTCATTCAATCCTGAGGCACAGAGGAAAATATCCTGGGCTACTGCTAATGTCCCAAACAAACATCTTTCCAACCCCACCAAAAACATCCAGGCTTCGACTCATCCTGGAAACAATGGCACGCATTGGACCATTTCAGAACATCCTGTCAAAGAGGCTAGAAGTGAGAGACAACATCCAGTATGATTGTGGACACCGGTAACAAATAACGGACAATTGTGGGAGGGAGTGCCTGCTTTGGTTGTTTGTTGGTGATAGCCCAGGCTAGTATAGCCACTCGCCAACAGGAGTGAGCTGTCCCATCAAATTAATTAATTGATCCTCAATGAGTGATAGCAGCTGCTGTGTTGGCTAGAGAAGCTCTCCTGTTGACTGTTTACACCAGTGCTCAGGTCGGTATAATTTACTCCTTTTATTCCTGAGCAACATAAGTTACCCCTGAGCTCCGTAAATTATACTGACATAAGTGGTAGGGTAGCCTCAGTCTTAGACCATCCTGCTTATGAAATTATTCTCTGGCTTGCTAATCTGGACTTGGTTCTTGGAACATTTTTTTCAATGGCAAGACAGGAGATTAGTGGAGATCCATCCTTCTCTGACTCAGATGCAGCAGGGAACCTATAAGATCGTTCCTAAACCAGAATCATGTCTGCCTCATTATCAGGTTCACTGAGCCATTTGTAATTGTGGTTGAGAATGTTACATGAATATTAAAGACTTCAAATAAGTCCTTGGTAACAAACCCCTGTCTGCTTCATGGAACAGCTTTATGTCTTGAAAAGAAGCCCAATCTTAAACTCATTAGCCACTGTGCTTGTTATAAACCATTAGCCCACAAGTTGACCCATCTGTTCTGTTAATCTCTAATGCTTATCATTTAAACCTTCCCAGGAAAGCTACCACCATTGCCACTAGTAGTCTTCTAGCATGGTTTCCTCAAAGAATAGGATGTTGGGGGTTTTTTTCCTGATAACGCTGCTGTAAAAACCCAGGGCTATCTATATTTCAAAAAATATACTAGCGTGCCATGGTTACATTTGTGTACCCTAGTTCATTTCTAGGTCTCTGAGAGTTTTATATGGAGGCAGTGAAGTAGTATGCCCATTGTACAGCTGTGGAAGTTGAGGCACTGCGAGGTTAGCTTACTTGCTCTAGGTCACACATCAAGCCAATGGCTAATGTGGGAAAAGAGCTTGGATGTCCTGTGCACTGTGTGATGCTGCCACTATAATAGATGCTATTTGGATGTTCATGCACATGAAACACATGGTTTTGTAGCTGTAAATTTAGCTTACAAAAATGTTTTTTCTATGGAAACATTAGGCATAAAGTGCCCAGAAGATCTGCCCTTCTTTAGGCTGGGCAAATGTTCTAAAACTGAACCTAATATAATTGCCCAGGTTAACTGTGAGCCCTAGTACAAGGCTCTACAGCTGTTTTGCACATCTGCTCAATGAAATTAAGTCAGAGTGAATCCAGTGGACATGGTGTTAGGTTGATGCATCAGAGAGTGGCTCCCAACCTGTCTAATTCCTGTGTAGCTGCAACAATATGACTCTTCCTGTAAGTGTGTCTTAGGTAGATGAGGCTAAAGCAGTTATGCACATGATAATCTGTAGCTGTACTCCCAATGGCTTTCATCTAAGACCTCCACAGTCTTTTTGTCTGCAATAATTTCTGTTGGGGTAACTTGAGTCCACCATTTAGGAAGGTGAAAACAAGCTCACAGAAACTCCAGATGATGCTTTTCCATGAAACTAAGGACTTTTTAACAGGTATCAGCCCAGTACACATGGACAGCATAAATGTGGCAGGCTAATGCAAGTACAGTTCTCAGCTGAGTTTGGAGCAATCTGTTTGTTTGGGTAGACAAGATGTGAGTACTCTGACAGCTTCTGTTCTGCTTAAGGTTTCCTTTGAAGGCTAGTTCTCAAGATGTGAAAACAAATACTGTTCAAAAGACTTTCCTCAAAACCTTAAAAAGTCAATGTAATTTCCAAATAAAATGAGTAAAAGACCCAAGTAGGAGCAAATGGGAAGTGATCCAAAATATACAGAGTATCTCAGAGCCTTAATAATCGTGAAAATAGTTGGTTGCCAAGACAGTTTCCACAGTGGCTATGTCTAGACTGTGGGGAACTGTTGGCAAAAGATAGGCAAACTGTTCAGTGCGCACCACAATTTGCATACCTTTTGCTGACAGTTCTGTTGGGAGAGGCTTTTCCAACATTTGGCCCATCCACATGGGGCCAAATGCTGGAAAACTCCTCTCTATCAAGACATCCTTTCTTCCTCATAGAACGAGGTATACAGGGGTATCGACAGAATGCTCCTGACCTGCAGATCTCTTCCAACAGAGCCTTAATCTGGACACATACTATGTTGACAAAGCTTCTGTTGACAGAAGTTCTGTCAACAGAAGCCTGTAGTCTAGACATAGCCAGTGTTGTGAAATTTTCCTCTGATATTTCCAGATTATACCACAAATGATTTGAGTCCCGCGGTTTAGCCCGTCTCAGAACTGTTCTTCCAATGCAGAAAGGGTAGATCTCAGTTTAGTACTCATTGTTAGTAAGTTCATACACAGATTTTCCCAACCCCCCTACTTCCATTTCCCCATTAACTCATTAAAGTGAATTAAGAAGCATCAACTGGAGTGCTGACTTTGAAAAGAGACAAAGATAAACACAAGTGGAGGAACTAAGGAGGCTCATTCTACAGTAAGATGATAATAGTTGGCTCAATGAACCCATTGTTACCTCAAACTTAATCCCTAAAACAATTGTATGGCTGTCTAAACCGGAGTCCATCATTCCTTAGGATCCATACACTTACCTGCAACATGGCATCAAGGAGCAATCCTGATTTATTAAAAGTGGGTGGTGGGAGGAGGAATCCCTTCTACTGCAGGGTATGTTGTGCTTCTAATTTTTAAGGTGACATTACCAGAGAGCAGAATGTGCCGTGTTAAAGACTGTGGATGAGGGAAAACATCTGAATGCGTACAGCAGGGGCTTGCAGCAACCCACCTGTTTGAATAGAGCTCTTTGTGTGTGAAGCCTTGGGGGACTGAGACCAGTAAACACTTTGAGAAATTAGACTTGTAAGTTATTATGTATTAGTGTACTAGACGTCGCTTTTCATAGGCCTGGTCTACATTTTTCTGCACTGTTGATCTACTTCTTCTACGCAAATAGCATAGCTGAAGTCAACATACACACCATGGAGCCTTGCTTGTGGTAAGGTCAATGAGGGTTGCTCTTCTGTTGATGCTGGTATTCCACCAGGACTAGAAGAGTAGCTGGCTGCTCTTCTTGTCTTGGTGAAGTACTGGCATTGACGGTAGTGAGCTCAGAGATCAATCGTGTCTTCAGTAGGTGTGATAAATCAATGGCTGGTGGATCATTTGCTGCAATGTTGATCCACCCTGTAGTGGAGACAAGGCCTTAGACTGCTCTGCCTCCATTCCTCTTTATCCTGTCACTTTCCTCATGGGCAGGGTGCTAGGATTCTCTGCTGCAGCTAGCTGCAGAGTATAACCGGGAAGATGCTATCTGGAGAGCCAAGCTAAAGGCAGCTGATGAACTGAGGGGAAAAGGGATTTTTAATTGAGTTAGAGCTGGTGAAACTAACACAAACAGCCACAGTCTCTACCCCAGGAATACCAGTCCTGGAACCTTTCCTTGCAACACAGCCCGCTGCCAGCTTTGTCCACATATCTTCTCTGGAAATACCATCACTGGACCCAGTTAGGTTACTCACAGAATCACGGGCACTTTCTCATGCTCCTCTACTAACATCATATATGCCATCATGTGCCAACAATGCCCAGATGCTTTGTATATTGGACAGACTTCTAAATCCCTTACTCAAAGGGTTAATGGGCACAAAACAGACATCAAAACACTCCAGATCCAACATTTTAATGGAATGGGGCATTCTATTAATGACCTAAAGGTATGTGTGTTACTGAAAAAAAACTTTCGCACCGCTATTCAAAGAGGAACAGCCGAGCTGGCTTTTTTATTCAAATTTGGCACATTAACATGTGGTTTAAACCGGCGTGGGAACTTTCTGAGTCACTACAGGGGCTCGTCTGCATACTTGGCTTAATCTAATTCTTGACCTTCCCTCCCCCACTCTCTGATTTGCTCACCTTGATCATTTTTTTCTGATTTGTCCTCCTTGCTTACTGTTTTTGGTTCTCTGTGCCTTAAATATTGAGACTGTTCTGGTATTGCTATGGTCTGAAGAAGTGGGTCTGTCCCATGAAAGCTCCCCTAAGAAATTATTTTGCTAGTCTTTAAAGTGCTACTTGACTGCTTTTTGTTTTGATAGTATATCGACTAGCACAGCTCCCTCTCTGTTACTATTTAACACACCCTTGGTGATTAACAAACTTTATGAATAAAGAAGGCATATATTAAAACTTCACTGTGCCCTGCTAATCAGTCCAACTGCAAGAGCAAAAAATATGCAACCTCTGAAAATCCGTGCATGTGCTCAGCAAAATCAGCATTGGTTTTCCCAATGTGTTTTAGGATAAAAAGCCAGTGAGGTAGAGTGACCATCTGTCCCATTTTGGGCAAGACAGACCCATATTTCGGGCTTCAGGAAGGGGTCCCATTTTATTTTGCTAAAGGGGTTAATTGCCCCATATTCCATTTTCCCTAGTTCAGGCAGCTACTGTGCCCAGTTCTGGCTCCTGATGGTTGCAGGAGCTGGGAACTGGACGAGCACAGCTGTTGCTCGGCTTCCTCCCAGTTGGGGGAACAGGGAGCCGGACCAACAAGGTGATGCAGCTGCTGCCTGGCTTCCCCTCGCTGGGGCATCTGGGAGCCAAACTGGTGGTGTGGCACGGCTGCTGCTTGGCTTCCCCTGGCTGGGGGAGCTGGGAGCCAGGAACCAGACCAGCAGTGCACTTGTCATCCAGCTTCCCCTAGCTGGGAGAGCCAGGAGCTTTGCTGGTGGGGCGGCAGCCCCATTCCCAGCACCTTAAGTCAAGGGGCAGCTGAAAGCCACAGCTTCCCCTCATCCACAGCCAGGAAGCACCTCCCCCCAGGGCAGCAGCCACCACAGGGCAGCCAGCACCTGACTCCGATGTAAGGGTGACCATCCATTCCATTTTGGCCTGGACGGCGTCATTCTCCCATGTCCCATATTTGGCCAGGAGAGTTGTGGTCACACTACAATTAGGCTTTATACACCACAGCATAGTGGAAGGGGCTCAGTTGTTAAGAAAAAGCCCTCAAATGTCACCTTTAAAACACTGGCCCCTGTTCTTTTTGCCAGTCGAATAATAAATCTCAGTTGGTGTGACTAGAACCGGTTGAAGAATGCTGGGTAGACAACAGAAGTGGGCAGCTGGGTAAGAGCAGTACAGGTGAGGAAAAGTGCTTTGTTTTAGTAGGAAATAGTGATCATGAGAACTTGTTGTTTGCCAAACTACCATCATCACTTCCCTCCTCAGACTGCTCCAGACCCTGACTCCTGCATCTCAGCCCATTCATCCTTTCTTCGTTGTTCCTATTTTGTCCTGTTTAACCAGCAAGGGTAAGGCCATTAAAAAGGAAGGGGCAACGTCATCGAGTGGAAGAGGTGGGGGATCCATACAGGAAGCATCCTCCTCTTCCCCAGAGGCCAGGTCTAAACATCCCGGCCCTCTCTGTGTTGTTGTGCAGCTTCATGTTACAAGAGGATTCTGTGGCATCCCCTGAATCCTTCTCCTTCACTGAGTCATGTTTCCTCCTTCTTCAACAGGACTGCACCAGTTCCCATGCCAGGGGACACACCCTACCATGCCAGAAGCAAAAAAATTATCTTATCGCTTCCATCTCCGCTGCTACCATGTGAATTGGACAACTGTATTCTAGATGAGTCTATGCATCAGAAATACGCACCTCTTGTCTCAGTCAAGTATAGTGAACCTGGCACACTAAAAACAAGTTAAAATCTCACATTATTGTCCAGGTTGAAACTTTCAAGTGAAACATACAAATAAGTAGAGCCCTACCAAATTCACAGCCACAAAAAAACCTCATTGCAGGCGATGAAATCTGATGTCCTCCCATGAAATCTGGCCTTTTGTGTGTTTTTACCCAATATCATACAGATGTCATGGAAGAGACCAGTGTTTATCAAATGGGGGGTCCTGACCCAAAAGGAAGTTGCAGGGGATTCACAAGTTTATTTTAGGAGGTAACAGTATTGTCACTCTTACTTTTGTACTGCCTTCAGAGCTAGGCAACCAGAGAGCATTGGGTGCAATATTGGCCAGCTCTGAAGCTCACACCCTACCAGCAGCAGTGCGGAAGTAAGAGTGGCACTCATGTCATGCTTCCTTCTGTTCTGCTGCTTTCGGAGCTGGGTACCTGGAGCGTGGCAGCTGCTGACTAAGGTCCCAGCTCTGCAGGCAGCAGTGCAGAAATAAGGGTGGCAATAACATACCATACCATTCTTACTCCTGTGCTGCTGCTGGCAATAGCTCTGATTGCAGAGCTGAACACCAAGCCAGCAACCACTGCTCTCCAGCTGCCCAGCTCTGAAGGCAGCACCACCACCAATAGTAAACAGGAGGGATAGCAGTGCTGTGAAAAATCTCCCCTCCTGCTCCCTCCACCATATAATAAACTTGTGACTCTCACTTACCTCCTTTTTTGGGCCAGGACTCCTGCAATTACAAGACCATGAAATTTCAGATTGAAATATCTGAAATCATGGAATTTACTGTTTTTAAAATCTTCTGACCATGAAAATGACCAATATGGACCATGAATTTGGTGGGGCCCTAAAAATAAAATATCTACTTTGCCTTGCAGCAGCTCTGAAATGTTGAGGTCACTGGGCATCTGCATTACTGAAGCAGGCACTAAGTCATCATGAGATCAGTTTTCTGCAAAGTCATAGTGGTAGAGACAAATGACGAGGTGACAGGAACTATTAAAAAGCAAGTTGGGGCAATGAAATACTTTGTGTGCTTTGTTAACCTGCTTGACACGGAGGAAGGAAATGATGTCTGAAGGGTTCTGTGCTTGCTAACCAAAGAATTAATCACATAGATACGGCAAAGAGTGAGTTAGTAAGATGGTTAGCAGGGACCCAGAATAAGATTTGACTTTGTGATGTGACTTTCTTGAATCAAAGCCAAAATGATTTAAGCTGGAATTTTCAAAGGAATCGATGGTGTCCCACTCTCACTGAATTCTAGTGGGATTTTGGTGCATGTTTCTCTTAGGCAGCCAGGAAAAATTCCACCTTCATCTTTTGAAAGTACTTTTAACACTTCAAATGGCAGATGTCACAACCTGAACCAGCTAGAGATGTGATAGGAACATAATGTTAAAATAAAGCACAGGCAATTGCTGACATAAAGCACAGACAAGCAATATCTCATGAATCTCTGTCAAAAAGCTAATGAGAGCATGTTTGGCCACAGCCCTTTTGCCTTCTTGGACAAGGGAATATCTGTTTCCACTTGTCTAAAAAGTCTTCAAATCACGAGCTACAGAAATTCATAAGCAGATGCCCGAGGTAGATCCTTCATCACAAATGAGGAGCTTTGGAACAGAGCAGGACAAGAACCAATTGATGTTCAAATCAAGAGAAGAAAGTGGGGACAGTTAGGCCACGCTCTCAGATAACCATCATCCAGCATAGCCCATCAAGCTCTCATGTGGAACCTGCAAGGAAAACGCAAAATAGGAAGACCTCAGACAACATGGAGAAGGTCTACAGAGATTGAAGGACTACTGGGGTACTCCTGGAGCCAGCTAGAAGTGTTCTCTTGAGACAAAGGGAAGTGGAGGAGACTTGTAGATGACCTATGCACCACGTGGAGTACAAGGGTTAAGTAGTAGTAGTATGTTCACCAGCAATGAAACAGAGGTATAAAAGCAACAGCCTCTCCCCTGGATGGAACTAACGGGCAAATTGTCAAAGGCTGCTCAGCGGATAAGGAGTAGAGATTGAATGCACCCCTTCTTGGTATTGGAAACACCCTTCATTTCCATATACAAGTTGGTATTTTGCATAAATAAATGGACTGATGGTATTTGTGTATGTCCACATTTGGCCAGTGGGAGTACATTTTGTGAATCCCACCTACCAGGATATTTGAAAACCCCACTCCAATTATACTTCCATAGGAGTAGTAGTAAAATGTAGCTGCCGGTAAGCCATGAAGAGATTCTGTTAATTCCAAATCCAAAATACGTAAACATAAAGCCACAGAAGGGCCCCATATCGGCTACATCTACACGTGCACGCTACATCGAAATAGCTTATTTCAATGTAGCGACATCGAAATAGGCTATTTCGATGAATAAAATCTACACGTCCTCCAGGGCTGGCAACATCGATGTTCAACTTCGACGTTGGGCAGCACCACATCGAAATAGGCGCTGCGAGGGAACGTCTACACGCCAAAGTAGCACACATCGAAATAAGGGTGCCAGGAACAGCTGCAGACAGGGTCACAGGGCGGACTCAACAGCATGCCACTCCCTTAAAGGGCCCCTCCCTGACACAGTTGCACTAAACAGCACAAGATCCACAGAGCCTACAACTGGTTGCAGACCCTGTGCCTGCAGCATGGATCCCCAGCTGCAGCAGCAGCAGCCAGAAGCCCTGAACTAAGGGCTGCTGCCCACGGTGACCATAGAGCCCTGCAGGGGCTGGAGAGAGAGCATCTCTCAACCCCTCAGCTGATGGCTGCCATGGCGGACCCCGCTATTTCGATGTTGCGGGACGCGGATCGTCTACACGTGCCCTACTTTGATGTTCAACTTCAAAGTAGGGCGCTATTCCCATCCTCTCATGGGGTTAGCGACTTCGACGTCTCACCGCCTAACGTTGATTTCAACTTCGAAATAGCGCCCAACACGTGTAGCCGTGACGGGCGCTATTTCAAAGTTGGCGCTGCTACTTCGAAGTAGCGTGCACGTGTAGACACGGCCATCCTCTGCACTAATGGGCCATGCTCTCCCACATCTTTTAGAAGCATTGGTCCAGTATGACCCATTCTTCCTGTGGCTGCACATTGCCCTCTTTCCTTGGGTGAAAAACAGGCACAGAATGGGAGTTAGTTATATCTACAAGGCTCTACCATGAGCTTGCTCCAAAGACCTTTGCCTTTTTGCCATCTTCCTTTTTGCCCCTATGAGCTGCTGAGCCTTCATTGTATGAGGAATGGCTTATGAAATCCAGTGCAAGATTTGATTTAGGGAACAGAAAAGAATGTAGCAAAGAGACTACTCCTTATGTCTTCATATCCCATCTCTTCCCATTGTCTTTCCTTTTGCCCATGCAGGTGAAGACAAGCATTGGGCGCTGTGTCCCACCTCAGAGAAATCTCCACCAGAGAAAGAACTGAAGGATTTACGAAAGCATTGTGAAATTAAATATACCGTGTAAAAGTCCAATAACTCTTTATTCATTGCTGTGTCTGGTGCTGCACCCAACAGAAGAAACATCCTGTTCTGCTTTGAAAAGTTGAAAAAGTAAATAAGACAGTGAAGATATAAGGCACTTGGAACCCACAGGAGTGAATGAGTAGAAATTCTTAAAAAAAACCAAAAAACAAAATACTGCTGTACGTTTTTTTCCAAATAAGGATTGTCCTGAGTGGGATGTAGGTGCCATGCTTTCAGCTGGGCACATTTCTGAGTCTGCTGTTGCAATCAAGTGCTAAGGGTTGGATACTCCTCTACCATGGACTAACTATTGTTTGAGCACTTTGAAGAGCTGCACAGACATTGCAGGAGGGCAGAGGACCAGTCTTGATCCATTCTAGGAGGCAACAGTCTGTCCAACATCCTAGACGAAAAAAAGGCTGTTCAACAGCGTGACCCAACTGGCTGTTTGTTAGAACTTTATGGCTGTGTCTCCACTACAAAAATAACTTTGAAGTTGAGCATCTACACACACTCTACTTCGAAGTTAAACTTTGAAGTAGGGCACTACTCCATTCCCAGGACTTCAAAGTAAGGGAAAATAAGTGTAGACTCTCTGCTGGCTACTTCGATGTAGTGCCTAACTTCGAAGTTAGTTCCTACTGTGGGCACACCCACAGTATCTTTTACCTCCACTCTTGATACATTAGCCCCACATCATTCTCCCTACTCCATTATTTGTTAGCTCTCTTGCTGCATTGTATCTAAATGTACACAGGAATATCTTCAGAGCTGGGCTGCGTTTTTAAACTGCCTCTCACACCTCCAATGCAGCACAAGTAATAGGAATCAACTACTTCAAGGTCAAAGGACAATTTGATTAACTGGATATTGACCTACAAATACAACAAAGCAAAATTTCATCCTCTGATCCATACATTTGGTCTTAAATTCTTGGCCATGTCCTTTTAAATGCTCTCATTTTGACTGAAACACACTACTCATCTTCATGGATTTAATATTCCAAGGCCTATGGATGGTGCAGGAACATGATATACCTTGAATTTATAAGGATTGCCATTAAGGTGTTCCTGTCTCCTACTATTTGCTTTATCTCTACGAAAGTCATTCCCAGATGGAATTCAACTAGATATATCATCCAGATGTGTAATGTAATCGGTGGTTGTTTATGCAAGTATCTTGCCAAAATGAGGTGATTTGGAAGCCTTGTGGAATATAAAGGTTAAATTTTGATATGATCTCCCTCTCCTATCCCCTGGACAGTTAATCTTTTTCTGGCCACCAATCATCTTTTTTTTTTTCCTGACAAGTGCTTTGTTTGCATAGTTTTAATTTAATTCTGTCCATCCCATGCTGCAAGTAAAAGATTTTCCTTTCACATAGTTAGCATTTGCTAGAATAAGTGTTCTTGAGCTCTCGGGCAAACACTTTGTTAATGAGTCTTGAATTCCCTTAGGTACTATTTCTTATGATCTTTCAATAGAAGTACCAAAGCTGGTTAAACACTAGAGATTTTAGATTCCCACTGAAGTGCAAACTCCACTAATATGAACAAGTCACTTTGATTGGGGGAAGCATGCCTTTATGGTTCCAGTTAAAGTAGACAAATGCTCATATTTGAATCATTAATATAATGTACATATTGTACATTACACTTTTTGTATATTGTACTTCTTGTTGATATTGTACATTGTGGCTATTTGAACATGAACAATCAGTCTATTACAATCTCAGAGTAAAAAGTGAATCTCTTGAGCATTGTAAATATCAAACCAAAACCAGGAATGTTATTGCAGGTAATTTTTTTCCCTCTGAACAATAGCTTTTAGTGTTGGCTGTTGGATCTGTGATATCCTTGGTACTGCAGCAGTTGAACTCTTAGTTTGAAGTTTTGTTCTTTCACCTGGTTTCTAATAGAGATGGGCCTGGACTGAAACTTCTGTTTGAATACCCTAACTTCTGCAGAGCCAGTGTCTGAACTTTACAACAGGTCCCTAATCATGTAAGTGGCCCCACTGGACCCAAAGGGAGAATTTTATATACATACCTAAACATGTAACATAAACTCTTCTGTTTCAGTGTCATTCATCACTGTTATTTCCCACATTATTTACTGAATGTGTTAGTTGTTTTTACTTCCATGTTCACCATAATTACTCCCTACTGTGTTTCTTATGGATTAGAACAGAAAATATCAAACTATAGCATGCACTGTATTTTTAGTAGAAAAATTCTCTCCTGGACCGGTTGCCATCAGGCACCATCCCTGTGGCAATGACAGTAATGGAAGAGTAACACTGAGAAAGCATTTGTATATCTAAGCTATTAAGGCTACGTCTACACTAGCCCCAAACTTCGAAATGGCCATGCAAATGGCCATCTTGAAGTTTACTAATGAAGCGCTGAAATGCATATTCGGCGCTTCATTAGCATGCGGGCGGCCGCGGTGCTTCGAAATTGACGCAGCTCACCACCGCACGGCTCGTCCAGACGGGGCTCCTTTTCGAAAGGACCCTGCCTACTTCGAAGTCCCCTTATTCCCATCTGCTCATGGGGACTTATTCCCATCTGCTCATGGGAATAAGGGGACTTCGAAGTAGGCAGGGTCCTTTCGAAAAGGAGCCTCACGGTGGCAAGATGCGTCAATTTCGAAGCGCCGTGGCCGCCCGCATGCTAATGAAGCGCTGAATATGCATTTCAGCGCTTCATTAGTAAACTTCGAAATGGCCATTTGCATGGCCATTTTGAAGTTTGGAGCTAGTGTAGACACGGCCTAAGAGACATAAGAATGGCCTTTACCGGGTCAGACCAAGGTCCATCTAGCCCAGCATCCTGTCTGTCAACAGTGGCCAGTGCCAGGTGCCCCAGAGGGGGATGGACCAAAGACAGTGATCAAACGACTTGTCTCATGCCAACCATCTCCAGCCTCTGACAAACAAAGGCCAGGGACAGCCAACCCTACCCCTTGGCTAATAGCCTTTTATGGACCTAACTCCATGAATTTATCTAGCTCTTCTTTGAATCCTTGTACTTCTTGGGAGAGGGATGAATTCCCCTATCTAGTTTAGCTTATCATCTTATGTGCTCTCACATCTGTCCTGCTAGTCTCTGCTGGAAATAAGGAGAGTCAGAATCATGTGACTTGGATCACCAAGTCCTTGGATCACCAACCCGTAGTCTGTGGGATCATAGTTTGGGAACTACTGGTTTAGTAGCATAGAGCCAGATTCATTCCAGCTGTAAATCAGCTGATTACAATGGAATTAGATCAGGAGTAAACCTGGCCCAGTATGCCTGAAAGGAGAGTGGTATCTCTTTCCATTTTTCTTCCTGGCTAAATAGCTCATTTTCTACCAGTTCCTGCAAGGTTTATATTAACGTTAAATCCTTTGCCCAAGAGTTACTTATTACCTTATAGACTTTTAGGGAATTAGTTACACATTTGCCATCCCATTTTTGGGATTCTTTTTGTATTCAAAGGATTTGGACATATTGTTTACAGTTAAAAAAGCCAAAATCAAGTAGCCACAGGAATTTACTTCCTTTACGGAAAATGTAGTATGATTTCTCTGGTATGGCAGTACCAAAATGTGCCAGCTGGTGTACACACCTAAACTGTAGCCATATGGAGTGGCAGGCTTGCAGGAGTTGAATTTAAACACAGACATAATATTTTCCATCCATCAGACCCTGAGAAACCCCAGACATACGTTACTGTGATTGAAATTAGGTCTGTTGGGAAACCAATTCCAAATGGAAACCTAATATGTGGGATCCTGGTTCAGTCACCATTCCCTTAGCTTCTTATCCTCCCCCAAATATATTTGGATACATTTCTTTATGTAAATGGAGTAATGTTATACCCAATAAACATGCACGGATTGAATCGTGCCAGCTGCATTAAATGTAGCCAGAGAAATGTGGCTCTAAGCCAGCCAAAACATAATGCATATTTACCTGTTTTACCACATTACCACAGATGTACTGCACTACCATTTTGTGGTGTCAAGTCAACAAGCTGTGCATTATTTATAAAAAGAGAAATACTGAATTGATGTTAAGTCCTCTTTAGTATTCGCCTGGTAATGGGATATTTAAATAGAACGGAGTAATGATTTATGTGTGATGCTACTGTCTGCAGTGCTCATCTCTGACCCAAGGAACTGCCACAAAAGTCAAAATAAGAAGGTGCCCCTACAAGCCATCTTGAGCACTGAAATAATTTCCTGCCTCGTTTCACGCCCTTCTGGGACAGCAAGTGAAACAGAGTATTTTTAACAATGTTCGTTCCGAGTATTGTCACACCGAGTAGCTTATAAAATCCTTTTGAAAAAGTTTTTCCCTCTTTTTGGTGGCTTTGTTTGAAAGGTACATTCCACACCCACTTCTTAATGCCCTGATTCCCCATTTGGATACCAAAACCAGCACATAATTATTTGTGTTCACATCGGGTAGCCGGGAGGAGGGCTGAAGAGTTGAGTTTCCAGATCTAATCCTGCAAGGTGGTTTGGCTCGAAAGTAAAGTGAAATGACTGCTGCACAGTGCAGGGTGCAGTGCAGTGTATATGATAAAGGAAGTGGCTTCTGAACACTGGAACTGCTTTGCAGGCTTAGCTTGCAATAATACAAGGTTCAAAATGGCAGCACAAAATGTAATTTTCACAAAACTACTTTACTTCCTCTTGACATGTTCAAATGGCAAATAAATGTTAAATTTACTGAAAGTACCATTGCACCCTGTAAAAGTGAGGAAGAACTGAAAACACAGCATTTCTTCTTAATGTCCATCTCACATCTGCTCACTTCAAAAGTCAATCAATGTTCTTTGTTTTTGTTTTTTAACTGCAAACAGCCTGTGATGCAAGCATCAAGCTCTGTGTGCTCATTTGGACTCTTGAAGCTTCATCAGTTACAGATTCTAGGGGCTGAAATTAGGTGGCAGTTCTGTTTGATGTGGATGACAAGCTGGCTATATTGGTCACTCAGGCTTAGCAGGACAGACTCTGTAGCTCATGGCAGTCAAGTAAACAAACTATGTGGTTCTAAAATATACAGGGGCAGAAAAGGTTATTCAACCAGTTGCATTCTGAGTGATTTTGGGCTACACAATTAGGAAGAAAGATGGCTGTATGTCCTTTCTGAAATCATTCATATAAACAACATGCTGGTGATTACTTTAATGAAGTGCAGCAAAAAATGCCAGACAAGCAGCTTTTGAGTCTCCTGCATATTATTATTATGGGAAATGGTTGTACTGGTTTGTTAAATAACAGGTATAGCTTGAAGTAGGAACATCTAGTTCCCCTCAATCCACTCCCTTTCAAACTTAGCACCATTTGGGTGAGGACATGGAATATGGAAATCAAAGTTGAGCAAACATGAAACTGTTGACAAGATTTTGCGAAGCAACAAAACTTTTCCATGGATTTTTTTCTGCTTCTGGATTGCTGGTGCGACATAAACCCGACGAAAATAGGGAATTGAGGCAAATGTTTTCAAAATGTACAATCTGAATGAAGGATTGGATTGTTTCTGTAAGCAAAACTTTGATTTAACAAAGAGATAGCGTACACTTGAACCAAATATAAAATTACTTGTGGATTAATTGCACATACAAGTTTATTTTAAACCAATGTATACTGAATGGTCTAGACACATTCTTTAAAAGTGCACCTGCAGCCCTTTAAGCTCAAGCATTTTACTCACGTTGCCTTCTTATGCATCCTGCCCAAAATGATTGCACACCTACTTGACTGGCATGTCCAGTCATATATTTGCCACAAAACTGCATCTGCAAAATGTCAGCGTTAGGAGCAGGGGTTTAGGATATGCTGGTAATTAAGGCTCCATTTGCCCTTATGTAGGTTGTTTTGATGGGTCTATGAAAATGCCACCATCTTATTTAGAATGACAGGGCCTCCTTTCCACAGAATATGCTGGGGATTTCATCTGTAGGTTTCTGGTCCCCAGACATCAACTTAGGCAACTTGCCTCAGCACTTCTGCCTGGTCTTACTCTGGGTTCCTTGTATCCTTGTCAACAGAGTTTCTGTTTTCCTTGACCATTGACTGACCCAGACATTCTCTGAGGTAAGTTTACCATCTAGAAAGTAGCTTCTAGCCCTGCTCCATATGGATATATCAGTTAAGCAAATAATCAGCAAAGTTTACGATTTCTGTTCATGGTTGAAAATACCTTTATACCTAGAAAACCATCTTTGGTAACATATTCTTAAGCTGATAGAGTTGAATATACAGGGGGAAATTTAACAGCTTGTTCTTTATTGCCCTGAAACTACTACCATCAGGAGAGGATACCAAACCATCCCTCTGTTGAACAAAGATTATCTACCTATCCCATGACACCTCGACCAGTAGTATTTAAAACTCCAATATTCTGAAGCAGAGATGCTTCAGAAATAAAATACCTCTATTTTCCCTTCCTTCCTGTGTCTTTTCACAGAACTTTATTTCCACAGCAAGTGTCTTTCAAAGATGTTAAGATTCAATAAAAGAGCTGTTAGCCCTTTGTTTGAAAAAGATGTTCTCTCATTAGCTCACTGTTGAATAACTTATAACCTCAGGACTATCTGAATTCTACTCAGAACCACAATATCTCACTGCAGACCGCTTGTTACCTTATGAACACACTGCAGGCTTCCATCACTGCCTTTCTGATCTCAAGTGTTACTTCCTTTACTACATATTCTGCTCATATAGGAACCAAACATTTTACTCAAACAGCAAATGAGTGTTCATATTTTTCAAGGCTCTTTCTCATCCACACATATTAGGAGCTGGTCAAAAAATGGGGTAAATTTTCCATTAAACATTTCACAGCACTCTGTGCTTTTCTAAGGCCTCGTTCTTTGTGCGCCAGTCCTTTAAAATTCCAAAATCTGCCTCGTAAGAAAGATGCCTCCCATTTTTATTGTCAGAGTTTCTGCAGTCTGTAGAAAAGGGACAAATACACTGTTTTCGTAATCTAAACACAAGTCATCCAGACACTTTATGCATAGTCTTTGAATTGGAGAGAAAGACAAATGCCAAGCACCAATCATCCCTCTTTGGAAACAGTGGTGGCTTGATCAGAATAGGAGATATCAATTCATTTGAAGAAATCATTACATTAATGATGTAACTTCACCCACTTATCTTTACAGTGAGATCAGACAGCACATACTCATCAGGGAGGCTTGATCACCCTTTAATTTAGATGAGATTCAGATCAAATTCAGCCCTCTGTTGGTAAACTCTCCTGCCTCCATCTCTATTGCTCAGTTTCAGAGTTTTAAAAAGAAAGTGCATGTGTGAAACTGAAGCTGGTGCATTGCTTTGAATAGAGACATTAATACTACATCATCATTCATGATAAAGAAAAATAATCTGGAAGCTAGCAAATAACCTCATGTAAAATGCAAAAGAGACTGTGACTCTCTTACATATACATGTTGAATTTAGATCTTTGTTGATACCTAGTTTAGTACCATAGGATGATAAGTACTATAGTATGATTGCCCTAACTCTGACATTTGCATACACATTGCTGTTCGTGCTGGTTCTTTCCTGTTGGTTTCTTTTGTTCTGAAAAACAAAAACAAAAAATGAAACAAAGCAAAACAAAAAACCAACAAAACAAAACCAAAAGACTAACATTTTTATTTATTAGGTAATGGGCTTTCATGGGTCATACCACAAATTGGTAGTCTTTAAGGTGCTACAGGACTGCTTATTTTCTGTGACGGTATGGACTAACACTGCTACCCCTCTGAGACTATTTGTTCTGCAAGATGATGGAACTATTTACTTCTATTTCTGGTGAGATTCTCCATCATGCAGAACAGAGAGCATTCAGCTGATCGCATTACTGTTGTCCTTTGTTTGCTGTATTTTGTTTCGTGTCAAAAAATCTGTCAGATACACTAGCAGTGAACAGCTATAATGTGACAGAGCACTAGTTAATGTGACTTTGGAAGATTGCTGTGTATCCAGTATAGCATTACATGAAAGATAATTTTTATAGGAGACATTGTCACATTATTATGGTGAGGACCAGCTAATGCCAATCACTGGCCACTCTAGCTTACACTTCTGTTCATCCTTGAGAATGTGGAAATGAAAGGCCTGAGATGGTTGGGTATGAAACAGTCAGACTAATGTACTATCTTACCCAAAAGAAACATTTGATTTTTTTGCAGGGTGGGAGGAATAATCCTAACAAACTGAGTGTTTTCACCTGAGCTGAGAATGCTACCAACACAGTTTGCCAAATGTTGTCTTCATCCAATGTGTGCATCTCTATGTACTTCAGTGGGCAGAACTCAGCATTATCTGTGGATATCTGTAGATTTTCATCATGGAAAGTTCATTGTGATGGGGCAGGATTTTATGCCCAAATCAAGGAGATACCAATGTTCCTTTTAAAAAATATACCACTATTGTAGCATATACAAGCTGAGGCCTGATCCACAGTGAGGTTTTAGGTTCCTTTACAGGTGCAGCCACATAGTAGAAGCACCTAGTGCGGATGCAAGCACAGCTTTAGTTAGTTTCAGATAGTTACACGTTGGCTTCAAGCCAAATGTGGATGAACTTGAAGGCCTAGATTCTGCAAGCAGCTCCCTGCAGGCTGGCTCCATCTTCACTGAGTTCAGTGCAAGATTGGGTCATAATGGTTTCTTCAGGGAAATGAATTTTTCCTTCCAAATCTGAAATTTGTTTTTCCCTTACTGCATCTTGAAAATGTGTAGCAACCATATGTGATCCATGAGGGTTGCCAGAAACCCCACTGTATTGGCAACAGTATTTATTTGCCACAGCCCACAGTTTGGAAACCCCTGTTCTAAGGGTACCACTACAATGGGAGTGCATCATGATTGTGAGATTTCCTCCCACAGGTGCCAGAAGACTTGGCTCAGGTACTTTGGTTGCTGTTGCTATATCCAGTCTAGATCCATTTAGGGGACAACTCACATAGGATTCTGGAAATGCCTCAAGGTTCTCCCCAAACTTTAAACCAGATTATTACTTCATTGGGTGTCTGAACCTGTGTAGAACAACTAGCAATCACTAGACCCATTGCTTCCCTCCTTTACCTTCTATCCTCTTCAGCGATGTTTACGAAATCACCAGATGTGAGTGCCATCCTTGAAAAGCCCAGAGTTTCTGTAATCATGCCCCCAATCCCTCTGGAGCCTAAACACACGTCTGCTCCCTGCCTATGTTAATACTGAGGAAACCTCATTAATGTAGGTTGTGTTATCTTAAGTTCTTCCTGCTCCCCCTCCAACAGGGAAGTGCCTCAGGGCACCAGTTTTTAAGGAGGCCCTGGCTTAAGGCACTGGTACCCTTGTATAAATCAACAGCATCATGGAGAACTTAACATGGAGACCAGGAGCAGTGAATGAAGTACAGCAGATGCAGTACATGTCTCAGCCCCCAAGCTGACATCTGCCTATTCCCTTTCCTGCACAGATGAAAGAGAGGATTTGGCTCAAGATTAATTCAGTCATCATTCTTGAGTGCTATGTATGCTGACTCTTCAGGTTAAATAGTCATAGTCTCACTATACTCCCTTCTATCATCCTAAAAACACATACGTCTTCTTAATCCATGCCAGCCTTTAGACTGAATATGCCTTTTTGCAGAGGTGAACTGCAACAGTGTCTAGTCGCAATCCACATTTCACTGTAAACTAGACAGGAAGAGAGTTCTCCCAGGAATCGCGTAACCACGGGTCTATTGACAAATACCATTACAATGAAGGGAACTGCAGATATTTGCCTACTTTTAGCAAATGGCTGTGCCATCTGCCAAATGCCCTGGTCCCTGCTCCTGTCGTGTCACTTAGTCTTAAGTATAAAGTGCTATGATTCTGATGACTCCTATTTCTTGTATGTCTCCTTTGCACTGTACTCAGCATTATAGTACAGTTTAGCAAATCTAACAAAGACGTTCAAGGAGCCCAGAAGATGTCTTGATAGTTTTGATCAATTTTTTTTCCCTTACACACAAAGCTGAGACTAAGGGTAGGTCTATTCAGCAAAGTTATTTCAAAATAACATCTCTTATTTCAAAATAGCCATCCTATCTTCTACACATTGCAACCGCTATTTTGAAATAATTTCAAAATAACAGTTGGCTTATTTACAAGGAATAGCACCTATTTTGAAATAGCTATTCCCTATTAACATAAGTAATAGAGCCAATTTTGTAATAAACCATAGTGCATCCAATGGCTCTATTTCAAAATAGGCTCTATGAATGTAGTCGCTGTATTTAGAAATAGCCTGAGTGCTATTCAAAATGCATTTTTTGTGTTGCAGCATTATTCCAAAATAGGCTATTTCAGAATAGCTCGTCATATCTTCAGCAGTGTGTCAAAAGCCTTATCCTTAGAAGTCTTGAACATTTTGGTGTTGCTCCCGTCAGTACATCTCTAGACTTTGGTTACTTTCCGCCTCTTTTGATGGCTTTCTTCAGCTCCTCCATTGTAAGTGATACAGCTTCCACTTTCTTATGAGGGGTTTGTTCAGCTGTGGTGTTAGCTATTCATACAGTGCGTTCTAGCCATTCATTTATCTGCAGAAGAGTTCATTTTCATCCCTTCTTTAGTTCTGGTGCAACAGCAGACAGTCTACCACTTTGTTTTCATGAACCAGTGTGGCAGTGTGGGGCCAGGAGAGGAGAGGCTGGAGAAAAACAGAGAGGAGCCGGAGCTGACAATCAGAGTGGGAGCCGCTGAGGAGTAGGCTGCCCTAAATCAGTTAGGGCCAGCTGATCCCACTCAGGGCTACCTTCTCCACGCAGAGCAAGAGGGTGGTGGTGAAGGAGAGTTTGGGAAGCGAGTGAGGAGAATTAAGGAGACTTAGAAGAACACCAGAGACTACAAAAGAGGAGAGGAGCCTCAGCAATCTGGGGGGCTGGACTGCCCCAATCCAGGGGCACCTGAAGCTCCACCAGAGACTGTGGGGAACTGGTCAGCCAGAAGAGCCAAGCAAAGGAGGGGACTTGCTGCCATGGCTACCACTAGCAGAAGGAGGCACCGGGGGAATTGTCTGGGGGAAGTGGCCCAGGGAGAGGAGCTGCAGCGGCAAGGGTGAAGGGAGTCAGCCCTCACTGGTAGCAGCCATCCAGGGTCCCTGGTCTGGAACCTGGAACAAGTGGGTGGGGACCGGGTCCCCCCAGACCGCCCCCTGCCCCAGCAAGGGTAACGGGGTTCATAAGGTGGGGCCAGCGGACTAAACAGAGGACCTGGGGCCCAGGAATGAGACTGATTCTGCCACATCAGTTGTTGAGGTTCTTCGTGCTGCTATGTAGGAATTTAATATATCATTGTCAATGAGGCTGACAGTCACTGTGGGCCCTGGGGCAAGGTGAGAGGTGGTCCCAGCTCCACACCCAGAAGAGACAGGGCCTAGAGCAGAAGGGCTGGAGCTTAGCACAGTCTGCCCTTAGTGCCTCTCTTGTACTGTCCTGCTCCGTGCCAAAGCCACGTGGAGCAATGCAGCAGCACTGCTGCAATGTTTATAAGGGCCCTGGGGCCCTGTTTTCCCCCTTCTCCTCCCTCCTCTTCCCTTCCCCCTTCTCCTTTTCTGCAATTTATTTCTCAGCAAAATGGAGCGTGTTTTGTAACATGTGCCAGACATGCCCACCCTGCTCACCAGCCCCACTGCAGCCACAGAAAACAGGAAAGCTCTACTCCCAGCACACAGAAGGGGAGACCAACACACACTAGGACCCAGCTATCAACATGCCTTCTGCTGCTCCGCCCATGCAGCCATTCTGGTACTCTGCAAGCTGAGAAGCTCTGCATTTGAAATGTGAGCTTGTATGTTCCATGCAGGTTCTGGGGCAGGCAGCTGAGGAGGCTTCCTGCTACTCAGCCTTGCCAGTCACCCCAGAACCTGCCTGAACCATAACAAAAACATCAGTGGCATGGAACCAGCAGAGGTTTCCACATTGTGTGAGAAGGCAGAGCCTCCCTTTGCCTTAAGGACCGGCTGCCCCTGGTTGTAAAGCTCTTAGGATAAAAATGCTATATTAAAAACTCTCAGTAACAAAAATATTTTTTATAACAAACTAAGAAGTGGGTCTGTCCCACGAAAGCTCACCTAATAAATTATTTTGTTAGTCTTTAAAGTGCTACTTGACTGCTTTTTTGTTTTGAAACATATTTTTGTTCTACTAATAAGGGCACACAGCTCAAATTTTATTATCCATACTTTTACCTCTCCCATGCAGTGGATTTGCATGCTTTTGTGAACATAGTTTAGGGAAGTTGGGTGCAGCTTTAGCCTTAGGTCAGGATCAGCATTCATCCTGCTTCTGTATTAGGACTTAAGAGCAGTAAGTGGTTAAAATCCTGTCTTGCACAGGTAGGTAGTAGCAATTGTCATCAAGTGTGCAAGTTCTAGGTACTGTCCAGTTCTTTGAATCCAAACCTCAATTAGGAAATGGCTTCTGAATTCTAACATAATGTTTCATCTCAAGAAAACGTCAACAAGCACTCTTGTGCCTTACTGGACAAACTAAAGTGCAGCTCACTGATTTCAATTCCAGAAGGATTACATTCCCAGTAGTTTGGTTCAACTTCTACTGGAAAATCATCCTCAAACTGCTGCCTAAATATGACAAGATGTTTTTCAATGTCATTTTTTCTATTTTTTTCCTCAAGACCTAGTTCATTTTCAGACAGAAAACATTCCAATCTTGGAACCTTAGAGGGATTTATCCATGGACCATTTGAATGGAGCTCATGGCCCATTCAGAAAAATATTCACTATAAAATAACATGGCTACATCTACATGAAAGGTTTTTCCTGGCCAAACTAGACTTTTCTATGGAAAAAACAGTGTCTACATGCAAAATGTGTTTTGTCGACAGTTTGTCAACAAAACCTGGCACATCGGCTGGCAGCATTATACCTCTCCCCATTCAGGTATAATGGCTCTCTCAACAGTGTTCTGTTAAAAAAACAGCCACATGGATGTTCCAGGGACCTTTTGTCAACAGACAAGCATGGATCCCGTTCACCAGGCAGCCCTGTTTGCAGAGCTTCCAATCAGCTGCTCTATTGAGAGAGGGCTAGGCAGTCTGGCTGCTCTCTGTCAACAGAACAGATTGCTCTTTTGAGCTGCTTTTATGTGTTGACATGATCTGTCAATGGAAGTTTTGCTGGGAAATCCCTTCTGACAGTCACTTCTGTCGACAGACTTCTCATGTAGACGTAGCCTATATATATGTGCAGCGATATAAATTTTTATGGGCACTCATTTGGGATAATTTGCCTAACTTCCCCATGAATTTGGCATTGTGAGTAAGCAGCTATGCCAGTTCATATTGATCAGATCTTTATTCAATACCACACACATAGTGGATATGTCTACACTAGCCGGCTACTTCAAAGTAGATGGCACAACATCAAAATAGTAAGCGTCATGTCTACACATGCCGTGAGCTATTTGGATGTTGAAATCGACGTTAGGTGGCTAGACGTCAAAATCGCTATTCCTATCCGAAGAGGGGAATCGCGCCCTACTTCAACGTTCAACGTCAAAGTAGGGCCTATCTAGATGATCTGCATCCTGCTACGTCTAAATAGTGGGGTCCTCCATGGTGGCCATCAGCTGAGGGGTGGAGAGATGCTCTGTCCAGCCCCTGCGGGGCTCTGTGGTCACCAGGTGCAGCAGCCCTTAGCCCAGGGCTTCTGGCTGCTGCTGCTCCTGCTGCAGCTGGGGGTCCATGCTGTGTGCGTGGGGTCTGCGACTGGTTGTTGGCTCTGTGGATCTCGTGCTGTGCAGGTCGAGTGTGTCTGGGAGGGGCCCTTTAAGGGAGCGGCTTGGGGCTTTGCTGGCCTCTTATTTCGATGGGGAGCGCTTGTGTGTGTGTGGACGCTCCACGTTTCCTTCTGGGGCAGCTCCTTTCAATGTTCTCCATTGCTACTTCAACGTTGAACATCAATGGCACCAGCCTTGGAGGCACCAGATAGTAGTCTGGAAAGTACATCCTTGCAATGCATTGCTTTGAAACCAAGTTATTTGGGTTTCTAATGTGCTGTGTGTTAGAATCTGAACACAGGGGATAGCCAAAGTACTGCTGCTATGTTTTAGAGATAGACCTCTCTCAGCCTGCAATGTTATTATAGCCTTAAAGTGACGATGAATTGTGTCTTAAATTAGACTTTATTCTATTCACTGCCCCTCCTATTTCATGTTCTGGAAGGGGATTCGGGAAAAGAATGTCATAATGTTTCTCTAGTCTCTGACAAGCCTTTCAGTAGCCCTGTCAAAGATCATTTAAAATTGAATTGAAATAATCAGAAATGATGTGCCTGTGCGAAGAATACTTGGCAAATTCCTTTCTGTCAGATGAACGTATGCTAATGAGTTTTAAATCCTAAGTTAAGAATGATTCTTATCAGGCAAGCAACAGTAGTTCTTTCTAAATTATTAACATAAGAAATTAGACATTTTTAAGTACCTTCCATGGCTTGTTTCTAAATACATTTAAAAAATCTGTCTATAGCTAACTTAATATAAATTTAAATTTGTAGAACAGATAGGTTTTATGTGAAGGTTTCATTCACTGTAGGTCTGTCCTATATGCTCTGCTTTATAATCAAATGAATCAGCTTATACTTCTCTTTCTTTCTACTGTGCAGGTATTCTCTCCAGAATTTGGTAATTATTAGCAAAACAATATTCCCTAATAATTAGTTTCCTTTGTCAGTAATCATCTTGTTATTTTGCACCCACTAAAGACTAATATCCTTCAACAGTGTCACTTTATCATGTCTGATAATAGTAATTATTCAAGGGAATGATCTGTCTAGATTTCGTGCCCAGTAAATGTATCATTATTTGTGCAGCTTATTTGTCTTTGTACATAGGTAGGTAGCATTTGTACATAGGTAAGTAGCCTTTTATTTGTTTCATTCAATATTTGGGGGCTTATTTTTAAATAAAGTCCTTAAAATTTATTACATCCTTAATGTCTTAAAAGCTATAATTAGTTGTCACTTAGAAGGTGTTTCATACAAGACCTTTATCTACTTATCAATTTTTTAAATTTTTATAAAACTTTTTTTAATTTTTTATAAAACTTATCAATTTTTTTAATTTAATAATCACTATACAGTAATAAACTTTCTTCTGTAAATTATAAAATCTAGTGAGGTACAAGAGGGCATCTTGAGTGAAAATTCCAGAGCTGGGCCAGAAGTTGTATTACATCAGTAATATTTGATCCATGAAAAACAGTTTGCCTGTTATCAGTGGAGGTAAGGGATGGCAGAAATGAACAGTGACATAACTATATGCCATTAGAGGCACTTCTAGCTTTGCCAGACTTCATTAACATTTTAGAGATCAAAGTCAATCTGCTGAAGAACTGAAGAGAATGAGATACATGCAGTGCCTAAGATGTGTCCAGTCATATGTATTGTGTTTGAGTAACAGGAGTCAGATAAGCTTAGAACCTCATGTTAAGTGGTTTGAAAAGTAATGATGGAGAGTGGTGTTAAACGAAACTTCAATTATTTTAGAGAGTGTAATTGGTATTAATCCTATGGTTTTATCTGAACATGAAAATGTGCCTTAATTGTTTTCATCCTAGCACAAATACTCTTCAATGCAATGCTGTATAAATAATGTATATGCTCAAAGGAGCAGGGAATATGCAGCTGATCAGACAATGTCAACTTAGATGAATCCTGTCCAGTAAGCTGTAGTTTAAATGTGAGCAGTAAAACCACTATTGACATGGGGCACAACTGACTGAAATGTCAATAGTTATAAAAAAGAGTATTTCATAACGCAGAATAATTGATTAGTTTGCTTGACTGGACAGAAACATCTATTCTCCAATGAAAGCCAAATAATTTCCATATATATTCTCTGAGCTCTTACAGTAGAAAGAGCTGATTTATCCCACAGTAGCCTTGTTCTTAAGCACACATTCAAAATAGGAGAACTTGTGTCGCATCTGTGTGGATGGATGGATAAGACATGACCTGAGGGAGTCGAGACACTGGGATAGAGTTTAATTTTGCCCAAACTTGACAGAGCTGAGGGGCAAAATTTGTATATTTAGGGGCAGATTCTGTGGTCTGTACTCATATGAGTACTCTCACCAAGACTACTGTAAGTGCTACAAATTGTGGGCAAAGAAAGATTGAACAGCCAGGTCATTGCTTGGCTATATTCAGAGTTCTTTACAGGTCCACTTATGTAATTCTCTAGGCACATTTAATTAAAAACACAATATTGAAATATAGCAAACAATTTTGAATACAAATACATAAAAAATCACAGTCTCAGAGCAGATGGCCTCTGCTCAGAACCATTTTCCATTTTCCACAGTATTCTCCTTCACTTGAGGAAAAATAAGTGGCTGCCACCACATCTAAAGATAAGGTATGTTTTGCTGGTAGTTCTCTCCAATTGAAAGGAAGTGTTACATCCAGCTCAGGTAATTGCAACTCCTACGTTGGCATGTGAAGAAACAAGTGGTCCCTCTGAAGCTGCCAAGACTTCAGCCTACTTGACCTTACAGGTTAAGACCAAGTCCTTGAACTTCACCTAGAAATCAATTGCTAGTGAGTGCAAATTGTGGATCATTACAATGGTGTGCTCTTGCAGAGAAATGCTACCTAATAACTGGGGTGCTGGATTTCACACTAGAGGTCCGAATAGTGTTAATATGTACTACTATGTAAGCTAACCAAAAAGGTGCCAAGCTATACTGAGGACCACATTCAACTATAACATGTGATCTCTGTTTTAAGGGCAGATGATTTAAAAAAAAAAAGAGAGAGAGACACATGCTAAGGAACTGCTTGCTTCTACAGAAACAGCTGGGGACCAGCAATACCCTTGTCTGTGAACCATGGCATAAAATGGCAAACGGACTTCTGCAAGTGAGATTACTGATATTTCCACCATTTTCCCCCCATCAATGTACAGTATCTCAGTCTTGTCTAACAAATACTCATCCATATTTTATTCTTTGTTAGACATAGCAAAGGAAGGTTTGTAACTACAGACCTGTATACCACTGGCATACTGAAGACACTGTAACTGTATTTCACTTCCCCTCTGACCTACTTTGTTCCAATGCATGTGATGGGGAAGAAAGGGGTAATCACAGAGAACATATGCTTTACCATGGCTACGTCCACACTAGCCAAAAACTTCGAAATGGCCATGCAAATGGTCATTTCGAAGTTTACTAATGAAGCGCTGACATACATATTCAGTGCCTCATTAGTATGCAGGTGGCTGCGGCACTGCGAAATTGATGTGGCTCGCCGCCGCACGGCTCATCGAGACGAGGCTCCTTTTCAAAAGGACACCAGCTACTTCAAAGTCCCCTTATTCCCATCTGCTCATAGGAATAAGGGAACTTCAAAGTAGGCGGGGTCCTTTAGAAAAGGAGCCCCGTCTGGAAGAGCTGCACAGCGGCAACCCGCATCAATTTCGAAGTGCCACGGCCACCCGCAGGCTAACGAGGCGCTGAATATGTATTTCAGTGCTTCATTAGTAAACTTCAAATTCAAAGTTTTTGGCTAGTGTAGACACGGCCCATATGTTAGAGGGTCTTTAGGTTGGTAAAAATTCTCCAACAATACTCTGGGGTCTCTCAAAAAGAAGGGGACAGAGGCACACTAACTCCAGCGATTCATTCCAGGAGTCCCAGGAACATGACAAACACGATGATGTCTTTTCAGCATAGATGCTTATTTTCATCCACCACCAGGGCGATGGTTGATTAGTAATCAACAAACTTTATCAGAGCTGTTTCCATAGTTTAGGTGTGCCTCAAACTAAGGTGGTCAGAGTCAAAAGGACTTGAAGATTCTAGAAAGTTCTGGAGTTGCTTCACTACATTATACTCAGCTTTCCTTCAGAGTCTGAGCTTTGAAGCAGAGTGGGTTTTTTTTTATGAGAGAGAGATATTGTTTGGGTCAGCAGGTGACTGGAAGGAAGTCAGGATCTTGCCATTTCTTATGGAGGAATCAATAGCCTGTACACGTCTCCAGTTCTCAGCAAGTATCACTTGTTGTGATTGTTGAGATGGTGGGTAATTGTGAGCAAAGGGAGTTGATCCAGTTGCTGTTACAGGTGAGAATTCTACAAGATAGTATTTAAATATGGTTGACTTCAGAACCACAACAGAGACACCCTGTAAGCTCAAGGAAAGACTCTGCAGTGCAGCAGAATAACCAGTACTAATTATATTTTAACCCATCCTAGGGCTCTCATATACACTCTCAAATGTAGTTTGATAAATTTGTTGCAAATCTTGCTATAATGTCATGATCTCATATGTAATCAGTGACAGCAATCTTTACGTTAGTATACTTAAGAATTAAGGTGATTAGGAAGACATCTTACCTCTGTGGAGACAGTAAGTGTGTGATGTCCTTTCAAGGGTTTTCAAGGTTGGAGTCTGGGTGACAATAAATCTGACTAGGTCCTCTCAAACCTTTCTTTGGCATCATCTTACCTTGCTGATTATAACGATAATCACTTTGTAGATTTGCATTTCATCTGGAAGAGCACCAAAGCACTTGCAAATTCCATATCTGTCTGTCTACTTTATTACACCAACTGCAGAACTGTGCCACCAGTTTAACAGAGCAAAGCAACAATGCAGCAGTTCAAGAAAGGAAGTGAATACCATTGTACCTAAATGAAACTAGTGATGGAGTTCATACAATGGCTTGATTGTGACATATAACCAGTCTCCCATTGGGAGTGATATGAAGGCACGCTGGACCAATAAGAACTCTGAGATGTGCAGTATTTGACACAATGTAGCATGGCAGGTTAGAAGTGCTAGACGCCATCATAAATAAGAGCAAAAGAGGTACCTGAGCTGGGACGATCAATGCTATATTCACCTTCTCTGATGAACTGCTCGTAGTGCCACAAATAAAGCAGTTGAGTTAAAATGTTAGCAAAAGCTGCAGAAAAAAATTAATCTTGCAATTCACGGATAATTCTCACTCCATGTATATTGTATATAAGAATTGAGTAGTGTTCTAGGGGGCTAACAACTGACAGCAGCAGTGTAGCTAGGCCTTCTGCGTGTGTATATTTAACAAACATGGTTGTTTAGATCCCACTGTGCCCATGTTTGTTTGTTTGTTTGTTTTCTGTAAAATCATTGTGGAAAGAGCAAAAGACATAAGAAAGTGGATTTCCAATTCTGGAGTTATAAGAGTTGCCAGAATTCTCCGTGTACCAAACTCCTAAAAGACCAGTGTTTTTTTACATTATGTCTACAAAGCAGCCCTTTTCTGAAATGGCTATTTTGAAATAATGCTGCTACACTCAAAAATGCATTTCAAAATAGCACATTGTTTGCACGCATAGGCTGCATCTAGATTCAGTCCAGTGGCCAGAAGCACGATGCAAATGAGAGTACATGAAATTGCAAATGGCTGCTTGTTTGCAAATTTGCATGGCTCATTTGCATATTAACAGCAGAAAATAAGCAGTGTAGATGTGGTTCTGTCAGCAAAAACCCTCTTTGTTGCCAGCCCCTTATCCCTGATCACTGTTAAGAGAAAGCCGTGCTAGTCTATGTACTATCAAAACAAAAAAGCAGTAAAGTAGCACTTTAAACACTAACAAAATAATTTATTAGGTGAGCTTTTGTGGGACAGACCCACTTCTTCTGAAGAACTGGGTCTATCCCAGGGAAGCTCACCTAATAAATTATTTTGTTAGTCTTTAAAATGCTACTTTACTGCTTTTTTATTTTGAAATAGCTATTTCAAAATAAGCACTGTTCCTTGTAGAATGAGGGTTACCAGTTTTGAAATAACTCAATTGCTATTGCATTTTGTAGACAAAAGAATAGTTATTTCAAATAACTATGTTGTGTAGACATACCCTTAGTGCTTATCTCCAGAAACTGCTTACACTTACTTACCCTTCACTAGTGATAGCTTTCCCCAGACTTTTGGCCAGTTGTGTGGTTGTATTTAGAGCTGCTTGAAAATGGTAAAACAATGTTTGTAAAATTTTGCAGTTTCAGATTGCTTCTAATTCACTACAAGAAGGAAGTCCATTTTTGCCCAATTTTTGGATTTATTTATGAAAAATTAAAATTTACATTTTGTCAACCAATTTTGAAATCACTAAAGTTTTTACTGTACTGAAGATCTCTTTTTCTCATTAAAAACTGGGTTTTCAACAAACTAATGTGTTAGTCATTACCAACAATACCTGGCTACAGTTACACTACCCCAATCTGTTGACGGAAGTCACTATTGGAAGAGATTTCCTAATTTCTGTTGACAGAATGTGGCCACACAGAAAAGCCAATCGGACGGGCACTCCACACCATTGACAGAGCGGCTGGACTGCCTGGCTGCTCTCTCGACAAAAGAGGCACCCAGAAGCACAGCAGACAGGGCTGCCCATTGTTCTGGATGCCCTGCCTATTGAGAAAAGCCCCCGCTCCCCACACACATCCACACAACTTTTTTGTTGACAGAGTCTGCAGACAGCGGCATTATGCTTTGTTGTTGAGGGGCAGAATGCTGCTGGCAAAAGTGCTGAGTTTTGACCACAGACTGTCAACAAAATGCATTTTGTGTGTGGAAGTTTACCAGTTTTGTCAACAAAACTGGGGTTTTCTTGGCAAAACTCGCTAGTGTAACCATAGCCCATGAAAACATTCAAAAATGTGGATGTCAGCAATTTGTGATGAAAACTTCAAGCTGATTGTCATTTAAAATTTTCATAAGAACATAAAAATTGCTATAATGGGTCAGACCAAAGGTCCTTCTAGCCCAGTATTCTGTCTTCTGACAGAGGCCAATACCAGGTGTCCCGGAAAGAAAGAACAGAAAGGTAATCCTCAGGCGATCCATTTCTTGTAGCCTATTCCCAGCTTCTGGCAAACAGGCTAAGGCCATCGTTGGATCTATCCAGCAATATATTTGTCTAGTTCTTTCTTAACCTTGTTATAGTTTTGGTCTTCATAACATCCTCTGGCAAGGCATTCCACAAGTTGACTGAGTTTTGTGTTAAAAAGTATTTCCTTTTTGTGTATTACTTTGCATTTATCAAAACTGAATTTCATCTGCCACTTTGTTGCTCCGTCACCCAGTTTTGTGAAATCCTGTTCTAGCTGCTTACAGTCTGCTTGGGACTTATACTATCCTGAGTAGCTTTGTATGATCTATAAATATTGCCACCTCACTACTTACCCTTTTTCTAGATCATTCACCTAAGACTGAGGTCATTACTGATGCCTGTGGGACATCACTGTTTACATCTCTTCATTCTGAAAATGGACCATTTACACTTACCTATGTTTTAACCAGTTACCAATATATCAGAGAACACTTCCTCTTATCCTGTGATAGCTTACTTTTCTTGAGAGTCTTTGGTGAAGGTGAGAGATCCATTTCCTGGACACCACAGTACAACCCACTGATGGCCAAATTAATACCACTCTCTACTAAAAACCCACTGACTGCTACTCTTACCTACATGCCTCCAGCTTCCATCAAGGACGCATCACATGATCCATCATCCTTATCAACTCCTTAGGTACAACCACATCTGCTCCAATCCTACTGACAGAGACCAAAAACTTCAAGAACTCTATCAGGCATTTGTAAAATTGAATTACCCACCAGGAGAAATGGGAAAAAAATTTAAAAAAAAACCAAAACAAAAACAGATTGACAGGGCCAGATGAATACCCAGAAACGAGCTACTTCTAGATAAGCCCAAGAAGGTTAATAACAGAACAGAACACCACTTGTCATTCCCTATAGCCCCCAACTCAAAACCCTCCTGCGCATTATTGACAATCTGTAACCTATACCAGAACTTGATGCTGCATTCTCACAGACCTTGTGTGACAGACTTATCTTTTCCTACAGATAACCGCCAACCTCAGGAAAATTCTCATGAGCAACCACACGCCACACCACAGAAATACTAATCGTGGAACTTCTCCTTGCAACAAACCTCACTGCCAACTCTGTCCACGTATTTACACTGCAGAGACCATCAGTGGACCTAACCATGTCAGTTACATGATCAGGGGCTCATATTCCTGCACTTCCACCAATGTGATATATGCCATCATGTGCCAGCAATGCCTCTCTGCTCTGTATATTGGACAAACTGGACAATAGCTTTGTCAAAAAATGAGTGGACACAAATCAGACATTAGGAATCTGAATACACATGAACCTGTCAGTGAGCATTTAAATATAGCGAGTCAGAGCATTCAAAACTTAAAAGTCTGCATTCTATAAGAGACTTTAACACCAGATTACAAAGGGAGACATCTTAATTGGAGTTCATTCTCAAGTTTGATACTTTTCACCTTGGACTCAAGAAAGATATCAATTACTTCACGCATTACAAAGACAGTCTCTGCACCATTGATATTTGTACTGATCCCAGGCAGCCCACTGAACTTAATAGACTCTTGCAAAAACTATTTTTCACTCTTTTCCCCTCTTCTATCCTATTCAGCTGATTTATCATTTATCTTTCTTTTATATTCTCTTCATCTCAGTTATCATTTATCAGAATTTTCCAGATCTGAAGAAGTGGATCTGTCCCACGAAAGCTCATAACCTAATAAATTATATTGTTAGTCTTTAACTTGCTACAGCACTGCTTTTTTTTTCTTTTTTCTTTGGTGAAGGAGTTTGTCCAAAGGCTTTCTGAAAATCTTAAGTATATTTTGCACACTGGATCCCACTGTTCCACATGCTTGTTGACCTCCTCAAAGATCTGTTAGATTGGTGAAGAACAATTTGCCTTCACAATAACCCTGTTGACTCTTTCCTAATTAATTATGTTCATAGTACTGAAGTCCAGCTTGAGTTTACTTAAACCCTTGTACTCTGAGTGGAACATAGGTCATCTACAAGTCTCCTGCACTTCACTCTGTCTCAAGACACAACTTCTAGCTGACTCTAAGAGTACACCAGTTGTTGTCCTTCAGTCTCAGTAGATCTTCTCCATGTTGTCCATGGTCTCCCTCTTTTTCATTTTCCTTGTGGGTTCCATGTGAGAGCATGATGGACTATGCTGGATGATGGTTTTCTGAGAGTGTGGCCTAGACATCCCCACTTTCTTCTCTTGATTTGACTGTCAAGTGGTCCTTGTCCTGCTCTGTTTCAAAGCTCCTTATTTGTGACAAAGTTGTGCCATTTGATGCCAAGGATGTACCTCAGACATCTGTTTATGAATGTAGCTTTTAATTTGAAGGCTTTTTAGTACACAAGGTCTCATATTCATACAGTAGCACACTCTTCACGTGTTTGTTGAAGATCCGCAGTTCCACCGTCGCAGATACTATTTGTGAACTCCACATGAGACGAATAGTTTTGAATGCTGCTGTTGCTTTCCCTATTCTGGCTCTGAAATCCTTGTCTGTTCATCCATCTCTGCCCATAATACTCCCCAAGTATGTGAACTGCTCTGCATTTTCCAGGTCATCCCCTCTGAATGTGCACTGGTTGATCCTCATTGTCTTGGTCTTTCCCTTGTTAATGTTCAGTCCAGCCATTGAAGCAGTTTTGTCTAGCTGGTGATCCTTTCTTCCATGCTTTCATGTTGTTGTGAAAGGAGGGCAACGTCATCAGCAAAACCACTGTCCTCTAGCTGGTTGAAAAGTGCCCATTGAATGCCCCATTGATGGCCATCTGTTGTCCTTTTCATAATCCAGTCCACTGTGATCAAGAACAGGAAAGGTGATAATAGGCACCATTGTCACAATCCTGAGAGTATGCTGAGGGATTCTCTCAAGAAGGCATTGTGAACAACTTGGCATGTTGAGACACCTGGTATTTGAATGGATCAAGTTAATAATTTGGGATGGGATGCCATGGTTTGCAGCAAATTCCACCAAGTGTCTCTATCAACACTGTCAAAGGCTTTTCCAAAGTCTATGAAGGTTATGTACTGGGTGAAGTTCCACTCAAACTACTGTTCTCTGATCACTGTGAGAGGTGCTGTTTGGTCAGTACAAGATCTCTCATTTTGGAAGCCGGCTTGTTCTTCCATGAGCTGTCTATCAATTTCTGTCTTCATTCTCTCCAAGAAAATGCTGTTGAACGCTTTTCATGGAATAGACAGTAACGTGATGCCCAATTCTTGCATTCCTTCAGGTTGCCTTTCTTTGGAAGCTTGATAAGGTAGCCATGTTTCCAGTCTTGTGGGGTCTCCTCAGTGTCCCAAATTTTTCCAAATAGATGTTACATCACGTTGACCAATGTCTCACTACCTGCCTTGATCTGCTGTCATTTTGCAGAGGTATATTCACAGGTGGTAACTCCAGAGGTTCCATGTGGACAGGGTGAATCAGTAGCTCTTTAAACTGTTCCTTCCATATACTGAACTGCTCACTTGGGTTCATTAGCACACATCTCTCCTTACCTGTACTGGCTGATCCACTGTGTGCTGTAACCCAGCTAGCTTACAAGTGATGTCAAACAGTTCTTTCAAGTTTCTCCATCCTGCAGCTTGTTCCGCAAGGTTTTCCACAGAGATTTTCTTGTTTCACAGCCTTTTTAACAGCAACGAAGGGTCCTGTGGCACCTTATAGACTAACAGAAAAGTTTTGAGCATGTATGGCTTCCCCTCTCTGTTTTTAACAGGAGGGGTGATTATCCATTGGAACAAACCACCATGGCAAGTGTCGGAGGGGTAGCCGTGTTAGTCTGGATCTGTAACAGCAACGAAGGGTCCTGTGGCACCTTATAGACTAACAGAAAAGTTTTGCGCATGAGCTTTCGTGAGCACAGACGCACTTCATCAGATGCTGGTCTTGGAAATCTGCAGGGCCAGGTATAAATAAGCCAGAGCCAGGGTGGGGATAACAAGGTTAGCTCAGTCAGCAAGGGTGGGGCTTACTACCAGCAATTGTTGTTTGGGTCATGATGGCACTGTTTTCTTCTCTTACAGTGTTTTCTAATTTGGGATATACATTAAGCTCAGCCTCCACTATGGTGTCTTTAGATAGTTTCCATGCAGCTTGCAGTGATTTCACTTTCAGTGCTTTATCTTTTAATTTGTTTAACTTCCTCATTTTTGTATAGCCCCCCCCCCTTTCTAAAATTAAATACTGTAGTGTTGGGCTGCTGTGTTTTCCCTGCCACTGCGAAATTAAATTTAATTACATTATATGACTATTACCAAGCTGTGCAGCTACATTCACTTTTTTGGACCAGACCTCGTGCTGCACTTAGGGCTAAAACAAGAATTGCCTCTCCTGTTGTGGGTTCCAGGAATGGCTGTTACAAGAAGTAATCTTTTAAGGTGTCAAGCAACTTAATTTCTGCATCCCATCCTTAGGTGACATGTACCCAGTCAATATGAGAATACTTGAAATAAATCCCCCATGATTACCAAGCATTTCATTTTTATAAACTAAATTCTAATCAGCATTTCAGTTACTGTCAGCATCCTGCTCAGGGGGTCAGTAATATACTGCAACTGCTATATTCATGTTATTAGAGCATAAAATTATTATTCATAGAGATTCTGTGGTAGTTTAGTTAACTTTAAGACTTTTACTTCATTTGATTCTATGCTTTCTTTCACATACATTGCCACTCCTCCCACAAGCAAGACCTGTTCTGTACTTTTGATCTATTTTGTACCCTGATGCACTGATTATCCTCATTTCACCAAGCTCCTGTGATGCTTTTTATATCGATAACACTATTAAATATGAGACACACTAGTTCACCCATTTTATTATTTAGACTTATTTCTATATAAGCACTTCAAAAATCTTTCACTTTTTATAACTTGTCTCTGCCATTAAATTTGAAACATGGAGATAAACATCTCTCATAGAACTGGGAAGGACCTTGAGAGGTCATTGAGTCCAGTCCACTGCACTCACAGCAGCAGCACTAATTGAATGGGTTTCTTTTTTAATTTAATTTTAATTTCCCAACATTTTATCATCTTCCATCTTCTCTTCTTGACGACGTGAAGAATCCCTATTAATTGATCCTCTCCATAGGGATGCCTCTGTTTGAACCACATGCTCCTCTGCAGTTATATTTCCCTCCACCTTTAGTTTAAAAATTGCTCTCTGACCTTTTAAAGGTTAAGTGCCAGCCACCTGGTTTCATTTTGTTTTAAGTGGAGCCAATCCATCCTGTATGGGTTTCCCCTTTCCCAAAAGTTTCCCCGAGCTTCGTACACCAGAATCTCATCAAACTAAGACCCTGCATTTCTGCCTAACTGGCTCTATGCATGGAACAGGAAGCATGTCAACAAATGCTACTGTCATATGAAAGTTAGCTCTAGGTCTATAAACACAGTCCCTAACTTTTTTTTGCAGACATTTTAAAATGGGACCAATTTGTTCATTGCTGTTTCTCACACACGTTCTGGAATAAACAAGGTTCTCCTCAATGTGTAACAGAGGCAACATGCAATAATTTGATTTTGAGAAGATCTATGTATTGTAATATAAATAGCATTGTTATATAATTTAGTAACCTGATCTCTCAGTAATTTACAAACATTAGCTTCTTAACACCCTGTGTGATAGATATTATACCTTGTTCACAGATGGATAAAGTGATGCATGGTAAAGATAAAGGCCAGATTGTAGCCGGCCATTGCTCACGTGCCTGAGGGAAGGTCTGGTTGTAAAGTTTTCTGTTGTGCAAGGAACAGTCCCCATTATGCTTCTTCCTTGCTCCCTCCACAGCACAAACCACCCCAAAGCTGAAAAAAAAAGTAACTTCTCTTGAAATTTCTGATGAATATATACATCTTTAGGGAACCAGCAGTGGTAAAAGGAGAGTCATTCCTGAACTCTACCTACTTAATACAGCTACATGCCACCCCCCCACACACACACAGAGCAAAAACTGAGATCCAGGTGACCTGTACATATATATACTGTCAGTGGGAAGGATGAGAGTAGAGCCCAAAAGTCCTGATCCCCAATCTCCTTCTTTATTTTCTCCATCCTCTCCTACCTATCTTTAGTGAAAAACCATACACAGGAGTATTAGTGTCATCTCAAATCATTCATGTGGTCTTTGGATCCATAAACCAATGAATGAGCTGAATCTAATAATTTTTCCTGTCTGACAAATGTATGGCTATTGACAATATTTTAGTCTTAACATTTATTAATACTTATCAAGTATCGCATAATCCAAACATAATGTAATATAAGTTTCTGTTACGTGAAAAGTGTTCTTCATATTATTTCATTCAGGTTTGAGAAATTGCTTATACAACAGCTGGAGAATACATTCTGGTTAAGTAAACTGTAATGTTGAGCTAACTGTAATTTGCCTTGTAGTGTGGGAACAGGATATGAAAAATGACAGCAAATAGGGTATTTTTCTTGCTGTTGTTATGTTGACTAAATTAATGTAATGCTGTACAATTACTGTAATACTCTTGGTTAAAAACAGAAGTCAGTTTTGGATTGGATGATCATAATGAGGCACGTGGAAGACACAAAGATAATTAAATGTGTCTGTAGGTTAAACACTATGTATGTTAGAGCAGGGGTAAGCGAACTTGCTATGTCGGGTCCGACTTTTCATCCCTGCAATTAGCAGGGTCCCCCCCAACCTATCTAAGTTATCCAAACCAACTGAATTTTTGGTTATGATCACATTAAAAGAAAAAAAACCCTTTGGGCATGTGTAAGAAATTATGTAGAATGTAAAAACTTTATGAATTGGTATATAAATGTGAATACACATACATAAAAACAATAATGTATTCCAACATGTTTAATGAGTTGGATGAGCCTGAGACCTGCCCTTCACTTTGCGCACCCCTACACTAGGGAGTTTTGCGGATGGCCTGAGATGGCAATGTTATTACAAAGTCTAGAATACAGTGGAAACAAGTCTGCTTCTTTCAAGTGTGTGGCATGAATGTTCTAAAGCTTTAAGGACAGATACTGCATTCATCATATAAAATATCTAACCTGTAACTATATGAAGCAAATCTTATAAAATGTAGGAATAAAAATCTGTGTTGATTACTTACTATGGGAGCCATTTAGCACATCTAGCGTCATTCGAGATTATCAGTTTCACTTCAGTTCGACTGGAAATAAATACAGATCAGGGATAATCTAAGGCTATTACCTTAAGGATAACTACTTGACAAGCAGAGCCATGCTAATGGACTATGACATTTTTCAACACTGATCTGACATTACTCATTGTATCAGAATGAAATGCTTATCTCTTTATTTCAATACATTATGGCAATCTTTCATTCTGCACTAAGGGACCCTAAAACATCTAAATTGCAAAGTGTGTGGCATTGAATAACTGACTCTTGTAAAAGAAACATAGTCCAGCTTCTGAAGTTATAAGACAATAGTAACAGAAAATGATCCATTCCAACACACCCTGTATTATTTCTGTTGAGTGTATGATGAATTAGACGTGTTTTGTACATGAAGTATTGTGAAGAAAACAATTTTGGGGTGGTATTCTTTGACCCATGCTCACTGAGTAGTCTCTTATTCTGCATATTGAAGAGTAAGACTGTACTTCATGAAATTAAGGGTGGCAATATGGATCAGATGAAATATGCCAAAGTTAGGAAACCTAAGTGTATCAGTCCAGTTCTTCTTATGATTTTTTTTTTCAACCAAGGAGGAGAACAAGTCAAAACTTTGGCCTTTGGAATGCCTGAGTGGCTTATCATTTGTAAAGAATACCAACGTTCGTTAGTGAGAAACAAGCCCGCTGTGCAGCAGGAAAGCTTGCCTCTCTCACCAACACAATCTAATAAGATATTACCTCCCCTAGTCTATCTTCCTAATATCCTGGACCCACACAGTTACAATACTGCAGACAGCTTCATTATGGTCATTGTTCCTCTAACATCAACACCTATCTGTGCACTATTCTACCTTGCACACAAATAGTAGGGCAAGATAAATGTCCTTGCTAATACAGTTTTCTTCACAGTGTACTTGGATAAGTTGAATTTAAGTGTTTGTTGAGTGTATCAAAGCAGCAAATTTTAGTCCTGTGAACAGACAGTAGGGTGACTGCTACCACTATTCCGAATGTAGAAAAAAAAATCCAATTATGTGTCATACATTTTACAGTAAATTGAGGGAACAGGAGCCCTCATGGAGTATATTTAATAGGGAAACGTTCAGTTAGCTAATCCTCTATGTCAATGCTCAATAAATCAGTAGTTGTGTCCTGCTGAGATCTAGTCTTAATATACGGTTTTAATTTTCAATTCACACTCCAATCCTCTGAGAAAATGTGACGCTGAAGAGAGGTCAAGGGAAAGGTCGAGCCAGCTGCATTGTGCTCTAGCACCCCAGCAGGTGGGGAGCCAGAGGTGCTGCTTCTAAGGTAGTTCTGCCCAGGTGCGGATCCACTGGCCACAGCCCCAGCTCGAGCCCGCCCCCACCTCAGAGGGTCGCAGCCGGCCCCCGGCCGCTCCGAACCAGCAGGCGGGGGTGGGGGAAAGGCCGGTTTTCCTTCGTCGGGGCCGGGCTCTGAGCCGCTGCGGGCGTTCAGCAGCGCGGCCCTGTAGGGCTCGCCTGGAACCTGCGGGCAGGCGCCAGTAGCGCGCCCGGGGCACTGAGCCGTCTCCTGCAGGGGCGCGGCGCTTCTCTCACGCCATCCCGGGCTGGCCCTCGGCCCGTCCGTGAGAGGACTGCGGGCTCGGCCGCTCTTTCCCCGCTCCGCCGGCGGCTTGTCCGCCTTCGCTGGGCCCGCTCGCTGCCCCCGCGGCTGCAGAAGGGGAGACGGCGCGAGCCCCGCGTGGCGCTGCCGGGGCCCGGGGAGGCGGCACCGCCGCTGCCGCTGCTGCTGCCTGTGACTGGCCGGCGGCGCTGTCTCTCAGCCCCGGCGGGGCGGGGAGGAGGCGCGCTGTGTAAACAAGGAGGGAGGGGGCTGGCTTGATGTCAGCGGGTCACATGGAGTCTCATATGGGCCGGGGAGGAGGCGGTGGCGGGCTGGCAGCTGGCAGATGCTGCTGCTGCTGCTGCTGCCGCCGCCGCCGCCGCCGAGGCGCTGGTACAAGGAGCGCCCGTCCAGCCCTCGGTCCTTTCTGCTCGCGCCGTGTCGCCCCTGACAAATGATGTGTTTTGTGATCGCCGCGATGAAAGGTAGGGGCAGCGCCGCGGGCCGGGGCTCGGCTGCCTGGGGACCCGTTCCCTCTGCCCGAGGCCCGCTCGGCCCGCTCTTCCCGCCGACAGCCGGCCGGGCCCGGGCGCGGGTGGCTGCGGCGAGTCCGTGGGGCGAGCCCCGCGCCCAGAGAGCGCTGCCCGGCGCGGCGGTCCCGGCGCGGGCGCCTCCCCTTCCCTCGCCCCAAGCCCAGCCTGAGCGCCTACTGCAGGGCGGCGTCTCCCCTGACCGATCGCTGGCCCCCTCGCCCCGGGGCCGCCTGCCAGTGTCGGGTCAGTCCCCTGGCGCCAGCCCTGCCTCTGGACTGGCTCGTCTGTTGCCTTCCTGGGCGAGGGGAGACGCGGCTGAGCCAGCTACTGCCTGGAGAGGTGTTTTCTTCTTAGTCCGGACAGCTGAGGTAGCCCAAGCTTCTTCTGGGGCTTGCGCTTGTTTGATTTAGGGTTAATTGGATCGTGAAAGTGACCAGACACGTGCGGAGAGGTTCCCCTTTCGTTTGTGTCCAGATCAGCCCTGTGGTTGGAGAACAACTGTACTTTATACTTTTCTGTAAAAGTTGGCGGATAAGAGAGGGATTATCTGCCCACATGATTTGCAGAGGGAGAGGTTGTGATTAACATAGTTGGGGTTGCATAAAACAGACGTGCTGCATAATCCTAACAAAATCTCCACGTTAAAATATACTTCTGATCAAGAGGCAGAGGAGTGTGGGGTGTTCTGTGGACAGTTTGTGTGGTTACAAATGTCAGGCCCCAAAAGCTGTACATTTTAAAATAAGGTTTGGTTTGAAAGAAAACCAGAGAATGCTCAAGTGATATTTTAAAATCTGACATTTTCTCTGCTTTCAAATCCCAGTCCTTCCTGAGAGATAATGAAAGTTTGAGGAGAGTCAGAAAGATTTTTGATGAGAAAGCAAATGTTTACAGGTATGTTGTCAAATGGTCTGTAGTTTTCTAATATAATGGGATCCACAGATATGATGTACTGCAGTATATTTTTAAAGCAAGAAAACAATAAAAACATATTTAAATCTGTTAAAGTATTTAGATAAAACCTTCTTTCTTTGTAATCTAGTCTTTGTATATTTATTATTTTAGTTTCCAAACTCAAAACTGTTTTGTCACAGATCTCATTTTTAAAAAAATATTTGAAACTGAATATTTAATGATGATCCTACTAGAGAGCAAAATGTGTGCCTGCCTGAGTTTTTTACTTTCCAAAGACACAAAGTGAAAGACACCAATATTAGTGTGCAGTGACAGCATGATAATTTACAGTTGCTAAGATTCTCACTCTTTTTAACACTGAAGACTTGGTTAACAGAAGATAGTACCATCCTTTGATCATTAGCATCTCTAAATTAGGTTGACAAAAGACTGTAATTGAGGTGATCCAAAATATTTGTTTCTGTGAAAAAAAATTAAAAAGCATAATTTGAGCATGATTTTTAAAGGAAATTATAACAGTTCTTCAAAATGCTGCTGGATGTACTGACAAATTACTGTTTCTAAGTTTCCCTCTGCAAACATGTAATTGAAGAGGAAAATCTGAATATATACCAAAGAATATATCCTTAGATTATACATCGCATGAGATTGCTTATGGAAGAAACATAATGGAACGTTGTAAGATGAGAATAAGTTGTGTTTTGAGAAACTCACTTTCATAACTCCAGAGTTATAGTCATCCTTGTTTTTGAGCTTCAATAAGCTATTTTCCATATTCTGTAAAGCTGTTAATGCTTAGTTTTTGTGCTTATAAGCTGTAGGTATAGAATAGTTTTATAACTAGTTAGGTTGATGTTCACTCTTTTGGTAGTGTGAGGCATTTCTCTGGTTTCATTGGAAGTACATGCTGTTTAATCTTTTATCTATTAACAAATTTATTCATTACTTTTAACAGTTTTGCAACAGTGACTTTTAAGTGGTTCGCTGGATAAGCTTCAATAATAAGAAATGTATTTTATTGTTTTTTTGCTTTTGGTATTGAGGATTTCAGAGTACAGAGGTATTTTGTTCTTGTGTTGCTATTACCAAAGTGGTGCTCGGTATTGTCTCTGACAAATAGATTAATCAAAATCACCACTTTTTTTTTTCCAAAGCCCATAGCTCTTGCCTACACATTTGTCTTGGAGTGACCTCTGGCTGCCATGAAATAATAGATCTGCAGGATTGTGCTTTAAGAGAAGTTGACCAGAAGCATTGGGAATGCAGTTTCTTTATATGGGTTCAAATGCACAAGGGAGAAACAGAATAATTCTAGGTGATTAGAATATTTTATTTATTCTTGATGCTGCATTAGCACTTTGGAGGTATGTGATCATTTATAGTTGCTGTGAAGTTGAGATGATGAAAATGGTATGTGGAAGAATGTGGAATGGTACAAATTTCTGTACCAGATTTTTTTAAAAAACAGCATAGAAACATTAAATTTTTCCCTTCCGACTTTCATTCCGGTCCTGAAATTGACTCCCTTTGGAAAGGATTGTGCATCATGCAAAACAAATGCTCTGAAAAATTCTTACATCGTTTCTTTCCTTCTGAAATATGCAGCGATTTCTAGCACATATAGGGATTTGAAAGAATTACAAAATATGGTTAACTCTAAGCGTGTTGCTTTCTTTGAGTGGTACATTTAAAGGCCTGGTAAACCAAAGCACAGCCAATGTCAAAGAGGTGGATGTGATTAAAGCAGTTTGCCCTGTATGAAATGTAAATTTTTTATTTCAGCTTGAGGGGAAAGCTTTCTGGTTTTGAAAATAAGCGTTGTGAACATTTTTGTCTATGATGTTAAAGGAAATATGTTGTGAATTGATTGATATTTTTACTTGTTTGTCCATTACTACAAATTAGTAACAGGTGATTAAGCAAATCTTGTATAAACAAACTCAGGCTATATATTTTTTTTTTTTAAATTTATGGGAAGAGTGTGATGCTACATGTTTGTCTTACTGCTCTGTTTAAAAAAGAAATGATATGCATGCTATTTCTAAGTAGAATAATCCTTGGGTGGATCTGAGTATTTGTTTTGCCATTAACTAGAACAGGAGCAAGACTCGGTAGATTCCATAAATGTGTGTAAAATACACCAGATTAAAAATTCTGGTTGACAAAATGTCATAACTAGCAATGGGCCAAAGGCACAAGTAAGCCATTGATGCTGAATTTGGCTTTTACAGTCATTTTGGCACACCTTCATACAAGTGAAAATTACCATCCACAATGCAGGATGGTGGGGCATCAGATCATTTCAATGGGACTTCAGAGTGCTAGTACATTTCTGTATGTGCTCAGCTGGCAGCATCACCTGTTCCCTAGGTAAATAAGCTGGACAAATTACTTCAGCTTCAGTAAAAATGACCCTAGAAGTACTTCACTAGGTTTGTGTTGGAGATTGCTAAATAGAGGATCCTAATGGTATAAGGGACATTAAGGCTATGTTTATGCTTCAGAGATCTTTCAAAAGATGCTCTTCCAGAAGATCTCTTCTGAAAGAATTTCTCTTTCTAAAGAGTGTCCACACAGGAGGGATTGAAAAATCAGGTGCCACAAGGACTGCTCTTTCGAAAGGAAGACCCTGAGGAGTGTCCGCACATTTTCTTTCAAAAGCTTATTTCAAAAGAAGTCGTTCTTCCTGAGACAGGAGTGGAAGAACGCTTTCGAAATGAGCTCCACATTCTTTCGATTTACTTTCGAAAGAACACTTTTTGTACGTAGGTGCCCCATGGGATCTTTTGAAAGAGCCTCTTTTTTTTTAAAAAATCTTTAGAAAGAACTTGCTAGCTTGGATGCAGCCAAAGTGTAAAATGTGTCCCAGCTTCTTTGCATTGAACATATTTTATTAGTAACAGAGGAGTGCAGCATTTGATTTAAGTTATTGTTATTGACTCTTACTGTTCAGACATAAAAAGTACAAAGCAGAATTTAAAACAAAGAAGCAAAAACTCGTGAGTTAAATCATTTGTAATGGTTAGAAATCTAATTAATGGTAAGAGCTTATGGTTTAACCATGGAAAGATATTGCCCTGTTTTTTTGGCTGGCTTCTGTATAAGCTATATTTTTGAGTGTTTGCACTGTTAGTAACTTTAAAATATTGTCCACTTTATTGGTTTACTGAAGGCCTGTGACTTTCCTTATTAGTGCTATTTTTTTTTTGTTTTGTTTAGTGGCTGCCTGTCATAGCACAATCTGTGAATATTTGTTGACAGACTCCTTGTGTTCCTCACTTCCCGAAGCTTGTTGAGCCCCCTTTGCTGCTGCTGACTACAATACCTTTTATTTTGTAAGATTGGGACCAATAGGCTTGCTAAACAAATCACTGTAGTTGAGCTGTTCTGAAGCTATTGAGCTGACCTCTTGAGATGCTTTTGGGCACATTTACTTACATTGACCTACTGACTATGAGATGCTTGTGGAAGAAGCATGTGCTGTTTGCCAGTAAACCACCACATACAGAGGACTCTTCATGGGGGGAGAAAATTAGTTAATTTTAAGTTGTTAAGCCTGGCATAACTTGCAGTGTAATTTTATTGCTGATGAAAATTCAAAACTTTCTCTAGTGAGCAGTCCAATACAGAGCTCTTGTTTAACATCAGTGGGAAGGTGATGTGTGGATTGGCTGCAGGATCAGGCCCATGAACTTGGCCCCTGAGAGTGTGTATATTTCCTTGACATATTAAGGAATATAGCTGTTCTGATGGACCTGTGGCTACTTAATTCAGTGGACTTGTTATATCATGTTGGCTGTGCCAAACTAATCGCTTTTGGGTTCTCTGGAAGGCTATAGAAATTTGCCAATAAAAGGTGGGAGGGCAGAATTGGTATGTATGCCTGATTTTTGTGTAAAATTCATAGGCAGCTTTATGCACCTTACTAACCTCACTTGCAAACTGATTCCACAATGTGAAGAGCAGCCTAGGCTCCTGCTGAAGTCAATGGCAATTGCAAGCACTGATCTTGTCACAGGATAAGGGTCTTCTATGATATAGAGCTGTTGCCTTCTTAAAAAACATTAGCCTGATTAAACTGGCTGACAACAGAAAGACATTACACCATTTTTAAAACAATTTGGGGATTTTGCTGAATGTTTAGACTGAAATTCAGTCAGTTTATGGGAAGACTCTTCAAGGACCTTCGTGCTGGGCAAACGTCAAAGAATTATGTCATTCTGCATGGGCTAGGAGGTGGGGATGCTTAAAGCATTTGGGAGGTGATCTATATGCCAACTCAGTATGCCAGCACAGAAGGCAACTTGGAGTGAGGCTCATGTGGCAGATGCATGGGCCTGGTATGAGGTGGATGGGAAACGGTTACGGCAACCATAGTCCAAGAAACTGGTCGCAAAGAGTCTGCAATTTAACTTGGTTGCTGGCCTTGGTGGTAGATATGTGAGTATCTGTCTGCATTACTATGTATTTGTATTGCGGTAGCACCTAGGGTCATAGCCAGGTGTTGGGGTCCCACTACGTTGGACATTTTACCAACATATGACAAAAAGATTGTGCCTATTAATTTAAATATATTTACAATTTAAGTTTTCGTTTCTCATTCTCCTTCTTCTCCTTGCAAGACTTCCACCTAGAATAATATTTCTCACACTTTGTATAGCATTTGAAAAATTCATCTTTGTCATTTTCTCTCTCGGAATGTTAGGTAAATTACTACCAGTGTCGTCCTGGAAATGTTCTTTAGTGTATAATTGAGTATATAATGAGTGTTTAATGTAAAGTAAAGTGTTTCATTGTTACTACCAGAAAAAATTCTTCTTCTCCTTTTCTATATGGATATGTTTGTTTCAAAAATAGGATAGCTTTTCTTGGAATAAAAAAGAAATCAAGTTGTAGTCAGAAGAGTTTGGCTCTTTCTCCAGTAGGTAAATGCAAATATGTTCTTCTGTAATTTTGTAAATTATCTATCTAGTGTGAGAGATGCTTTTTGGACACTACATTCTTCCTTTGCATTCTCATGAGATAAGCTTTTGTAGGCTGCAAAATAACTCCATGTGCCAGGCAAACTCCTGGAAAAAATTAATTAATTATTACAAGAGCAGTGAGTCTAGATGAATTTAAAAAAACAAAAACCAAAAAAACAACAAAGTACTCTTTTGCTCATCATTTGCAGTGAGATCAGAAGTTAAATGGGAGAAAAGTGAATATTCATCATCTGCTTGTAACTTGCAATTACAGCTGATAACTCCAGACATCAAGGATGCGGCTAATTTTCTCCTTTCATGATATGGCTTTTCTTTGAGGACTGATATCTAAGGGATCTGCACATGCTGATCGTGCTGAAGCTGTTGCCTTTTAAAGTTATGGTTTTAATGTTTTTTTTAATTAAAAAATTAGAAACTGTCAGGCTGGATATATTTCGGCCCCGAATAGCATCAAATGAGATGTTATATGGTCCTTCATATTGTGAAAGACACGTTAGGTATATCTTAGCCTGAAGAGTCATGTGACGAGCCTAAAAAATAGGGGTCAGCAATCAGAAGAATAGCCTTTTTTTTTCTTTTTTTGAATTCAAAGAGCTGCAATGCATGTGAGTATGAGATGGTCCTTAGTAAATAATGTCAAACCATATTTTTTGTAACCCCTTTTTTAAGAACAGTTCAAACATGTATCCCACAGTGCACTGCACACATTAAAGTGGGAGTTATCCAATATTTTGAGATCACATATTGTTTACTATTTAGATATGAGTTGTTCATTGTTTGGTAAAAGCCGTTCACCTAAATATCGAAAATAATCAGGAGAATTTTTATTTACTTTGCAGTTAGAGCATCAGGAGCCACAAAGAAGTCCTTAAAGACATTCATGGAGCTCCACAGCCACAAGCTACAGACTTCTGATCTAAAGGGATATTGCATGCCAGCCTCTTTGCTTATTGGAGCAAAATGGCACAAATCATTCTTTAAATATGGGACCAAAAAGCTAAATAAAATACCTTCTTAGGATATCTAGCACGGGGGGTTGGTTTTCTCTTCAACTCTGACGTATTTGAAAAGGGTCCTTAGACCAACGTTAACAAATGCTACAGTCTCCTTTTCTTTTCTCTCTGCTGGTGACTGTCCATTTTGCATTCCAGAAAGAAATTGGCCACAACTATACAGAGTACCCTGAACTATTCACCTTTAAAAGCTAAGCATTTGATGTAGATACTAAGGCTAGGTGCTGCCTTTTAATGTGCAGCATTAATACTATTATAATATTATAAAGAAGTGTACTGCCTCAGTTGGAGTTGCTTTAGGCATTGGATGTGAGGCAGATGCAAGTCACAAGGGTTCTTGGAGAGCAAGGGCGTGAGCAGTTCTTGCTGTGCCTCTCTACAGAGCACAACAATGAGTTTGGACCAACCCCATTCATTGGGTGGTATAATGAGTAATGTAGTCATGGTACCATCCCTCCTCACCTCCTTTTACAAAGGCTAGTGCAATTACCCTTGAACAGTCCTTGTACTTGCTGAGCTCAAGGGCAGAGCCTCTCAGATACTTAGCTCCCTGACTCCTAGAGAAATCAGTACTTTTGAGTGTCTGGGCCTGTGTGTCCACATGGGTCCAGACACCACCAGGCCCTCTGGTTCCATTTTTGTAAAGTATGGCTGATAGCCCTCACATGGAAGTTCTGGTGAAACTAATGGAGTTTCTCACATCTTTCCTTAATGGTGCCATGGAAAACTGCCTCTATAGCGGGTGAAACTAATGGACACCAAAAAACTTGAGTTCCATGTCCCCAAATCTCAGGTCATATTTGGATTGTAAATTAGCTCTTCCAGACTGTTCACCATTCTGCACTTGCATCCTAAACCCTTTCTGTGAGGGACAAATGGCAGAAGGTTGACTTCTGTGCTCTGAGAATGTATTAACTACATGTGAATGTCCACTGGTTACCAGGCATAGTATAGCTGCATCCCAGTTTCAGTACAATCTTCAGCCTTTACAGCTACCTTCTTCAAAAGTTGCTTGAGCTCCTACCACATGGTATTAGCATGTAGTGGCTCTGGAACATGCTTTCATCACCCTTTGGTAAGCCAGGTCAGTGTTCTACCTGCATTATGTTCAACCATAGGAAAATTTCCCATTTCTGGCAACAGGCATGACACAGTTTGCCATGGTTTGTACATGCAGTGGTCAGCTGCATCCATTGCTGATTCCCATTAGTGTACAGCAGGGGTAAAATTCTGGTCCTGTTAAAGTCAGTGGTTCTTTTGCCACTGACTTCAAGGAGGCCAGGATATCATCTCACAACTTTTGCTCCCTTTTGTGTTTCATAATAGACAGTAGCAATGGAATTACTAGACCTTCTGGTTGTCTTACTATAGGCTTTTTGTCATGGTGTGTGCGTAGCCTGCTGGATTAAAATCAGTGCTACGAGAGGTATAATCATCCAGTCTTCATTTGAGGAAAGTTGATTTCTAAGCTTAATTAGAACTACTTAAATGTAAATACATCTAACCTGTTCACTGTTGAACAATGCAAGTAAAATATTCAGCATGTTTATAATATATGGTGTCTGCCATGTAATTATTATATAATGTTTGTGTTCTCAGAAATACAGTGCAGTTTGTAGCTATTGAAACATGAGATCAGGGTCTTCCTAAAACTGCTCCAATTATCCTTTATTTTTAATGTTTTGGAAGAAGCTGATCATTCTCAAATATAAAAACAAATCAAACTTCATCTATAATCTTAACATATACTCAAATTGGTGCTTGTCACACAGAATATAATTAAGCAGATGTTCTGATTACTATTGCTCCAGTGTTGCACATTGATTATTAGAATGAATCCTCTCAAATTTAAGTGACACCAAAATGGAGCTGTATCTATTAAACAAGAGCTCATAAAGTCTTTCGTGCATGCATGGTATCTGATACATAGTTGCTGAACCATGATTTAAAAATAAGAGAGAGGTCCCTGGGGTTATTGGCATGCCTTATAAACATATATTCTTAGATAATGTGCTGCTTGTGTGCGTCGTTTTCCTTCAGCGTATTTGTGTGATTAATAAAAAAGCTCATTTAACTGTAAACCAATCAAACAAACCCTGGGAAAGATGCAGCTGAGTTCCAGGCTGCTGCTGGAGCTGCTGCTTCCTATTGCTGTAGATGCCAAGGAACAGGATATTGAATGTCATCTGTACCTGTTTTTCTACCCCAGAGGCTAAGCACTGGGCCCTAGGGGATCAGAGTTCACCTACATTGAAGTGAGTGGTTTTTGTTAAATCCGGTGCCAAAGGCTAGATGGCCGTGTGTACTGCACTTTAAGACCAGGCTTATTTTGGTGTAGCTGAAATCTATTACAGACTGGTTTAAACTAAACCAAATAAGACATTTTTAAACTGAAATAAGAGTCTCTACAGAGTTTAATTAAATCAGTTGGACTGCAGGGAAAGCCTTAGATTCATCTACCCTTCTCACATCACTTTGCTAGAGGGTCAAGGGAAACCGAGAGGGGAAAGGAGAGGAAGGGTGTGTGGGTATGCGTGTGTGTGTGTGTGCATGCACATGCGCGCGCACGCGCACACACACACACACACGCACAAAAGCATGGGATTAAGTCTTCAGAATTCCTGTCCCTCTCGCCAGACCCCTGTAGCCAGAATCTGGAATATTGTGTCCAGTTTTGGCCACCCCCACCCCCCCAGTATAAAAAGGATGTGGATATACTGGAGCAGGTTCAGCGGAGGGCAACAAAAATTATTAAGGGTCTGGAGCACAAGACCTATGAGGATAGGCTGAGAGATTTGGGCTTGTTTAGTTTACAGAAGAGAAGACTTAGGGATGATTTAATAGCAGCCTTCAATTTCCTGAAGGGGAGCTCTAAAGAGGAGGGTGAGAAACTGTTCTCAGTGGTGTCAGATAGCAGAACAAGGAGTAATAGTCTGAAGTTGAAGAGGGAGAAGCATAGTTTTTCCTAATATCTAGGATACTTCACCAGGAGGGTGGTGAAGCACTGGAATGCGTTGCATAGAGAGGTGGTGGATTCTCCATCCCTCAAGGTTTTTAAGTCCTGGCTTGACAAGGTCCTGGCCGGGATGACTTAGTGGGGGTTGATCCTGCTTTAAGAAGGGGGCTGGACGAGGTGACCTCCTGAGGTCCCTTCCAGCCCTATGATTCTGTGACTTCTCAAATATTTTTTGCCAAATTCGAGTATTGTTTGTTGTTTGTATTAGAACATAGAGGCACTCAATTAGAGCTCAAGGTTTCCTTGTGATAGGTAGCGTATGCAGATGCAACTCGAAGGCAAGCCTTCCCTTGAAGAGTTTTTTATTTATTTGTAGTGCTTTCCTATAGAACTTGCAGACATGAGGCAACGTATTTGATTTAATTTCATTCTTAACCTCTAAGAAGGAGGGCAGCATCATCTTTGCTCCTCAGCCCCCAAATCTACCAGACCCCGCCATCCCTAGTTAAGGATGAATCCGCTCTAGGCACGTGAAGCTCTATTGTCCCCTTTTTCCAGAAGTTCACACTTCAGATAGGGAATGGAAAGACAAACAAAGATGAGTTGTTCCTTGTCATTGTAAGAATTAGTTTCCTCTAAGTGGAGAGAGATTCATTTGCTTTTGTTTTGACTTTCATTAGAGCAGTGTGAATTGCTGTACTGGATTAAAAAGAACAGTCTGAGCTGTTCACATTCTGAGTTAACTTTAAATTGTAGTGTTGCTTATCAACAGATGCAGTTTTCCTTCAGTTAAATGACTCTCCACTTGTTTGTCTGTATCTGACTTGCCACAGAGTAGTTATTGTGTAGAAAAAAAAATTCTGCTTTATGTGTTGACTGTTGCCAGCCCAGCTGAGCAATTAATACTGCAAGTTTCTGCACAGCATAAAATATCTTCTTGGCATCCCTTGCCTAGAAATAAATTTTTCTCTCATTTAATTGGTCTCTTAATATTTATATTGGAAATATTTACATGTTAGATGTTATATTAATAGTGAATGTTGGAAAACATGAATGAAAGAGAAGCTATCCTTTGATACCACATTTAAAACAGCAGCCTGAAGTGCTTAGGAATCTGAAGAAAATGTCTTCCAAACCACACTATAATGACTTTGCTGCACAAAGAGGACCAAATTATGGGAGACACTTCAGAGTAGCTGCGATTACGTTTATCTTTGGGTTTTGCTCAAAGGAAGAACCCCAACTATTTACTTACGTAAGGTACATTGTACCAGACTCGGGTAGTTTTTCTGGTACTGCAAGTACATTGCTGTATTAACAGATACATTTGGCAAGAATGCGAGTGTACAAAACATTTGTAATTGCTGAGTAAGTTGCCTGCATCAACTGGTAATTAAAACAAGTTATATAAACAGCTCTAGATTGTGATCTCATAAACATGACGGAAATATGGGCCCTTTGTTATCTAAGAGCTGAACAGCCTCTGCCTGAGAGGCAAAGAAGTGGGCACTGCTGTCTCTGACACAACATCCTCCCCCCTGAGAACTTCCAGATGCACTGCAGGGAGCTTGGGGTTGTAGAAGGCAGTTGGAACAGCAGTTTTCCATGGTCCAGAGACAGAGATGTCACATATTTGTATTGTGGTGGATTACAGCAGTGAGAACTTGGGGAAGAGCAATGAGGGGAGAGGGAGTCCTCTATGGTGATCTTCTCCTCTGGCCCCTACATTCTGTGAGAATAAAGTGTGACACCCCCATGCCTCCTACAACTTCCACCTGAGAGGGTGCTTTTTTTGGCAACTCCATGACATCACCAGTGAGGCATTACCTAGCCCACTTCCGCTCTCCTCTTATGGATATCTACAGTGCATGAGATGGTCAGGGCTGTGACTAGTAGTTTTTATTACAAAGCTGGCAAACGTGTTTTGTGCAGTGGAAGTCTACTGCTGGAGATTTCCGTAGTGATATCTGCAACAATACTTCTTTCATCTTCCTTTCCTCTCCCTCTTCCACAACACAAAAGAAACACATTTTATGGTTATCACTTAACACTTATCCAATCACTTAACAAATATCACTTTAAAATTGGTTTTGTTAGGCTATTCAAGGTTGTGTTTTACTTCAAGTTCCCTTTCAAATGACAGCAATTAGCTTTGTAAAGGCCATTCTAAAGAGAGATCATGCGACTGTCTCTGAAGAATTATTTTTAATGGTTGAAGTAAAAGTTTTTAAATTGCGCTTTAAAATGGAAATTCTGACACAGACATCGCAATGACAACTCTGAAGTGTACCATGGTAATTTAATATTTTCCCCAAAACTCTGGTTCGTAAAGTAGGTTCCATCGTGAGGTGTGACTATGGAGAAGTGAAAATGACTGTCAGCTCTTCTTGTAAACATGTAGTTACAATAAAGTCTAGAAGGTCAACATCAGAGAGAGCTCGTCTTTCTTAGTGGCAGACTTTCACATCAAAGAGCCATACAGGACAAAAGAAACTGTGTAGAAATGCAGATAGCTTTGCACCCAGGTCCTCATGAGAAAGCAGAACACCTTTTATTACATTAGTTGTACATTAGTACATCTTTTTTTCTGAACTATTGGTGGGGGTTGGGGAAGGTGTATAAAGTAGAAATGAAGAATGCAATGAAAGGCTACGTCTACACTACAAGGTAAAATCAAATTTATTTATAGTCACTTTTCTAATACTGGAATTTATAGTCGATTTTAATCATCCTCACTTCCACTGTGCTCCCCACAAAGTTGAGTCATTGCTGCCACACACACACGTTGCCTAATGTCGACTGTTGCAGTTCCCTTATCCCAATAGCATTCTGGGTATGCTCGCTGGTGTTGATGTCCTCTTCCCCTATTAGAAGAAAGAATTTTTGCTCTCCCCACACATTATATTGCCAGCATGGGTGCAGCAACTGTATTCTCAACTGGACATCCACTAATGATTGCGTGCATGTGATCCCTGAAAATAATGCAGGGGCCCGGAACATTTTTTAATTTGAGAGGAACGTAGGATAGGAAGGTAGAATTTTTCCCCATGCACTATATTGGTGTTGGGGATAGTCTTAATGTGGGGTCCTGGACTGTTTTTTAAAGTTAGAAGAAGAAGTTAGAAAAGTGCAGGAAAAAAAGAATTTTTGGTTTCCCCTGGTATGGGCGAGGGGGAGTGGGGTGGGGTATGCAGTGGGTGGCCAGTTGAAGTGGTCCTTCCCCAGTGGCAGCAAGCCCCTTAGCTGCTGGGGGATACTTTTTCCTGGTGGCAGCAGCAAGCCCAGGTATGGGCCAAGGGATGGGGCGGGGTGTCGCTGGATGACCACTTGAGTTGTTCCTTTCCCAGCAGCAGCAGCAAGCCCTTTGGCAGCCGTGAGGAGACTTTTTTCCATAGTGGGAGCAAGCCCAAGTATGGGCCGAGGGGGAGTGGTCATTGGATGACCAGTTGAAATGGTCCTCCCCCCCCCCCAGTGGCAGCAAGTCCCTAAGCCACTGGGGGAAACTTTTCCCTGGTGGCTTGAGGCCTCGTATGGGTGAAGGGGTGGGGGGGTCTGTAGTTGGGGATGGACCGCCTCAAGTGGCCCCCCATGGCAGCAAAGCCCCCAATATCTTAACCGCCAGTGGAGACCTCCCCACAGCAGCAGCAAAGCCCCTGGTATCTTATACTCTGATACAATTCCACTGACTTCTGTAGAATTATGCCATTGAAGAATTTGATTCAGGGACTCTGTGTGTCACTAACTTACCAATTTGATTCAAGAAAATTTCACTTTTCGTTATCTGGTAAAGATGCAGCAAATATGTTTTTAACAGGTGCATTCATTCTGTATCTCTTTTTTGCAAAACAAGATAGTGCTGATGGACTTACTGCATTGCTTAGTCTGCAAAGTATTGATGGAGAGAGATACAGTGAATTGCTATTTAGCTGTAATGCATAACTGGCTTGACTTGAGCACTCCTGTGAAGTACTGTATTTGAGTACTGTAGGTTCCTGCAAACAGCTGATGCTTTGATTCTTAGCTGAACAAGCTAGAATCATTGGTTTTGTAAAATGTGACCACAACGTTCAGATTACTATATATGTACCCTGGCATACAGCAGTTAGCTACAGATATGTTCATCTCGGGATGTTACCAGTAGATGCAAGTGTCTTCATTGAATGACATCAAGTCCCTGCTGCTTGTTAACATGAAATCTGATTAGAAGAGAGAGACAGTTTACATTTTAGAATAACTACTAAGGTGAATGCAATTTATTTGGTAAATTTGAAGGATCTTTTGAAAGTTGATTTTTAAAACCTGTTAAGAGTCTCTTTCCAGGCTTTTAAATATTTCATCTGGCAAATTCTTAGCCCTAGTATTTCAGACTGTAAACCAAAAATAACTTCTTTTCATAAAAATGTTTTAAAATAAAAAAATTCACCCTAGTTCTGAGATTGCCTAGGCAATGTGAATAATCTTTGATGGATTTGCCCGCTCCAGATTTGGGAAAAAAAAAAAAAAAAAAAAGTCAGTTGATAGGTGCTGTCAGTGCAGGGGACTGGACTCAATGACCTGTCGAGGTCTCTTCCAGCTCTATGGAAGTATATGTATATGTTTCCTTTCTATTGAAATACTTCTTCCACCAAATGTTAGGGAAAAAATAAATGTAGGACTTCACACTACTGAAATCAAAAGTGACACTTATGATGTTGCACCCCAAAATTTTTTTGGAAGTATGTGCTTTATGCAAAATGGGGTATGTAACCTACCATTGGAGAGATTGTAATCTCTTGATTTTTGTATATTCTGTTTGGCCATTTCTATACATGCCACTTTCTCTGAAAGTGGCATGCTAATAAATGGCCCGAAATATGCTAATGAGGTGTGGATGCAAATTCCCCACTCCTCATTAACATATGGTCACGTGATTTGGAGTCTGGAAGACGTTCTTCCAGACACCAAAACAACATGCAGAAGCGTGGTCCTGAAAATTTTTGGGAAGAAGGGGCCTCCGGAAGGAGGACTTCCTTCTGGAAGACTCCCCCAGGGGTCGTGCATCTACACATAGTTTTGGAGTCCGGAAGAACGTCTTCTGGATTCCAAATCATGTGACCTTATGCTAATGAGGCATGGGGAAATTTGCATCTGTGCCTCATTAGCATATTTCGGGCCATTTATTAGCATGAAAGTGGCATGTGTAGAAACGGCCTTTGTGTGTGTATCATGCTTGTATTTGAAGTTAGAAATATAAAGTATAAACCTGTTTGTTGATCTAGGCGTGCTAGCAAAAACCAGTAGTGATACTTAAGGCAATTAATAGCCTGGTGTCTCAAGACGACAATTTGTGAATAGTCTTGTTTTTCCTGCAAGCCTGGACTACGATTGGTCCCACTAAGACATCTAGCCAGGTCACCTGATGCTAGAACCCATTTTGTATATGGTATTTTCTCATGAGGGTGTAAGAGGGTTGAAGCTGAACACAAAGCCTTCCAATTTTGAGCAAAATTGATTTATAGGGCAAGAAACAAAAAATAGAGTTGTTGCTAGTTACAAGACACCCCATGTTTGCCACCAAGATGACTGCTGGAAACATCTAAGTCTGAACAGGGGAAGGATCAGGCTGAAACTAGGAGGCTGCCTAGTTTGATGAGGGAGATGATTAAAACTAAGGTTAAGATAAGAAATTCCATGTAACAAGTTTCTTAGCCTATTAAGCTTAGCTGACATGTTTTGTTTTATTTAGCTTAGTAACTTAGGTTGATTTGTCTGCTATCACTTGTAAACACTTAAAACCCACTGTTATATTTAATCACTTCTGTTTTATTAATAAACCCAGTTTAAATAACTGTTACTGGGGAGACAACAACTGTGCATATCTCTCTTTCATTGACAAAGGGGCTGAAGGTCTTATGAACTCGCTCTATATAAACTTTATGCATAGTGAGAGTGATTTATTGAGGGTTTTGGTCCCATTGGGGCTGTGCATTTGGGTGCTGTGTTAAGTGCCTGTGACTGAGCCTTCCCAGAGAGTGCCTCTCAGTGTCTGTTTCTCTGCTGTGGGCTGTGAATTCCACACTGTACATTGGCAGAGGGAAACCCAAACTTTTGATTCAGTCAGACAGGATAGCAGGGGCCCCAGAAGGCAGATAGGTGGGGTCAGTGGCATGATTAGCCCACCAGGACACAGTCTCAAAGGGACCTTTGTGGCTCAACCTGTCACAGCACTCACCTACATCACCAGAGGATTTGGTCCCTTGAATCTAAGTGACTGGTTAATCACCAAGTATTTATTGTTGTAGAAAGAGGATGTGAAATCCTGGATGGACCTACGTTATTCCAAAGCAAATGTGCTTAGGTAATTCAGATTTCAAAGAGAATCAGACTTCAAACTTGATCACAAAATTTACTTTGGGGAAAATGCACTTTTTAAAAATCTATCAGTAATACTCTGCGGTTCCATAGTGGCTTTCATCCAAGGATTTCAACCCATTTAACGAATGTTAATGAATCATACTCAAGTGAGAAGTGAGGTTTTGGTTTGTTTGGAGTCCACCAATTGAAAATTAGGTACTTGTGGTGTCTTAATTTCACACCAAAAAGTGGAAGCATCCAAAATCACTTTTCAGTTAAAATATGTTTTCTTACCCTACAGACCTGAAAGGTAAATATTGGTACACATTTCAGAGATGAAGAACCTGTGCTTCAGGCAGACCAAGTGATTTGGTCAAAGGCATATAGCCTGTCTTGTTTGCCTTTCATCAAGATTATCCATCCGTCCAATTACTGCAAATTACTATTTGAGATTAATACAAAGTGGGAAGGTGCTCAATTAATAGTTAAATCCATTGCAGCTGCTATTAGTAGAAGAACACTAAGATTTTATTAAGCCTCAGTGTGTGACAGCTCATTTCTTCAAAATGCACATTCAGCTTGTGAACAGGGCGATTGCTAACAGGAGGGATTTTGAGAGGGGCTCTCCTGGTGAAGGAGGGGCAATTTCCGGCACCTTGAGGTAAGCAGCTGTCTGCAGCATGTGGGTATTTTGTGCGTGAGGGTTCTGGGCTTGTGTGTGTGTGTGTTTGTTTGTTTGTTTGGAGGTTTTTGAGTGTTGAGCTGTTTGTTTGTTTGACAGGCCGTGTGCTCGGAGTGGCAGTTGGAAGCTGAGTCATAATTGGGATTGAAATCTAAAACTCTCTGCTCATTGGTCGAGCTGTAGCCAGAGGGCAAGGCTATCAGGAAGGCCAGAGGTTTGTAAACCCTGCTAGATAGCGATCAGGGAGCTTGCGAACAGGAGGGAGTTTTGAGAGGGGAGTTTAGAGGCAGGAGGTTAGAGAGTGTCATTTCCTTCTGACATATAACATATCCCAAGCCTTTAAATAAAAGCCCCATTTATATTCAGATTATTCAATAGAGAAAATGCAGGCAGAAGCCCAGCAGCAGAGTGGGGGCTATCCTATTTAGTGCGTAGAGAGTGTAACATGTAGGACTACCTGGCCTGTGGGCGGGTGGCGTATGTGTGCGCTCATTGCAAGGAGCTCCTGACCCTCAGAGACCGAGTTCAGGCTTTGGAGGCCTGGATGGCTGAACTAGAGGAGCTCAGGGAGACGGAGAACTATGTGGACGAGGCTTTCTGGGATACTGTAGTATTGTCCCACCTCCACCCCGAGAGCCCCAGTGCTCTTAAAGAGGATGAAAGGCTCAGGGGAAGAGAGCAGCCATTGGAAGCTCAGGAAAATCATACCATAGTTGGGACCCTCCTTCCAAAGGATGTTACGGTATTCTCTTGCGCTGAGGATACCTCTCTGGGGGGAAGGAACGCCAGTTGTTAGGAAAAGGCAGGTTTTAGTAGTGGGTGATTTGATAGCTGGGTTTGTGATGACTGGGAGAACTGTATGGTGACTTGCCTGCCTGGTGCGAAGGTTGCGGATCTCTCGAGGCTTCCAGACAGACTAATGTGTAGTGCTGGGGAAGAGCTGGTGGTTGTGGTACATGTTGGTACCAACAATGTAGGAAAGGGTAGGAGCGACGGTCCTGGAGGCCAAATTTAGGTTGCTAGGAAAGAGACTGAAATCCAGGATCTCTATGGTGGCATTCTCAGAAATGCTGCCTGTTCCACATGCAGGGCCAGGTAGGCAAGCAGAACTTCAGAGTCTCAATGCATGGATGAGACGATGGTGTAGGGAGGAGGAGTTTAGATTTATTAGGAAGTGGGGACACTTTTGGGAGGGGGGAGCATATACAGGAAGGATGGGCTCCACCTAAATAAAAGGGGATCCAGACTGCTGGCACTAAACATTAAAAAGATTGCAGAGCAGTTTTTAAACTAAGAGATGGGGGGAGGCCAATTGGTGCAGAGGAGCACGTGGATTGGACAGAAACTCTCCTCTTAGAGGAGAATCCATCAATAGAGATACTCTAGGCTTTAGTAAAAAAGAGAGTAGGGGAGATATCAAACAATGGGCTAGATCAGACAATCACGTATAAAAGAATCTAATACATCTGGGATGGAAAGACAAATAAGCAGAGGCCAATCTTTAAAATGCTTCTACACAAATGCTAGAAATCTGACTAATAAGATGGGTGAACTAGAGTACCTTTATATTAAAGGAGGAAATTTGACATAATAGGCATCACGGAAACCTGGTGGAATGAAGACCATGTATGGGACACAATCATACCAGGATATAAAAAATATCGGAAGGATAGAATGGGCTGTATGGGTGGCGGGGTGGCTCTGTATGTGAAAGGTAGTGTAGAATCAAATGAAATAAGAATTTTAAATGAATCAAAATGTTCACTAGAATTACTATGGATGATAATGCCAAGCTCTACTAAGAATATAGCAGTGGGGTTATATTATCGACCACCTGATCAATACAGTGATAGTGATGTTGAAATGCTAAGGGAGATTAGAGAGGCTACCAAAATAAAACATGTAATAGTAATGGGGAATTTCAGTTATCCCCATATTGACTGGGTACATGTCACATCAGGATGAAATGCAGAAATAAGATTTCTCAATGCCGTTAATGACTGTTGCTTGGAGCAGCTGGTACGGGAACCCACAAGGGGAGGGGCAATTCTCAATTTAATACTGAGTGGAGCACAGGATCTGGTCCATGAGGTCACTATTACAGGACCACTTGGGAATAGTGATCATAATGTAATAACATTTAATATTCCTGTGGTGGGAAGAACACCTCAGCAGTCCAACACACCGGCATTTAATTTCAAAAAGGGGAATTATGCAAAAATGAGGAGGTTAGCAAAACAGAAATTAAAAGACAGAGTGACTAGAACAAAAACCCAGCAAGCTGCATGGAAGCTTCTCAAAGACACTATAATAGAGGCCCACCTTAAATGTAGATCCCCAAATTAAAAAACACACTAGGAGACTGAAAAAAGAGCCACCATGGGTTAACACCCATGTAAAACAAGCAGTGAGGGACAAAAAGGCATCTTTCAAAAAGTGGAAGGCAAATCCTAGTGAGGTAAATAGAAAGGAACATAAACACTACCAAATTAAGTGTAAAACTGTAATAAGGAAAGCCAAAAAAGATTTTGAGGAACAGCTAGCCCAAAGCTCAAAAAGTAATAACAAAATGGTTTTTTAAATACATTAGAAGCAGGAAACCTGCTAAAAAACCAGTGGTTCCCCTAGACGATACAAATACAAAAGGAGCAATCAAGGATGATAAAGCCATTGCAGAGAGACTAAATGATTTCTTTGCTTCAGTCTTCATGGCTGAGGATGTTGGGGAGATTCCCAAACCTGCGCCATTTTTTGTGGGAAATGAAACTGAGGAACTCTCATGGACTGACGTGTCATTAGAGGAGGTTTTGGAACAAATAGATAAACTTAATGTTAACAAATTACCGGGATCAGATGGCATTCATCCAAGGGTTCTGAAAGAACTCAAATGGGTAATTGCAGAACTACTAACGCTAGTTTGTAACCTGTAATTTGGACTAGCTTCCATACCTAATGACTGGAAGATAGCTTATGTGACACCAATATTTAAAAAAGGGCTCTGGAGGTGATGCTGGCAATTACAGACCGGTAAGTCTGACATCAGTTCTGGGCAAATTCATTGAAACAATAGTAAAGAATAAAATTGTCAGGCAAGTAGAAGAACATAATTTGATGGGCAAAAGTCAACGTGGTTTCTGCAGAGGGAAGTCATGTCTTACTAGTCTGTTAAAGTTCTTTGTTAGAGTTCTTTGAAGGGGTTAACAAACATGTAAACAGGGGAGATCCAGTGGATATAGAATACTTAGATTTCCAGAAAGTCTTTCACAAGGTACCTCATCAAAGGCTCTTATGTAAATTAAGTTGTCATGGGAAAAGAGGGAAGGTCCTTTCATAGACTGAGAACAGGTTAAAAGACAGGAAACAGAGGGTAAACATAAATGATACATTTTCCGAATGGGGAGAGGTAACTAGTCGTGTCCCCCAAGGGTCAGTCTTAGGACCAATCCTGTTCAATTTATTCATAAATGATCTGGAGAAGGGGGTGAGCAGTGAGATGGCAAAGTTTGCAGATGACACTAAACCGTTCAAGATAGTCAAGACAAAGGCGGACTGTAAAGAACTTGCAAAAGATCTCATCAAACTGAGTGACTGGGCAACAAAATGGCAAATGAAATTTAATGTGGATAAGTATAAGGTAATGCACATTGGAAAAAATAACCCCAGCTATACTTACAATATGATGGGGGGCTAATTTAGCTATAACTAATCAGGAAAGCGGTCTTGGAGTTATCATGGATAGTTCCTTGAAAACATCCATGCAGTGTGCAGAGGTAGTCAAAAAGGCAAATAGGATGTTAGGTATTATTAAAAAAGGGATAGAAAATCAGACAAGGGGTATCTTGCTGCCCCTATATAAATCTATGGTATGTCCACATCTTGAATACTGTGTACAGATGTGGTCTCCTCACCTAAAAAAGATAGCCTGGCACTGGAAAAGGTTCAGAAAAGGACAACTAAAATGAGTAGGGTCTTGGAGCAGGTCGCATATGAGGAGAGGCTAAAAAGATTGGGACTTTTAAGTTTAGAAAAGAGGAGATGGAGGCGGGACATGATAGAGGTATATAAAATTATGACAGGTGTGGAAAGGTTGAATAAGGAGAAGTTATTTACTTGTGCCCATAATACAAGGCCTAGAGGACACCAAATGAAATTAATGAGTAGCGGGTTTAAAACTAATAAAAGAAAGTTCTTCTTCACTCAGCGCATAGTAAACCTGTGGAACTCCTTGCCAGTGGAGACTCTGAAGGCTAGGACTATAAAAGAATTTAAGAAAGAGCTAGATAAATTCATGGTGGTTAGGCCCATAAAAGTCTATTAGCCAAGGGTAGGAATGGTGTCCCTGGCCTCTGATTGTCAGAGGCTGGAGATGGATAGTAGGAGACAAATCACTTGATCGTTGTCTTCAGTCTACCCCCTCTGGGGCACCTGGCACTGGCCACTGTCGGCAGACAGGCTACTGGGCTGGATGGACCTTTGGTCTTACCCAGTATGGCCGTTCTTATGCTCTTATTCTGCATATCCAGTGTTTTGGAATCTGTGACAGTTCAGAAGATAACTGTTATACCACAACCATTTCCAAAGAATTAAAGTGGTCATCAACTTGATCTCAAATCAGAAAACAATATTTTCAGGGAAATAGAAGATAATTGTTGTTGCAAATGGCTTTCTGCTCCTCTGCTCTCTTTTGTCTGTACTTTCTGTAGATCTTGGCGATGGTTCCTATCACTATGGGTATGCCTGTGCTTTGAAGCTAAGTTAATCATGGAATTAAAATGATTTCACTTCATACAAGGATGGTATGTAATTTGTGCTAAAACTCTAATAATGTAATAAATTGATTGTTCCTTTTTTGGATACAAACTAGTAAAGAATTTATGTCCATTTGTAGAGTTATACCTATTTACACCATTTTAGGCTATGTCTTTTTTATGCTGAAAAGTGGAATAACAGCCTGTCCTCTCCTACAGATAACTGCTCAAACTCAAGAAAATACTCACCAGCAGCCACACATCATACCACAGAAACACTAGCTGATGAACCTATCCATGCAACAAACCCTGTTGCCAGCTCTGTCCACAGATCTATACTAGCGACGCCATCACGGGACCTAACCACATCAGACATACCATCAGGGGCTCATACACCTGCTCATCCACTAATGTGATATGTGCCATCATGTGACACTAATGTCCCTCTCCCATGCACATTGGACAAACCAGACAGTCTCTGCACCAAAGGATGAATGAACATAAATCCGACGTCAGGAATTGAATCCACATAAACCGATAGGGGAACACTTTAACTTCCCTGGACATTCACTAATGGACTTAAAAGTAGACATTCTTCCACAAAATAACTTTACCACAAGATTGCACACGAAAACATCTGAATTGGAATTCATTTGCAAATCTGACACGTTTTAAATTAGGCCTTCAGAGAGATCTTAACTATCTTATGTATTACAAAGGCAATTTCCCCACATTCACAAGACTAGCACACATCCCAGTTAACCTAATTTGCTTCATCTACTGGTCCTACTAGTGACAGATAATCCCTTTTTCCCTCCTTCCTCCCCTCCCTGCCACATCAACCCTGGATTCTAATTGTCTTCTCGAATAATCAAAAGAAATTGGGTCTTAGTCCAGAAAGTTCATGACCTAATCAATTTATTAATCTTTAAGATGCTACAGACTGCTTATCAGCATAATTCAAGGATATTTATCACAAATTGCTAGATTAAAGGCATTTCTCATGAAGCAAACTCACTATAAGATTTTCATTTATTTTCAGGAAACATCCAGTGTGTTATACATACACTTTAGAAATTTGAAGAGTTGCAGAGTAAATGGAAAAAAATCTGCTCTTCAAAGAAGACAAATGTTTTAGCTTGAGTACTAACTAAAGTCCATGTATTTGTAAGTAATTGGGACAATCAAGTTAAATAACCCACTTGAAATATTTTAGGGCATTTTGAAGAACTGTTGATTGGAAACCGTTCCATTTTTAATGACAGAGCTGGTGAACGGCATTGGTTATTAAACTCACCAGAAATCTCTAGACCTAGATTGTATTAGTTGCTAAAAGAGATGAATGGATCTGGTAGTTTTTTAAAACATAGTGGCTATGTCTGCACTTGCCTCCTTCTTCAAAGGAGGCATGATAATCAGCCTGATTGGAAAATACTAATGAAGTGCTGTGTTTGAATATGCAGCACTTCATGAGGCTAATTCTGTCCGCGGCAACTTCAAAGTGTCAAACATTTTGGGGAGTAAAGGCGCTTCAAACTAGCATAGGCACGTCAAAGTGCCCGCAGCTACATGCATGTTGGCACTTCAAAGTTTGACACTTCAGAGTTGCTGTTGGGGAGAATTAGCCTAATGAAGTGCTGCATATTCACCGCAGTACTTCATTAGTAATCTCCCATCACCCTGATTACCATGGCCCCTTCGAAGTTGGGGGCAAGTGTAAACCCAGCCCTAGACTTTCTCTGTGGGGTTGCATTGTGACTTAAATAGGCAAGTATGTATTTGCCTATTTTTTTTTAAATGTCTTGATTTAATGAAGGCTTTTAAATTTTTATTTTTTATTAAAGAAGGATTTGCCTGTGTAGGGATCTGTTAGGGATGATAGATTGACAGATATTCTATAATAGTTTTGCAGTCTCACGTTTCCCCTTCTTGTTATGAATTGATAGAGAGTTTAGTATGATGCCGTGACAATATGGTGGATTAAGAAGCTATATTGACTGTTATAAAGGAGAGAGAGGTAAATTTGGTTTTTTTCACACCAAGGTTGCAGATCCATTGATGTTCTTAGAAAAATATAACATGAGAGCTGGCAAGAACCCCTCTTCTTTGATAGTTGTCTTTCTGTTCTAATTGCTGTTTCATGAAAGCTTGTAGTCCTCCAGCTACATAGTACTTATGGTTGAGACAGAATAGCTGAGCTAGAATTCATGTGTTTATCCAAGCATATTAAAATAATAATTAACATTGACTGTGTTAATGACACAATTTTATAATAGGTTATAGGGGAAAAAGTCCACCATTTGAATTTTCTATAGTGTAACTTCACAATACATATCTGCATTATGTATAATGTGATAGATATAAATATTTATGGCCTGCTTGATATGAGTTAATTCAATTTTGTAATAATTTTTTTTTAAGATGAACTGTAGATAGTTAACAAAAGAGACATCAAATGACCTTGAATAAAAATAACTTTTTGGTTCAGAGAAGTTTGTGCCTCTTGAGCTATGAAAAATGGGTGCTTTTCTGTCAATGATGTGACTGGAAATGTTATACCGCATTGATAAACTGCAAGACAACCAGCTGCTTTAAAAAAGGGTTAGTACTTTTACTGCTTTTTATTATATCTGTGTTTTAGTTTTGCAACTGTCTACCTCTGACGTTGCAGTAATCATGCTACAGAGTACCTAAAAACAACATTTTATAACCAATCCACTTACTATTGCCTGATAGGTAATCATCAAGGTAAACTTTCTCAGCTCTGTTCTTAATGGGGATAATTGTCTTGCTTCATCCAAGAAACTTAATGCAAGAAAGATAATCAAATGTTCGATACCTGCTCCCAAAAGCTATTAATACATGCATTCTGAGAAGCTAACTATAAATTCTGAGAAGCTAGATATGAAGTATTAATGCACCAATGGTAAACAACTAAAATCTGGATGTATCAAACACTCCAGTTCAAAGAGGTACCAGTTAAGGTCTGTATCATGGGTCTCTTTACTACTTAGAAATATGAGATACATATTGAGAGAGAACGTCTCAGATCTTATTTCTGAAACTGTGGGCCATGACCCTTTCCACTTGCTCCTGCATATGATATGTGTGGAAATCACAGCAATTGTTTATGAGGAAAAGTAACATTAGGAACATGATTATTTTTAGCTGCCTTTTAATGCTGTCTGTAACTGGAGGTACCATCTCGCTATCATCTGACAGTTCGCTGTATACCACCATTGCACCACAGTTTGAAACATCTGTCTTAGATTATATTAAGAACAAAACAGATGAGGTCCTGCTTTTTTAACAAGCCCAGAACATTCTCTGATCCAGTTGAGATCTGTAGGAAATGCAGGTGCTCAATTCCTCTGTAAATCACACTATCAGTTGGATGATTGAAATCAGTGATGAATTCTTGCAAGAAGAGTAGTTACATAAGCAAATGATTTGTAGTACTGAGCCTTTGGGTTTTTTTTTTTTTGGCACCACTGTTAAAACTATTCCTTTGTATGTGTATAAGATGTTAAAACCAGGCTTGTTGCCTAGCCAAGGGCTTGAAGACAGGCCCAATTCTTGTGTGTGTGTTTTTTTTTTTTTTTTTTTTCCACAACTAGGATCAATATGATACCATGTCATATTGAAATTAATGTCTTCTGGCATAGCTGTGTGATATATGTTATGGTCATCTTGCCTAAATGCTGTGCAATTCCCCAGTTCCCTTTCCTTGGGTGTGTAGATTCCTGGGACTACTATTTCAATCACTGCTGCTGCTTCCTCATTCATACCAACATTCTTCAGTTTTAATTCATTTTCTTGTGCTTTTCTTGCAGTCAGCTTCTGTTCAAGCCATACTGCCAGTCTCACTGCCCGATTCCATTTTTAGAGTGGGGAGGAGTAACAACAATCTGTACATCTCATGTTCTTTGTTAAAGCCTGACCAGCATTTACCCTTCCTAGACAGCTATGCTTTAGATCTTTTTCCTATAAGAATATTAAAAAAGAGAATGAGAGAGAGCTCAGTACAACAGCTCTCTAGACATCGCCATTCTAACAGCTGCTGGCAGAAGTCACTTCCCCGAGCCTTGGGGAAGCGTGGGCAGCTGCCACTTCCCTGGGCTCCCAGGGAGCGCTGACAGCTACGGCTTCCTTGGGGCTCTGGGACAGGGCTGGTGGCTAGAACTTCCCCAGGGCTCCCAGGGAGGCTGGCAGCCGGAAGGTCACCAGTAGCTGATGCTTGCCAGAGCTCCCGGGGAGCACTAGCAGCTGCCGCTTCCCCAGGGCCGTGGGGCAGGGACAGCAGCTGCCCCTTTCCTGGGGATCGCCAGTGGCTCCCACTTCCCTTGGGCTCCTGGGGAGGGCCGGCAGCTGCCACCTCGTTCCTGGCTCCCCGGAGCTTGACAGAGCTGGGAGGAGCTGCCCCTCCCACCGTATCTGGGACAGGCAGATATGTTCACCCTAAGTGTAGTACTAACTTCTGGCATTCATCGTAGGGAGCACCATCAACATTGTTATATTGGCACACTCAATAAAACTTTCTATTTGTTTCTGTGTGGCCTGTTTATTTTCAGAAAAAATGTTGCTGTCAGATTCTGTATGTTGAAGAGAAGAGGCGTGAAAATATTTTTACCATTGAAGTATGCAGCTGCTTCAGTATATCAGTATTTTTAAAGATAAACTCCCTGAATGACCAGATTATTTTGCAGGTAAAATATACTTTGATGACTGAATCAAGAACTGCTTTTAAGAATCAAGCAACATATATTTAAGCTCAGGGTCTGTGATTGGGTTCACTCTCATGAGTGTCCCTTTGGCCAATTGTATGTGCCTGTGGTCCTCTTTCTTTCTGTTTTTAACTTTTCCGGCATAAGGCAGTATTCCACATCTCCCTCTCAGATAATGTCCTCAATCTTCTTGGGGTGTCTGTGCTACAGTTCTCTAGCTCTGTGCTTCAGTTCCCCTTCAGGGGTGCCTCAGTATCTAGGCCTCTTCTCCTAATGTGGAGTGGGAACAGGCCTGCCTACAACTCTGGGTTCCACCCCAGGTACCCTGTGGATACCAGCTGTCTGTTGTGTCCGTTTCATTTAAGTTCCACAACTGCTCTAATTCCTTGGACCATTTCCCTGTGGTCGTGGGCTCTCTTTGCCCTTCCTCAGGGCTTTGTCCCAGTAGAGTCTCATCAGCCAAATCAGGTCTTCTCATTCTCTCTAACTTTTGGCGGTGCCACCCTGTCTGCTACTCTGCAGCTCTGCCAGCCAGCCACGCCATCCGTGCTCCTGCATCTCCAACAAGGAACTGAACAGGCTTTGGCCCAGCAACTATCTTTGTACTAGCTTGCTGTGCTCTGATTGGTTGCTTCTCATAGAGCAGCTCCAGGGAGCTTGAAGGACCTTCTACTGCTCTTTTCTGGGGAGGCATGTGGTAGGGTCTCAACACCTCCAGTAGGGGCTTTGAGGGCCTAGCCTAACGCATTACACGGTCTATCAGGACCCTGCTTTGCTCACAGGTAACATCAATAAATGAAACAAAATAGCAAAAATGCAGCACTTTAAAAACTAACATGATCTATTTGCTGATGAGCTCTCATGGGACAGACCCACTTCATCATAATTGATGGGCCTGTCCCATGAAAGCTCATCACCCAATAAATCATTTTGGTAGTCTTTAAAGTGCCATATTTCTGCTGTTTTGTTTTGTTGAAGTACAGACTAACACGGCTACTTCTCTGTTACTATTCAGTAAATGAAAGAATTATCAAAAATAACAAGTCACTACCATGCTGCTAATAACAAAACAAAGAATATATGGGAGTAGAATCTATCCACTGCTTCCTCTTCTTCCTTGTCCAAGAGCTCAGACAAAAAAAAGTAAATTTGATCCTTAAAATATTCTAGTTTGGGATGAAGGTGGTGCTAATAATATTGGTTATTGTTTTAATGTGATAGCCAAGAGAGGTTCAATTATCATATCAAAATAGCTCTGGGGAAACAATTAAGCAGTTCTCTAAGCAAAGCTGAAGGCTGCTGGCCTGGTTCACAAGCCCATAAGTGGTTGACACCAACACTGTCAGTGCTTCATCTTTATTTCTGAACAATAAACTAGTTCAACACAAATTCCGGAGATTAAATCCATTTTTTTTTATCTTTGCCTGTGGTCTGTCTTTTCCCTACAGTTTCCAATGTTCTTGAAAGCCAAACTACTACTTACAGCTCTCCACCCCAACTGAACCACTCCTTAGTGTTTTATTAGCACCTGATACTCTCATTTGGTAGGCAGCTGATTAGTCACAGGTGAGACTCAGCCCAGCTTCCCTTAAAGGGCCAGCCAGCCTATGAGAAAATCTAGCACCAGTTCACAAAGCTTCTAATCAGTACCTAACAGTTTCTGGCACAGATAGCCTTGGTGTAGGGTTCAGAGTGTGTACAACAAAACCTTTTTTTTTTTTAATCACTTTGTAAACAACAAATTGAAGAGAAACAAACTGGAAATGGTGCATAAATGTTGATCAGTGAGTGTAATTACTCACTGGAACAATTTATGAAGTGTTGTGGTTGATTCTCCATCACTGACAATTTTCAAAATCAAGATTGGTTATTTGCTCTACGAATTATTCTGTGGATATTTCTGTGGCTCCCTCCTCCAAAAAATCTGGTTTTTGCAGAACTGGGAGTTGGGAGCATTTGAGATTATACAGATCTATCCCAGTTCCTCTTTTGGAAAAGATTGGACCACTGTAGTGGAGAAATGAGGAAGAAAGGCATCTCCAACCATTATCCTTCCTAGGCTTACGTGTACTAGGGAGATTGATACCAGTTAGTGCTTCTGAGGCTGGAGTATTTGAAATTTAAAAAAAAAAAGTTTTATAAGAAGATTGACTTCTTTTAAACTGTGGTTGTGATCTGATAACCTTTTATTATGCCATCTGCTTTGTTCTATACTTAATAGCTATGGTTATACTGCAGTGCTCTGTCAACACAAATCGTTGGCAGAAGACATTCCCCAACAAAACTTCTGTCGACAGAGTGCAGCCACACACAAAAGCCAATCGGAAGAGCTCTCTACTCTGTCAGAGTGGCTAGACTGCTCAGCTGCTCTCTCGACAAAGCACGCACCCATAAGCACAGCAGACAGGACTTCCCATTGTTCTGAATGCCCTGTCTGTGGAGAGAAGCCCCACACCCCACCCCGCCCAGAGCATCAACAGCTTTTTTTGTTGATAGCAGCATTATGTGTCATGGCTGAGAGGCAGAACGCTGCTGGCGGAAGTGCTGAGTTTTGTTGACAAACTGTCGACAAAACGCATTTTGTGTGTGAACGTTCCACCAGTTTTGTTGACAAAATGGGCTAGTGTTACCATAGCCAAAGTGGGGAGGCTGGGGATTATGGGAAATATGAGGCAGATACAAATGTAAATCAGTCATAAGCCCTTGTAAATTTTAGGGCTGCATAATTTGGTGAATTTCTGCTTTCACCAATTCACTGTTTCCTAAGTGCCAGGCAGTCAGAATAATCAGTGGGATACAAGCATGGAAGACTTGTGGCTGTGGTTCTGGTGCTTGATGGAGACTTGCTCTGATCTGACATTACACTAGACTGTATTTAGAGCCCTGAAAATCCACGGAGACCCACTTTGTATTTGCAGGTGTCTGCATCCATGGGTGGGGATGTGAACAACCATGGCTCATTTTTGCAGGTGCAGATACAAAATCAGGAGTCTTTTATAGTTTTAATGGTTTTTATGTGTAGTCCACCAAAATTGGCTGTTACCATGAAATTGGCCGGTCAGATAGGCTTATCTCCAACATCACAGAAAATTCCACTGGTAGCTCTTGACAGCAACATTACCAACTCTCATAGTTTTATTGCAGGCCTTATCACAAAGCTGTGATATGTAAGTGCATGTTACAGTTAACCCTGAGGAAGATCATCTCTGCTGGAGGAAACATTCTGTTTTGCTGTTGTATTGAGTACTTTGTAGACTGCTTGACTCTTCCTCTTTCAAGCCCAAGCTTCTGGGATCATATAATATGTAAGAATCTTCACTTTCACTTAACAGTAAAGATCCTCGTCATTGTGGTTGCAAAGAGAAATTTGGAAATGTGAACTGAAAAACCTGAAAATATTAAAATAAATGCTTCTCTGAAGGCATTCAGTTATGTGTGGTCACAGTCAAAAAGAGCTAACATAATGTTGGGTATCATTAAGAAAGGGTAGGTAATAAGACAGAAAATATCCTACTGCCTCTATACAAATCCATGATATGCCCACATCTTGAGTACTGCATGCAGATGTGGTTGCCCTGCATCAAAAAAGACATATTGGAATTGGAAAAGGTTCAGAAAAGGGCAACAGAAATTACTTGGGGTGTGGAACTACTTCTATAGGAGGGAAGAGATTTATCAGATTGGGACTTTGTACCTTGGAAAAGAGGCAACTAAGGATATGATAGAGGTCTATAAAGCCGTGACTAGCATGTAGAAAGTAAATAAGCAAGTGCTGTTTTCTCCTTCCCATAACACAAGAACTAGAAGTAACCAAATGAAATTAATAGCATGTTTAAAACAAACAGAAGGAAGTGTTTCTCCACAGAACAGGCCGCCAGCCTGTGGAACTCCTTGCCAGGTGGTGATATAAAGGCTGAGAATACATCGGGGTTCAGAAAAGAACTACAGTAAACTCTTTGATATCTGGCAGCCTCAGGACTGGGAGTTGCCAGATACTCAGATATGCCAGATATTTTTCTAGCCGCCTGTCAGCCCTGCAGAGAGGAAGAGTTCCTGCCAGACACTGACCTGCACAGGCAGAGTGAGCAAAGGTGAACTTTTCCATTGAAAATCGCAGCCCAGCAGAGGAATTGTTCTGGAGGCCAATTAGCAGCAACCTTATATTTGGCTTGTGTGCTCAGTTTGTGCAGCTCTTACTCAAACAGACTTGAATTAAAGCGGATGGTTGGAGGGAGGGCGCAGCCTCCACTGCTCCATCGATCAACCGCAGAGATTCAGCAAGCTCAGGCACTGACATTGCTCTTACCGGGCAAGAGAGAATTCACTGTGTCCTGCAGGAAATCACCCCCATTGGCCACTGGGCTGGGGCAGCAGGGCCGCTCCAGGAGAGGGAGCAACCGAGTCAGCCATGCAGGGAGCCACTGTGGGCAGGGGGTGGCATGGAGAGCTGTTCTGGGTGACTCAGGCATGGCTGCTGCTCTGGGCAGAGTGCCACGCAAGGAGCTGCTCTGGGTGGCTCGTGCATGGCCGTGTGGTGCAGGGAGCTGTTCTGGGCAGGGCGCCACGTGAGGAGCCTCTCTGGGTGGTTTGTGCATGGCTGCACTGCGCGGGGAGCCACTGTGGACGGGGGGGTGGAGGAGCTGCTGACCATGCACACATGGAATGGAATGCTGGTTAATAGAGAAGTCCGGTTGTTTGAATGCCAGTTAAAGTTTACTGTAGATAAAATCATGGATGATAAGTCCATCAGTGACTGTTGAGTGGATGGGCAGGGATTGTGTCCCTCCCCTGTGTTTCCCTGAAGCTAGTGAATGTGTGTCATTTAATGATTACCTGCTCTATTTCTTCTCTCTGGGACATCTGGCATTGGCCACAATCAGAAGACAGGATATTGTTAGATGGAACTTTAGTCTGGTCCAGTATGGCCTGTCTAATGTTCTTCCAACTTGGAAACACTCATGGTATTTTAAACCACTATCATGATTTTTAGGACTTTACACATGATTTTTGAATTCCCAGGTATTGACAATACTGTGAAGAAAAGGGACAAGAGAACATAAATGGTTGTTGTAATAAAAATGTTGACAAGCTCAGCGAGTTGTAGTTTTTACATGTTGTGGGTCCATAATATTTTCAAATCATGTTTATAAGTGAAAAACCGGAATAATAAAGATAAGATACTATTTATAGCTAAGGCTTGAGCCAACTCCCAATAAAATCAATGGGAGTGAATGCCTGTTGAAGTCACTGGGAGACTATATGCTGATTTTTGACAGACTCTCCGGTTGGGGCTGTACACTTAATACTAAATTAAATGATCTCAGAAGGCTAGCCGTCTTAGTCTGTAGCTTCACAAATAACTATCAGTCCTGTAGCACCTTAAAGACTAACAGTTTTATTTATTAGGTAATGAGCTTTCGTGGGTAAGACTCAACTTCAGCAGTCTTGACCATGAAAGCTCATTACCTAAAAAATAAAATTGTTAGTCTTTAACGGGCTACAGGACTGTTTGTTAAATTAAAGAAGATTATTCATACTTTAGCAAATATTGCCACATTTGTCCACCAACTATAAATTTGCCTGTGTCTTTACGATAAAGTCATGGGAGCTCAAAAGGACACCACATATGAGAAATATGAAAATCCCTCTCATTCTGGAAGGGAGTTCAGTAACAGAGTACTTTTAATTGAATGCATTACTACATGGAAGAAGGCCTCCTGCCTTCGTATGGCTTATTTGGGTCTTCTGTGCTTCCTCCACTTAAGTCACATAGGTGGATTGTCTGACCCACCCCTGCCCTCTGCTTCTGGTGTGTGTAGGGCAGTGCCCGGCTTCCTGGAGCAGTGTAGCCTAGGAGTAGCCTCTTCTAAAGATATGTTTTTATTGTTCAGCAATTTGCATGACAGTGAAATTATGATGTTGTAGTATAAAATATGAAATGAGGAAAGTGAGTTTGTTGTTTTACTGTAACCATTTGCTGATGTTGGTTCGTGTTTTTTAGATTTAAAGGTAGAAAAGAGTATTTTGTTTCTGTTAACAGTTGCACTGGTTGGTATGTTTTGTGGAAGTAATTTTTACATGCAAATATTTGTGGAATTCATTAACAGAAACAAAGCACAGAATGCTGCAACCGAGCACAAATGTTTTAATAACATGCTATTAACTTTCAAGTTATATAGTCACTTTGAATACTTCGGCCATAGACTTAGTAATTATCTTTTAACTGGTTTATATCCTTTGATTTTTTTTTTCTGTTTGAATATTACTTGACACTTAAAAGAGCAAGTTAAATTATGTACGTAAAGTTATTCTTGCTTATAACTTCTATTTAAACACAATTATTCCCATTATGAAGTTGGCTTATCATGATTCAATTGTTTGGGATGTGTGTGCCTGTGGGGGGGGCGGGTGGACCTGGGGATGGGGGGGTTATTACAGTAGTGCCTTGATTTACTGAGGGTTGTGTTCCATGCACCCTCGTGTAACTCAAACTTTGCATAAGTTGCGGGGGGCTTATTTTTCCTGGCGGAATGAATGTTCTGCAGCTGGGGAAGTAGCAGGAGCATCTGTAGCTCCTTCTGAAAAGTAAGTCCTGGGGTTGTGGTGGGGCAGCTAGGGAGGGTTAAGCCTGGCGGTGGGGGCTGAGGCCATGGGAGGGATGCAGGGGATCAAGCCAGAGCCACAGGGATGGGGGCGGGGGGCAGTGGAACAGGGGAGTTGAGCCAGAGCTGTGCTCAGGTGGTGAACCAGGGCCAGGGCAGGGTTTGAACCTGGGCCATGGGTGGGGGTTTGAACTAGGGCAAGGGGGTTGAGCCGGAGCTGCGCTTGGGTGGTGAGCTGGCTGAGGGGTTGAACTGGAGCCACCTGTGAGCAGTGGTGAGCCAGAGCCGGATGCAGTGGTGAGCAGGGCTTAGGGGGTGCGGTTGTACCGGGGCCACGTGGGCTGGGAGGATTGAACTGGGTCTGTGCGGGACGGGGGGTTGAGCCAGCGCCAGGGGGAGTGGGATTTTGAGTTGCGCTTAACTTGCATTAATGCAAGTTAAGCACAACTCGAAATCATGCATTTTGAGGGTTTACTGTATTTGTTTTTACCTAGTCAGTTAGTGCTAAGTTAATTTTTGCTTCCCTTTCTAGTCAATTTCTCTTTCTGATTTTCACACACCAGCATATTGCAACACACCTTCCAGGCTTGGTGTTTATGCTGCACTTACCTATAGCATTGTAGAAGAAAGTGGTGATTATTTTAAATAGACTGTTTTAATTAAAAATATTTCAAAGAGATATTTTTGTTGGTTATAGGAAAAAGTTTACATCTGAAAAACATAAATTTGACCCATCTTACCTAAGCTTCTCAGACTGGCCTCATATTGATTTTAAAGGAGCTGTAAATGGATGCAACAGTATATTATTCCCATTTTATGGATTTGAAGTTCAGGTATGTTTTGAATGTTTAGGGGGGACCATGGACCTTATAAATTAGATGTAAGAGTTGAGACACTTAATTAAACTGACATTGTGTGATTCTGGGCAAGTCACTTAAGCACTGAGTGTCAATTGCCTACCTGTAGAATGAGGATAGTTTATATAATAGCAGGAGTAGCAATAATAATACCTAGCTTTTAAAGCTCTTTTTATATTTGCATTTCAAACAATACTGCAAAGATTGTAAAGATGAGGAAATTGAGGCACAGGGAGAGAAGTGATTTGCAGGCAGGCGAGTGGCAGAGTGTGGTTTTTCAAGTGCTACAGAATGGAAAGATATATTAAAGATAGCCAATGGCAGAGATAAGACCAGAACTCAGGACCTCCTGTTTCCTTCCCCTGTGCTTGAGCCAATGTTGTTGTTATGTGTGCATGCACACACTGATTGTTACCAGATTATATGAGCAACTTGTATTAATTTATCTGCACAACACCACTGAAGCTACATCTACACTAGAGAGTTGTGTTGACAAAATTTGTGGAGCATCCACACTAAAAATGCATTCTGTTGACATACTGTCAATAGAAATTGTCACTTTTTTTGACAGCCTTCTGCCTCTCCCCATTAGGCAGTATGCCTTTCTTGAGAGGATCTGTCAACAAAAATGCCATGTGAATGCTCCAGGGGGCCCTCTGTCAACAGACAGGGCTTCCAGGTCACTGGGCAGCCCTGTCTGCTGTGCTTCCAATTGGGCATTCTGTCAAGGCAGCAGGCAGTCTGGCCACTGTCTGTCGACAGAGCGGATCCACAGAGCGATCTGCTTTTGTGTGTGGCTGCGATCTGTTGATAGAAATTTTGTCAGCAGATACCTTCCAACAGTAACTTATGTCAACAGATCGCTGGAATGTAGATGTAGCTTGAGAGTATTACTTTTATCTGAGAGAAAGTTAGAAAAAGTTTGGCCATAACCACACAGGAAGTCTTGTGGTAAAGTCAGTGATCCAGGCAAGATCCCAGAATCCTATTTCATTGCCTTAACCACAAGACTTTCCAAACACAAGCAGAAGCAGCACAGAAAATTTGAATCTTCAAGTGGTTTGTAAACTGTACTTGCTTATCTGTCCATGGGGGGAGCTATACGAAGCTGTATTAGAAGCCCATTAATACCTATATATTCCTGTTGATTTAACCAGAGAATGCACAGCTGTATGATGTTCCTGCCTGCCGTATGGTTCAGTGGTAGCAACTGCCAATTCCAATGGGGTTATTGTTTTTAATTTTCTGCTAACGGTTAGTCATCAGTACAATACATAGAACTAGAAGACTTAAGTGGCATTGGCCAGGTCCTTAATGGCAGAGGGCTGGTTGGGGGGAGGGGGGGGTGCGGGATGCAGGAGTCAGTTTGAGGAGGACCCAGGGCAGGGATCCTGGGATGGGTGGGTTTGACAGCTATGCTGTGCTTATGGAAAACATAAGTAAAATTTACTTATCACTAAAATGCCGGTTATGTGAGTTCCGGATGATAGAATGCCAGATATGAAAGGGCTTACTGTGCTGATTTTATATTACAATACAAAGTGTACACTGCCCATTTTATGTAATTTTATTACAAATATTTGTACTCTAAAAATTATAGAAGAAATAGTATTTTAATTCACCTCATACATGTACTGTGGTGCATTCTCTTTATTGTGAAAGAGTAATTTGCAAATGCAGATTTTATTTTGGCTATATAAAAGCACTGAAAAAAAAAATGCAAAATCTTAGAGCCTACAAGTCCACACAGTCCTACTTCTTGTTCAGTCAATTGCTAGGACAAACAAGTTCATTTATGGGAAATAATGAAGCTGCTTCTTGTTTACAGCCGCCTAAAAGTGAGACTAGGAATTCACGTGGTGCTTCTGTAGCTGACACTGCAAGACATTTATGTGTCAGGTGTGCTGAACATTCGTATACCCCTGCATGCTTTGGCCACCATTCAGGAAGACCTGCTTCCATGATGATCATGTTTATTTAAAAAAAATGTTAATTAAACTTGTGATTGAACTCCTTGGTGAGAATTGTATGTCTTCCTGTTTCGTTTCACCTGCATTCTGTTATATATTTGTTGTAGAAATCTCAGTTGTTGACCCAGCATGTGTTCTGTTTAAGAACCCAAGGTTTAACAATTTGAAGCAGCACCCAAAATCTGAGAGGGGCAGGATGTGGTGTATGCTTCCAGAAGTCTTAAAGCAGCAGCATTTTGATGTGGAAACTACTGAAACCAAACTGCTGAAAAAGAAAATCAATTGTTTGCTGGTGGCATTTGACTCAGGTGATGAAAATGAACATGGGTTGGTCCATACTTTTTTGGAGCATTATCGAGCAGAACCTGTCATTGGCATAGATACATGTTTTCTGGATGGTAGTTGAAACATGGAGGGTCACATGAATCTTCAGAGCATCTGGCATAAAAATGTCCTGCCCTTTGAATGCCTGTTCTCACCTTCAAGTGACATTGTAAACAAGATGCGGACAGAATTATGTGCTACAGATTATAACCAAACTTGTTTGTCTGAGTGATTGGCTGAACAAGAAGTAGGACTGAGTGGACTTGCAGGCACTAAAGTTTTACATAGTTTTGTTTTGAATGCAGTTATTTTGTGTACGTAATTCTACATTGGTAAGTTCAATTAAATCACGTACAGTACAGTACAGTACAGTATAAAGGTGAATTGAAAAATACTATTTTTAGTGTGAATATTTGTAATCGAAAATATAAAGTGAGCACCATACACTTTATATTTTGTGTTTGTAGTTGAAATCCATTCACTTGAAACTGTGGAAAACATTCCAAAACATTTAAATAAATGGTTTTCTATTATTGTTTAATAGCATGATCAGTCACAATTTAACTTTTTTAAACCATTCAATTAATCATACAATTAGTTGTTTAATCCCTTGACAACAATAATTTTGTCCTTATAACGTTCCAGACATGCAGGGAAGTATTATCCTCCTCTTACGGATGGAGAACTGAGTTATAGTGCTGAAGAAATGACTTGGTTGAGGTCAGATAGGAGGTCTTGTGAGCAATATTCCCTCTAATTTCATGCACGGAATAAATTTTGTCAAGTGTATTGGAGCATGTGCAAATGCTCATCACTCATAGCAACACGCTATTGGCTGTGGGCTCTCAGCTAATCAGCTGGATGGTATTTGAATCTTTCCTGCGTGGCCACCCAAGTGCATAGCTTACAAGGAACACCGTGTATGAGCCAGGAACTGAACATGGTTCCTAACTAGTAGTTTAACCACTAGACTAGGGATGGAGAAAATACGGTTCCTGGTTCATACCTGGATCATCTCATGTTTCTAGCTGGCTGGCCATGACTCCCATCAATTGCAGCTCTGGGCGTACAGGCGGCTCTTCAGCTGCCCCATAATGATCTTATAAAGTGCCATGGCACAATAGGGTGCTCAGGCAAGCTGTCCACCTGCCATGGTCCCATGACTGGCACGCCTGCTGACATGTCTGTGTGTACCCATGGTGGGGCAGGGAGGTAGCTGCACTTGTTGCCCTAGCATTACCTTCACAGCTCCCATTGGAGGGTTTCTGGTAGAGTGACCATCCGTCCCGTATTAGGCAGGATGGTCCTGAAGCCAGAAAGCCAAAAAGGCGTCCCGACTTATTTTTCAAAAGGGATGAATTGCCCCATATTTGAGCCCAATCCTGCTAATCTCTTCTGCCAGCAGCAGCACAGGAGCCACTGCTGGTGAGAGTTACTTCCCCAAGCCTTGGGGAAGTGAGGGAGCCTGGGTGGCTGCCACATCCCTGCTGCTTCCCTCAGGCTTGGGGAGCACCAGTGGCTGCTGCTTCCCTGGGCTACCAGGGTGGGCCAGCAGCTGCTGCTGCTGCTTCCCTGGGCTCCTGGGAGGGCTGGCGGCTGCTGCCTCCTTCCCAGCACTCTGGGGCTCGGTGAAGCCAAGAGGAGTCACCCCTCCCTGCCCATATCTCCCTGTCCCTTATTTGGGACGGGGAGATATAGTTGCCCTAGTTTTCTGATCAGTGGGAGATGCAAGGTGATAGGTGCTCGCAGCTGTGGATGGCGCACAGAGATCCACTGCTCCTCCTCCCCAGGGGCAGGCAGAGACATGCTAGCAGCAGCCAGCTGCTGCCAGGAGCAGAGTGGGGCCGTGGCAAGCAGGCAGCCTGCCTGAGCCCTTCTGCACTGTCGGCTGGGAATCACAGTGGTAAGCATCTCCAGGCCAAATCCTGTACCCTACACATTCCCCCACACTCCAACTTCTTGTTTCACGTCACAACCCATTCCTGCATCCAAACTTCCTCCCACACCCTGAACCAGAGTCACCTGCCCCTGCCTGAGCTCTGTCCTGCACCCAAACTGCATCCCGGACCCCGCGCTTCCTCCATTAATATATTAGAAATGTGCAGCCCGTGACGACTTACCTAAATCCTTGAAGTCACCCCCACCCTACCTCCTCCTCAGTTTCTGCTACTGCAAACAAAAAGTCACATTTACCATTTGAATCACTTATCTTTTGTCCCATCTCCTCCATACAGTGTTCAATTTATCAAAGATTTGTACATTTCCTCCCCTCTGAATGTAAAAAAGTCCAGATTAAACCAAAAAGTAACCCCATCCTGCTTCTGACTCGCTCATGGTACAGTTTGAATGCTTAAGCGTGTTCAGAAAATCTGCCCAAGGAAGGTCCAAGCACTGTGCTGGACAGCTGAGACTTGTGCAGCTCAAGGCCATTTTGGAAGCACTAGGGTTCTGACCAGCCTACACTCACAGCTTGTCTGCATGGAAATTTATATCAGTATAATCAGCCAGCATTGTTATGCTTCTATAACTCCCTGTGTAAACATGCTTATTCTGGAATAAGAGCTCCTTTCTTCAGCTTATGTGATACCACTTCCAGAGGGGCATAAGCTATAGCAAAAAGGACTGTCTTATTTCAGAATAAAGTTTTCCATCTAGTTTTAGGGCAGTTTAAATAGGGCATTCTGGGATGTGATTCTTTTTATATGCTTAGGTCAACATTGGTTTGGTGCTCAACTTTTAAGTGCAGACTCGGCCTAAGAGTGTCTACATGTCAAATTTATGTCATTACTTTACTTTAGCAGTATAATGTCTCATGTTGACAAGCTCTTAAACATTCACCTCTAACTTCTGCTCATGAGTAATGGTGTAAAATCAGAGAATTCTCCCAAGGTTAAAGTTAAGTATGTGTAAGTGTTGATTAGGCAGAGGTATAGAAGTATTTTTCCCCCACGTCCCTGCAGTATACAGTAGGATATGGTGAAGAAAAGCCACTGCAAGTTAATGTTTGTCTCAAGCAGAGAGAGAAGTCCTTTATTCTGCTGATAGATTTCTTTAAAAGGTAGTATTTGAAACAGGCAGTTTTCAGATTGTTGCACTGATGTGTGTGTTGAGGCCAGTCTCACTGCTGGGCCTTAAATCCTTGCTCAGTTCAGCCTCACAGATAGTTTAGGCACCTTGTCAGCGATTGATCTCCTGTCCTCCCTGTTAGAGGGTAGGGTTACCATATTTGACTTTCAAAAAAGATGACCCTCCTGAGAGGGAGTGTATTTGTATCAGTAGCTACCAAATCACATTATATTAATGTGTTGTAGTATACACAGTACGTTAATATCAGGTGAGTTGGTAGATACTGGTACAAATACACTCCCTCTTGGAGTGTCCTTTTTATTTTTTTTTGAAAGTTCAAATATGATAACTCCATTTGGGAGGGTGTTTTATGTAGGCACCCCCTGGTCTCATAAATAGTCCTCCTCAGCCACCAGCTGAACTCAGGGGCTATCTGGGGGCACAGGGAAAAGGGACCCCAAACACTCCTCTGAGCACCTCTCTTCCCCTGCCATCTCAGAATATGCTGACATTCTCATCAGTTTTCTCTTTCTACAATAATCCTCTCACTCCAGCCTCCTCTTCCACTCTCCACACCTCCCTACGTGAGTGTGGGTGTGTCTTTTTAAAAGGCCCCTGTGGCAGTCTCAGGTCAGATCTGCTGGCCCTAATAGATTTATAGTAGCCTCTTCCCAGCTGCTCCCACTCCATCTGTGAAGACTCCTGATTAACCAGGGCCATTTTTGCTTTTTAGAGCTGCCTCTCTCCCCTTGTATTGCCACACTGTATTTTGGGCATTGAACAGAGGGCCATATTGAACCATGCTCCTTGATTTGAATGGCAGTTTCAGGTGAGTAGATTTAAAGACAAAGCATAGAATGTGAGCATCAGGGTGATTAAATTGTAAACCCCAAAATACAAGCAGGAATTCCAGACTTGCTAACAACTCAGCTGCTTATGAGTAGAGGCAGGAAGAAAGATGAAAAGGGAAATGCAAATATTTTCCTTCGCAAGAGAAGTGTTTCCTGGTTTAACAACCCACTTTAAGAGAAAATGAAACATCATCTTTGGCAGGTAGAATTTTGCAAGCAGTCAGCGTGTTCCTTCTAATTCAGATAACTTCCTGCAACATGGCCAAAAATATTTTACAAGCTTCAAAGGCTAAGGGTGGGACCTTTGGACTCTTCTGGTCGTTGTGATAGATCTCCACAGTTCATAGTCTTCCAGTTGTGAAGAAATACAGGGCCTATTTTGGCAGAGAGAGAACATGGACAGATGCACTATCTAGCTATAAATCTGTGTTAGGCTAACATTCCCTCTCCTGTTTACAATGCTGCCGCTCATACTGCACAGTTGCTGGACTCGGCCTAGCTTCACAGGTATCCAGGTTCAGTCATCTCATAGGTCCCGTTAGCAACCTCCCCTCTGTTTTTTTTGCCTAGAATCTTAGGATTTGGACATTAGTTATTTTTATTCTCTCCCCTCCCCACCCCAGATGAACACTGTAGTAATGTAGCATAACAGTGCAATTACTTTGCTTCAATAGTGACTTAATATGAAACCAATTTTAACTCAGTCACTAATTTCTTTGAAGCCAGTGTTGGCAATTATGAAATAGACTAGACATTGGCAAGATCTTACAGAATAATTATAGGCTTCCTAAAGTAGTACAGTATAAATAATTACAGATTTTAACATGTTATTGTGAGCAGCAATTTATACTGAAATTTCATCTTGCTCTTTGAAACAAGGATACATAACTCTTACCATGCCACAGCAAATGTTTGGCTTTTTGGAGTCTGGACAGCAGAATGTACCCTTTTCTTTTATTATACCGTACATGGAATGTTCTATGATACTGTTATTTAAATTTGGCATATAACTGCAACATAATTGGGAACTTGGAACTACAAGCTCCAGTGGTGTATAGATTAATGTAACTCCACTGAAGTCAGTATAGTTTTGTTGATTTACACCAGTTGAGGATGTGAAGCAGCTATTTGGTTGCATTATAGGTGTTATTAAAGAAGAGTAGCAGTGGTAATAGTCCTGTTTGGAAAATTACATTCATGGCATTATCACAGATCCTTATTTCCAGTATATATGTATTCATGCAAATCAAGGGGAAAAATCAGTACAGCTGTATCTTTTTTAGCTGAGGGTTTCAGTTCCCATTGTATATTGCTAGCATCGATGAGGAAATCATGCAAATAGGGTCATCTTGTTGTGGTTCTAATTTCTTAGCACCTCAGTACTTATCCCCTCTGAGTGAGCACACAATGACATTTTTATATTCTATTTAGTACACTTTGGACCAGATTTGTATCTGTTTGAGCGGTATAAATTCAGAATACCTCCACTGTCTTTGCTGGAGATATCACCGTGTAAATTTGGACTAACTTTTCTGTAGTTACCAACAGCCCCTGAAACAAATTTTTCTCCTTCCATGGTGGATTTTTTCAAATACACCAGGATTTGTGAAGTATCTGTTTTTTCTATGTTTTTCCCCGTATCATTCAGGGAAATCACGTTTTCAAAGAGATTGGTGCTGTTAAGCGCTCAAGCTTTTGATGAACTATCATCATTCATGTTATTTCAACTAAGTAACTGGTTATTAACGTGCAATAGAGCTCTGTCTCTTTGGAGAATCAAGTGGCAAATTGAACAAAACAATAACTTTCTACCACTCTTAAGGGTGTGTGTGCACTAGGAACTAACTTCCAAGTTAACTTCGAAATTAGGCACTACGTCAAAGTAGCCAGCAGAGAGTCTACACGTATTTTCCCTTACTTTGAAGTTAACTTCGAAGTAGGGAGCCCAACTTCAAAGTCCTTATTCCATTCCTGGGAATGGAGTAGTGCCCTACTTCGAAGTTTAACTTCAAAGTAGGGTGTGTGTGTAGATGCTCTACTTCAAAGTTGCTTACTTCGAAGTAAGCAACTTCAAAGTTATTTTTGTAGTGTAGACGTAAACTGAATGTTGTGTGTTTTTTGTTTTTTTTTGTTAGTCTAGGATTTGACAGCTTGGTCACTCCAAGCTTACTTTTCTTTGGCTACTGTATTGAGGCATACAGGAATCTTTAGGACTGAACTAATCCTGTAATCCATCTGTTTGGTTTGTTTCTGCTCTTTATTGTTACCCCCATTAAGTTCAAATCTGGGTTACACTGTATGTATTTTTCGAGATATAGGTATGTTGGAGTTCTGATCAAAGTTTTGGTCCTGTGTCAAGAATAATATACCAGCTGAAGGTGTCTAAATCATTTCTAAACAAATGATTTTGAAATGTTTATTTCCCCTTTCATCTTCTGGCAAAGGTCGGATACAAATTGGTAAATAGGCATCAACAAGTGGCAAGAGAATAGGAAGTGTATTTACTTACAGCTTTATAGTCTAGTAGATAAAGATGAGATGGGGAAATCGGGAGAGTGCTTATTCCTGACTCTGACTGGCTCACTGTGTGATCTTCAAGTCACTTAATATTGTGAGTCAGCTTACCGATCTGTAAAATGACAAAAATATTATTTACCTGCCTGGCCAAGTGAGGTTTAACTCACTGACTGTTAAGTTTTGATGTATTTTGTATTAATCTCAATTCACTTTTTATCAATTGTTGTCATTTATTTTAGCAAACACAAACCAAATGCTGTCAGTAAACCCACTTCTGCCCACCTGGATTTGTATCAGGTTTTTCGTGTTGATCACATGAAATGCTGGAGATAAGTAGGCAGGCAAAGTTGTTGACTGGTCAGTGAGGAGATGTTAGTGCTTCAAATACTCTCTGCACACTTAATTGACTTCGCCTTAGGGAATACTAAAAATCTCATCACAACCATGAAGGAAAAACTTTTGCACTTAGTCCATATGAGTCCCGTATTCTGAGGCTATAATACTTACGGAGTTCCAGCAGAGAAGGGGAAAGCGTATCACAGATCTGCTGCTGCCCAAAGAAGAACACCAGAATTAGCATTTAATTGCATCAATATATGGGCCCTTCCCACATAAGAACTCTAACAAATGGACACCTTTGGCCTGATTCACTGTTGTGATCTCAGAATTCCATAGACACCAGGGGAGCAAAACTGGTGTGAACCTGGAATATCACCGTGCTAAATTGGGCCTGTTGTCTCCAGAGGTCCCTGGTTCCTGAAACACTTCAGCATCTCCCTAATAGTAGATGAAGAATGGGCTGTTGGTATGCGCAGAACATGTTCCATGCTCTCTTCCCACCTGTACACCCCATCATTTGCTCCCCAAATAGCTTAGCATTCTGTGGCCACCTTGTTGCTCTTTCCATGTCATGCAGAAGCCACTGAGACAATTTGTGGTCTTCTGCTCCCTTGAGAGTGAAACACGATGTTCAGGGTGCCTGTTCACCAACTGCAAATGTGATTGGCTGGCTACACCCCTCGCAGCTGGTGGGTGTCCAGCATGTACCACTGACAGTGGAGAGGCGAGAGGCACATTGTGTGGTAGGATTGGGTAGGTAAGTAGAAAGACATTCCAGTTCTTCTGAGAGTAGGGTGACTGCCCCTGCCAGAGGTAATGCCCTGAAGGATGCCATTTGAAAGTGCACCACTCTGTCTTTGCCAGTATATATATGAGGTCGCATCAGAAGGCATGGAATAGCAGGCCTTCAAAATAGGGTCTCCCATCTGTGATATCACCAAAAACACATCTGGCTTTGTCTCACTATCAGGCAGGATATAAACCATTTAAAAACAGACCTGTTAAGTTAAAACCAGACAAAAACCTAAGCCCGTATCCCCCATTCTTTGTCTATGTTTACACTACAAAATAAAGTTGAAATGAAGTTGAATTTATCAAAGTCAACTTTGTAACACTGGGTTTTACAAAGTCAAAGTTGAGTGTCCACACTAAATTGACAAAGTTTGACTGTTGCAGCAGTGCATTGTGGGAACTTAGCCCACAGTTCTCTAGCCCCAAAGCATTCTGATGTTGTTTGTTTTTTTTTGTTTTGTTTTTTTGCTGGTGGTGCTCTATGGTCCCAAATAAATAAAAGCCCCACAAGTGGTTGTGGTTGTGTGATGTCATCTACCCACTTTGCATTGCCCTCCTTCCCCTCCCTTTGAAAACAAATGGCCATTTTTCAGAAGGAAAAGTAGAGAATCCCTGAGGGCATTGGTGTCTAGTGGTTAGCATTACTCAGAAGAAGGAAAGACAGAGTGCATTGTTTTTTAGTAGTTAGCAACTCTTCTCCAGGTGCAAATACACCATTCCTCCCCGGCAACAGCCCCAGAAAATATTTCTGGTGGGGGAGCCATCTCCTGGGCATGTGTTGCCTTACAGGAGCTAGGCAGCCCCTCAAAAATCTTTGCTACGGGGGTACAAGACCCCTGGCACTTGGTGAACCCCTGGTAAATGTGTAGCACAGAAGCCTTCACCCCATGCAGGTCAGGACGTGCTGCTGTCTGGAAGCATGGTTTGCCCTGCACAGCCAGCACGAGGTGTGGTGGGCCAGGGGCTAGCTTGGCAGCTGCATGGCACCTGTGATTGTGGTGGGGATCTGCATTGTATAAAAGTGAAGTGCAGAGAAGGAGTTTGTCGGCCTCTCCTACAAGTGTGACTTCCCCCCCCTCCACAGCTCAGCCGCCACATGGTGTGGTGGGGCAGGGCTAACCCACCAGCCAAACTGAGGCTCTCCTGATGGCTTCATGCTGGGGCTCTCTTTCAAGGCTAGATGTGATCACTGCACTGATCATAAAGAAATTAACTTAAAATGCTGGGCTTCCTGTTTCGTACTTCCTGCACACCTGGGGAGTGTAGGGGAGGTGAAAGTGGTCTGAATGTACACCTGTGAGGTATTGTGCGATACCCATGGGACACCTCCGGAGGCCAATAAAATAAAAGTAACACTATTCTCACATTGGCATTAATCTGACGTTTTAAATTCAAACTTTGCATTACACCACATTGGATGATCAGCACAAGAATGTCAGCCTCAGTGCTCATTAAAATTGACCTATTGGTATTCACAATGAAGACATTAACATTGTAAAATGGAGCTAAGTGCCTTAAAATTGACTTTATGCTTTAGTGTAGACATAGGTTTCCTGTGACATTGCCTAGCAGAAGGGGAGTGTCTTCATAGCTGCCACTTTTCTAACTTTAGTTTTCAATCCTACATTGGTTAGACTTGGTGAATATTTGAACTTTTGTGGGCATAAGATTATTTGCAGTTGTGGACTATTCACTGTAACTAAAGTTCTTATTCTGAGGGTCCTGTGCAAAAGCTGCCTGGAGATGTAGGGAATAGTGTCTGGTAATGTCAGTCATACTACATATCTAAACAAGGAGAGCTAAAAGTGTGAATAATTGTGCTGGAGACTGAACACCATTATTATTTTAAAGATTCATTGTTAAGAGTAACCAGTTATTTGGGGATTGATGCTAATTTTGTTTTGCACTCATTTTGAAATTTTCCTTTTGAAACATTAGGATTTCATTGATACCATTCTTTCAGTAACATTGCTTGCTACAGACATTATTTCCAGGCTCTTTTTTGTGTGTTTGTTAAAGTAAGGTTTGGCTTAAGGGAAAATAGGTAAGGGATTGGCATTAGTGTTATCACGCTGTACTCTTCTTTTGTTGAATGTCCATTTTCTTCCAACATCAAATAAATACATGAAAGGATTGTAACAGCTTTAAACTGGATTTTGGAGTGTCAGCTGGCTCTAATAACCTGTGTACAGAAATAAAACCAGTAGAGCTGATTATTGTTCCTGGGTTCAGACACTTATGTAGTCATTAATCTTGGCACCTCTTGCCAGATTATGATGTCACTGTCATTTTGAAGACTTTGTTAGTGTTTATATATGTTACATGTAACTTTTAGCAAACCTATATATGTAATGTGGGTGTCCTGTGAATAATGGTCTGTAATAATCAGGATCTCATAAGTTTCAGCAATATATTAGCATGCTACTGCTGTAGAATTTGAGCTTAAATATGCATGAATGCAATACAAAATCTTCATATGTGAAAATACCTTGGAAATATGTTGTGGTTTTTTTTTTTTTCAGGTACAAATCATCAGTGTAGCTAATATTGAACAGCAATGAGATCTGTTGTATCTACAGACTTGGGTTGTTTTATCATTCACAGACAGGAAATTAAATGCTGTAATGTGTGTGTGCAAAACAAGAATTTATGATGGATGCTGGTAGATTGTGGCACCAGTTCTAATTTTGGTTGCAGAACAGTTTCCATTAGAATTTCCTCTTTTTCACAGGATTATAATTTCCCAACCCATTGTCTTTTTTTTAGTGGGGTAGGGGTGGAGATTACATTTCTCAGCTTTGAACATAGCTATTTTTAGATACAGTAAGATGGAGGGAGGAGAACCACAGAAAAAGGTCTACAGCAAAAAATCTGAATTTTGCAAATTGTCATGGACATCATTCTAATAGACAGCAGTGCAAATACTGTAACTGTACTGTACTGAGCTGTAACTTATTAGTGATAGAAAAATCACATTTGAGCATGCCCATTTGGATATATGAGCAGGTAAAATGACAATGGCATTCCCATCCTTTTGGACAGCCTGTTGTACCTTCTGCCTACTAATTTCCAAGATCCAGGAACTGCTGCTTTCAGGCTATACCTAGGAAAAAAATCATATGGCAAATTGTACTCTCTGCCAAACTCTGCGAATAAAACTCCAATATATTAATGTTCAAGAGCGGAGAAGATCATGAGTAGTGATTTGAAATAATGGTGTCTACAGCTTCAGATGGTTCAGCACCATTTTAAACAGTTCACAACATTTTGCAAATTCTAAGCTCTTATACATAAAGATGTGATTGGCCCAATCCCCCATTGCGTTACTGCTGTTTTATACTAACATAACTCCATTGATATTAATAGAGTTATTACAACATGAAACAGCAGTAACACAGTAGAGAACCGGACCTTACTTTTTTACATATGAAGGAAGTTGTCTTTGTCTGACCAGGAGGATCAGTAGCAGTACAGGTTGCACCTACTAAACCTGGCACTCTCTCATCCAGCAACATCCCTGGTCCAGCAGGACTAGGGATACTCCTGAACTGGAGAGTGGGGACAAAAGGGCAAGCCAGATCATCCCAGCAGCCCGTAGAGGCCCAAAACACTAGCAGCTTCTGGGAGCCCTGTGCAGCACCATGGCCAGAGAACTAGCATCCTCAGAAGCACTGCTCAGGACTGGGGTGCCAGCATCCCCCAACAGCTGTGTGGGAATGGAATGCCAGAGAGCTGATGGTGGCGATCAGTGGCCAGAGGGCCAGCAGCCTGGAATGAAGAGCAGGGACTGGGGGGCATTGACCTCCCATGGTCTGGCAAAATCCCTCATTCAGGACCACTCTAGTTCCAAGGGTTCCAGACCAGGGCAGTACAACCTGTAGTCCCCTATGCTCTCCTGTTCAGCAAGATGAAATATAAACTTCAAAGCCCAGTTGGATTTACTTTAAATGGTACCATTATTTATAACAGAGCAATTATTTTCTTATACTTTCATACAAACGTTTTGTGTATATAGGTGAATATTTGTATTCCAGAAATTGTTAGATTGGATGAACATCCATTTAGGCCAGTGTCTTGTCATTAGTAGTACCAGTAGCAGATAACTTCTGAGAGAGGTGCAAGAAACCTACAACCTCTAGTTATGGAATAACTTTTACCCAGTACCAAGAGGGTGGGTTGTGCCTTGAAACATGGCATTATATCCCTTCCAACGCTTTTGTTTGTTTTTAACATTTTACTATAAGATGTCTAGGTGTTCTTGTTACTCTCATAAATGTCTAATCACTTTTGAAAATCTGTTGCAACCTCTATGGCTTCTTGTGGAAATGAATTCCACTAATCTGTTATGCTTTGTCACTGGTCTTAGTCTCATGGGAGTTGGATTGTGTTCCCAGCTCTGCTGACCTGCTGTGTGACATGAGGCTGTTTCATTTCATCTGTCTATGCCTCTGTTTCTTCTTTCTGTGTCTTATCTATTTGGATTGTTAGCTCTTGAGCAGGGATTGTTTCTCACTGTGTGTTTGCAGGGAGTATAGCACAGTGAGCCTTTAAAGATCTTAAAGTAGTATTTCATTTTTGCCACTTTTGAATTTACCATCTTTCAATCTCATTGACTGTGCCCTTTTTCTTGATGCAGATAGACAGGGTGAATAAATATCTGATCATATTATATTATGGGAGGGTGTACAATTCATTTATGTGACTGTAATATTTTTGAAATATTCTCCATCCCATTCTTTATGCATCACAAAATATATCTGCTGAAATATTTAAGATGTGCAATGTTGCAAAGTTAACATTGCTGCTGAAATAAGAGATTTTGCTTTTCCTCCGTTAGTGATTTTAATGCTCTAATCTTAGCATTGTATTAACAGATAATGGACAGAGCTTGGGGCAGCTGGTGTCTGTGTCTGTGTCTGCGCGCATGCTCATGTTCACACATGCAAGTCTTCAGCCAGGGGACTGAATGTAGGTCAACCTACAGAAGAGAATGTCTTGTAATGATCACCCCAGAATATGAGAAAGGAAGCAAAGTGCTTCAGGAGTTAAGGACATGTGAAATATTTGCCAGTGTGATACATGGTAAAATGTATAACTGTGCATTCAACCTATCTTTAACAAACTTATCTTGCATTGTGGACTCTGGCTGAGTCCTAGATTCTTCTTTCCACTATGCCAGTCTCTCCTAATGACCTGTGTGAATGAGCTCAGATTAAAGTGGGTCTTGCCCACAAAAGCTCATAACCTGATAAGTACATGTGTTAGTCTTTAAGGTGCTACAGGACTGCTTGTTTTTTGTTTAGTGTTAACTTAGGCTTTAACTCAGTGCTCCTCTTGTAGGAGTGATGCTCTTTGAGGGCTGGGACTGGGGAGTCAGGAGGTGAACAGAAGCTGTTCAGAGGCAGAGTATGACCATTAGGGAAGTTGATGGGGGAGATTATCAAACTTTTTTTTCTCTGGGTGCAATATTGCTTTAACAAACAGCTGTAGGACTGATGTGGTGTGCACACACAGACACACAATAGAAGAGAACATTCTGAAAAGGGAGGAAGCGGCCCTCTATGGAGAGAAAAGTAGTACTAATAATTTGAAAGGTGTTGAACTAAGTGAAGCTGAAGATAGTCCATAACCAAAGGAGCGGACATTAAACGTTTAAGCTGCTCTTCCTAGTTTCCAATACACATTGACTCTGATGACACCTACAGGTTAAGAAATGCACGAGGGGCAAATTACCCTGTTGCTTATAGATATCAGTGAAAATTTTATACATTTTTCTTTCCCTTCACATGGAAAAAAATCGCTATCATAATCAACATTTTTGGAGTTTTCCATTAGAAACTAATTAGGTAATTTACTGCAACAATTGTGGATTTGGCATACTTTGAAATATTTGTATCACTTTAAGTTAAAGGCCTGATTTACATTTCCTATGAAAAGGCAACACAGCACAGGTGCACTAGAGATGGTGCTAGTGAAAAACACATTTTTAAAAAACTTCATATTTGGTTAAAATAATTCCCTGAATGTGGTAAAGGGACTAATATAAGGAGATGGTGCATAGATTAGGGTAGAGTAGAAGTCTTTGATGATCCTAATTTACTGATGATTTTTAACATTGACATAGCCAAGTAATACAGGACGCCCAGCTTACAGGATATTACCACATATGGACCCAGGAAGATCTGTTTAGAGGGAGAGGAGTTGATTGATAGTGAGTGGAGACTTTGAGCCTGTGTTTGGTTGTTTTTATATATCTATTAGATGAATCACTTTAGTATGAAAATTTAAAATAGACAGAGTATATCTTCATATGAGAAACTAATTGTGCCACTTGGCAAGCAACATCAAAAGAAATCTTTTTAATGGCATCAAGTTCCTGTGAAGCCCGAAAAAAAGAAAATATTTTTAAATGCAGATGTAGTCACTTGTTTGGAAAAACTCTCTGGGTGAGATGGGTTCTATGCTTATTTTAGTTATAAAAGGCAAATTCAAAGTTTTTCATCAAAGCTTAGCTCTCTTGTGAGGAAGTGGCTTGTGTGCCATCCGTGGCTGACAAGCTTTTAACATCATCGTTCAAAGTACCACTTCTCAGTTTTCCATGGAACACATCCTGCCATTCTCTCTGATGCAATACGCCTAGTGAAGTTTTTGTGCCCTTGCAAAGGTACTGGAAAAAGCCAAGTGCTGATAACATTCTATTTAAAGGGCAACCACCTTGATTGTCATCCCATCTGTTTAATTCTTCTGGATTCTGGAAGTAACCACTAAACTGGTGTATGATTTAGCATAATGGTAAGTGAAAACAAATCAACACATATGTTGTTGTATGATGGAGGAATAGGAGTGCAATAGTTTTTAAGCATACTCAGATGTTTCAACAGAATCCTGCAGTATAGAAGTATGGATGTACAAAGGATGCAAAAGATAGAGCTACCAGCAGTGCAGTTCATATGTTAGCCTCATTAATACTGACAAGTGTCCCTTTTACAATTCAGGAGCCTAACTGTCACCTTGTTAGCATTAATGAATTCAGCTGAACTTGTTAGTAATGTTAACACAGTACTGCAAGATGATTTGCTTTCCCACCTGCTTATTTCTAGTAATAGTAGGTATCATTTGGTTTGTGCTCATGCAGGTGGTTATTGAACTGAAGTTTCGTTTTGCAAACAGATAATATAGATGTACATGGTGCTCTTGAAGGTGCAGCAGCCAGATTTAATGTCTTATATTTTTAGCATTACAGTCTCTTCTGTACCCTTCCCATCAGACTGTGCAATACTACTGTAAGACCAGCTATGAAACAAAGCTCATGTAATTCATCTGTCCGCTATATTTAACCACATAATCTTGCATATGGCACAATCGTGCATCTTTTTGGATGGAGCTATAGCAATTGTTTCTTAAGTAGAGCTATGTGAGGATTTAGAAGGTTATCATCTGTAAAAATAAAATAAAATAAAGGTCTGTGCAGTCACCGGTGACCATGGTGTTGCCCAAGCCCTGCATTTTCTGAAGGGAAAGAGTGGCATGGGGTGGGGATGGTCTCACTACTGCCAGCCCCTGTGCTGCCCAGGTCCCGCATACCCCCAAAGCATGGTTGTGCAGGGAGACTGCTCGGACCCCTCCAATGGATGGGACATTTCTGTATATGCACACCCTCTTTGGAGGGAAAAATTAAAATAGTGCTGTCGTGCACTGTACAGTAGGATCTGCACAATTCAAACTCATGAAAATCACACACTCCCTCAGTGTGGACAGAGATGCATAACTTTATCCCCTCCCCCCCAGTGTGAATTGTAAAACTGGAATATGTTATGATAAACAAGAAATAAGCTTATAACTACAAAAGGTAAATGTTAAGTAATTACAGAGGAACACAAATTACTGAGCAAATAAAACAAAATGAGTAGATGAAGCTTAATACACACGAGGAACCAGGTTACAAAATATAATTTCTTACCCTAACTGTTGTTTAGGCAGATTGTAGAGTTTGTGTAGTTTAGAATTCCAGTTATTTCTTTTTTAAGGACTGGACCCCTGTGTCATCCTGGACTCTCTCCTTGCCTCTCCCTTGAGGTATCTTTAGCTGTCTCTGATTGCCTTGCATTCCAGCCTTAAACAGAATTCACATAAGGCCAGAATCTTTTGTTTCCATTGGAAAAGTATCAGCAATGTACAACCAGGTGACATCATCAGATGACCCTCCAGTGTTAAAACAACATTCCGGGAAACTCTTCAGGGTGGTGGGAGATTAGTATCTCTAAAGTTCTGTTGTCCTTCTTAAATTGCTCATTCAGGCCTACTCTCTTGTGGATGTTCCTCCAAATATGCATACAGTTGTAATTGTTACTAAATCAGTGTTCCTAACTTCAGATACAGAAATGGTATGTGCATACAAATTGCATAAACACTTGCAGTAGATCAGTCTTTTTAATGATACCTCACATGGTCATATAATAGCATTTGTATGAAGAATATAGTATTTAACATCATGGCAGGTATCCCTGCCATATTGTTTATCTTAACCACTAACCTCAATCACTTGTGATTTCCAAAAAGAAATTAAGGGTGACAAAACTTCTGTGAATCCTGTATCATCATCCAGTCTGGGTCAGCTTGCTTTGCTTGCTGCTCATTGAATAAATACAGTGGCAACTCAGAATAGAAACTTCATCTGGAGAAGCTGCTGACCTCCATTCCCACGCAGTGTCACAGTAAGCTGCTGAACTTGGGTTAGTGTTTTTTTAAAATAACACATTTTTCATTACGGACGAAGTGAGGTGTTGGTGCATCTAAATATTTGATATTGCCGTGTCAGTGGCAATATTTCGTGGTTTCATATAACACACAATCAACCTGTGGAACTCTTTGACAGAGGATGTTGGGAAGGCAAAGACTACTAGGGTTCAAAAAGAGCTAGATAAATTCATGGAGGGTAGATGCATCAATGGCTATTAGTTTGGATAGGCAGAGATGGTGTCCTATGTTTGGCAGGGAGTGAGTGACAGGGATTGGATCACTTGAAGAAGTCATTCCCTCTGGGGCACCTAGCACTGGCCGCTTTCAAAAGACAGAATACTGGGCTAGATGGGCTTTTGGTCTGACCCTGTGTGGCTGTTCTTATGGCTAAGCACTTCTGCTCTTAAATATTGATTGATAAATGTAAAGAAGAAATAGCTAACACTGTAGCTGGAATTCTAAATTTCAGACTCATTGCTTCAGTGTTTTTATATCCATGGTATATTCAGTCTCAGCATCTCAAAGCACCTTAGCAGCTTGAGAAGGGCAAATAGCCTTTTTAGAGGAGATTCCTTCCGAACTGGAACTCAGCGAAGCTACCTAGCACACATCTAGTTTATTTGGCTATGTACCCATGTAACAGGAGAGCCCACTCCCTTAAGGTTAGTGGTGCCTAGTGGCCAGTTCATCCCTGTGATAAGATGTTGCCCTTTAACATTCTGAAAAGTCTGATGTATACAAGGACCTAAGGGATACAGACCAAGAAATGGTGGTCTGGGAAATAAGTGTTTCTGGGGAGGAAATTCCATCACTGCAACTTTAACGCTTTAGAGATCAAGATCCTTGGAGAGAAGGAGGAGCAAGGCTGTTAATTTCGCCCAAACGAGGGGGAGTTTGTTGGAAGGAGAGGGGCCAACATGGCAGGGATGACTCTTGCACGGGCCTGGGCAAATATGGCCCATGGGCCAGATCTGATCTGTCTGGGTTAGTCCCTGACAGGCTCCCACCTTTATATTTACCTGCATTTTGGCAGATATCAGGCATTTGTGTTCTCGTTGTCTTCCAGGGCCAATGGTAGCAGCAGGAAGTGATATTGTGGCCCACACTACTTTCTGATGATCCCATTGGCCATGAATGGTGATCTATGGCCAACTAGAGCTGTGATTGCCCAGTACCTGCAGAGGCACGAGGCACAGGTAAATATAGTGGTCGCAGCCCACCAGGGACTAACACTGGCAGGGTGCCACTTTTTATTGCCCACTCTTGCTCTAGCAGAAAGCTGTGCCATGCACTCTGAGGACTGTTTGGGGAAAGGGTCCAGCTAACAGAGAAGCTGGCTGATTTACAGCCCACCCCTGAGGAGGAGAGCTGGGGCCTCATATGAAAGCAGGGCTAGAGAGATTGAAAGGTGACCCAGAAGGGGCAGAGAAACCCTGAAAGTTAGAAGTGCCTTTTGTTTATTTGGATTTGTTATTCTGAAATGGGAATGAACTCAGTGTCCCAACTGGACGTCTGAGCAGCATGTATCCTGGGAGAGAGCGAGAACCCTGAGGCAGGAGGAGGAAATTAAGGCAGTGCTACACTTAGCAGGCACTACAGAACAGTCATATCCCCATGACATCCACGTATAGGATTTAACTGTAAAGACAAAGGTTTAAGATATTTGTGTGGGATGAACACTATCATTTCCATTATGCAGAAAGGGAAGTGGAAGCACAGAGTGATGGCTAAATTAGCACAGCAGGACAACACTGAAATCAGAAATAGATCTCCCATCTTCTGAACCACTGACCTGCCAATGTTAACTCTGATTTAGGATAATCACTTTACCACCATGTCTTAAATTAGATGGCACAGTATCTTTTCTCTGATTAAAAACCTATTTTACTGAAATGGTATCTAGATTCATGCAGCATATTGAATGATCTGATCTGTTCCATTCCCATTCCTGCCCAGAGTTGGCCCACACATTTAACTGAAAAGGAAAAGAAAGGGCCAGAATTATTAAACTTGTTTGATTCATAAATGTGTGCTATTCAGGCACTGAAGAAAGGATCCCTGCTCTGTGTTGTATGAGAAGCCAACATGTCACAGGATGATCTTGCCATTTCATTAAACTTGGATATCTTATGTTGTTCAAATAGTCAAACAAGTCTTCAAAATGCCTAGGCTGTGGCATGTGCAAAACCTTGCATGGAAGGACCTCTCCTCTTGTCCTTTCTCTGCTTCCTCCCCCAGCCCTTCCCTCTTTGCAGTATTTTCTTTCATCTGTTTGGTAAGTGCAGTGAAGTAATGATTATGCTGCACACCATGTTTGGTGACTGCATCATCTTCTCCACTGGGGAGAAGGGCAGAATCTGTGATCACAGCTGGTAATTGGGTTGTGTTATGCTTGCTATGTTGTCTGCCCTGAAAGAACGTTACAAGATGAGTATCCTAAAACATCATATATCTGTGTTGTTACAATATACACTAAAATATTTATCTAAAGAATGAATTGTTCCTGAATGTCTGAATCTTCTATAATTTTGTGCATTTCTCAAAGCTATGATTTTTAAGGGCACTTTACAGTTAGTGAAGAGTTTTTTTTTCCCCCAAGGAAATTGTGTTCAAATAATTTTGGATGATGGAATACTTTTTCACACACACACACACACCCCTGCAATCCTTCACAAGATATAAATAAACAAATGCATTTTGTGTCTAGCTCGACAATGAAATTAATGTAAACCTTCTAGAAATGAAGGCTTCATTGAAGACTAGCCATTTTGATAAGAGGGCAGATCTTCGGGTGGTATACACTGTCATAAGTCCATTGACTTAAATGTCACTAGAGTGATTTACATTAGCTGAAGATCTGGTCCAGTGTTTCTTACAAATGGCTATGTTCACTGCTTGCATTGCTGCTGCCTAAGTAGGGAAAGCCAAAATGTGAATTATCTTTTCTTACCCATTTAGTGCATGTCACTCTCATCTTTCCAAACTAAATGTTTGACGGGACTTTAAGAGATCATTTTGTACTTCAAGTACTCTTGAGCAATAGCTATCTTTGGCTACATCTACACTAGCCCCTTCCTTTCAGAAAGGGCATGGTAATCAGTGAGTGGGGAAGATGCTAATGAGGCACTGCCATGAATATGCAGCACCTCATTAGCATAATGGCAGCCTCGTGTGATTCGAAAGTGCTGCTTTCAAATCGGGCACTGCCCAGGTAGGTGGAGGCCTTTTGAAAGGCTCCTGTCTACACGGGTGGTGTGAAATTCAAAAGTGGTACTTTTGAATTGCACATGGACACCATCATGCTAATGAGGCGCTGCATATTCATAGAAGCACCTCATTAACATCTTCCCAACTCGCACATTACCATGCCCCTCCCAAAAGGAAGGGGCTGTTATGGACTTAGCTTTTGTGTCTTCGCAGTTGAAATTTCTAGTGTAACATACTCTCAGTAGAATTTGGCTCAGTGAGTTTCTGTGAAAATAAATAGTGTATGTTCTAACAAAGTTGTTATAGCCAATGAATGAGCTTTTAAATAGCTTAATATAGCTGAACAGTCAGCTGGTCACTTTACTAAATGTAACATATTGATGAAATTCTGGAGCTGTGCTGCCACTAGTACTGCTGTTCTGTAGCATGAATAACTTGTGTACTGGAACACCTATTTCGCGCACAAAAATATTCATAAGAAAATATGGCGGTCTCCTGATGGCATCACTAACAATGAAATCGACTGTCTCTGTATCAGCAAATGCTGGCGATCAGCGCTGTTAGATGCAAGAGTGTATCATGGAGCCGATATTGGATCGGACCATCATCTTCTGATGGCATTGCTTCGCCTTCGCTTGAAAAGAAAAAGAGAAAGGCAACCACTCCTGTCCTTCGCAGTTGAAAAGCTGAGAGATCAGGCCATGGCTGAACAGCACAAGCTCGAACTCAAGAATCAGTTCCAATAAATGCATCGTGAAAATGAACTCGAAGACCAGTGGATGCGGTTCAAACAAGCAGTGACTAAAAGCGCAGAAGAGACCATTGGACGGAGAAGAGGCATGCAAAGAGAACACTGGATACAAGACAGAACCTGGAAACTGATAGATGAGCATAAAATCATGAAACAGCATACAGACCAGGCAAGATCGCCAAACAAGATAGCAGAGACTATTGCAAAGTATCAGTTGCTGGATTGTCAAGTTAAGAAAAGCTGCCACGCTGACACAAAAGAGTGATTGGAACGTAAGGGTGCTGAAGCAGAAGAAGCAGCTAAGAAATGTGACACCAAGACGCTGTATCATATTGTCCGAGAATTAACGGGTGCAAGATGCAATTCCAATGCTCCTATCAAGGATAAGAACGGGAAGATCTGACTTAGTAAAGAAGAGCAAGATGCACGCTGGATAGAGCACTTCAAAGAGATATTAAACCAGCCAGCTCCAGCCACAACCTACGTTTTTAGTAATTCCAATCCTTCTGACAAACTAGAAGTAGACCTAGGCGTGATCAAATTTGAAGAAAGTGATAAAGCCTTTAGATCGCTGAAGAATAACAAGGCCACCAGTCTTGACCAAATCACGGCCGAATTACTAAGGTATGGGGGCAACAGTGTCGTGCAAGAACTAACGGGGTTGTTGAATGCATGCTGGTGAGCAGAGTATGTCCCAAGTGACTGGAGGAAGGGAATGATTAAGTTTCCAAAAAAGGAGAAAGTCATCGATTTGTAGTAATTGGAGAGGCATTATGCTCCTGTCAGTCCCGGGCAAAGTGTTTTGTATTGTCCTGCTCAGGAGGCTTCTGGCCGCAGTGGATAATACACTGTGGGAGGAGCAGGCTGGATTTCGGTGCAGACACTCATGCAGCGAGCAAATTTTCACCTTGCGCAACATTATTGAACAGAGTATTGAATTTCAATGGCCGCTGTCAATAAACTTTATCGATTTCAAAAAGGCGTTTGACAGCGTACATAGAGAGTCATTGTGGAACATAATACATAATTATGGTATCCCACAATGCTACATCAACACCTTCTAAAATCTCTGCCTAAACTCCAGTTGCTGTGTGAGGACTGATAGTGGTATGATCAATTTCTTCAATATTGACTCTGGTGTGCGGCAAGGGTGTGTTCTGTCATCATTCTTGTTCCTTTTGGCTGTGGACCTCATTATGAGGAATGCAGTGTGCTGGACGAATTTTGGTATCTCTTGGGAAAACCGTGCTGGCTCACGGATCTGGACTTCGCCGATGATATCGTGCCGCTTGCAGAAACAGGCGAATGCTTAGAGGACATGACAACAAGTTTAGAAAAAGAAGCAGGTAAAGTTGGGTTGAGGATAAACAGCAATAAAACAAAGGTGATGTGGATTGGCAAAGCTCAGGTGAACACGCCAATAGTGGTCGAAAGTCAGTCCTTAGAAGATGTCTGGCGGTTCACCTCTTTTGGCAGTACTCTGTCCAATGATGGGGATGTCAACTGCAGAATTGGGAAAGCCTCGGCAGTGTTCCAAAGACTATGCCCAATTTGGTCAGCGTCAACAATTGGTCTTACTACAAAGCTTTGTCATGTCCACTGCAATCTACACCAGTGAAACATGGAAAAACACTGCAAGAATATTACATAAGCTGAATATGTTCCACCAACAATGTCTGCGTAAGATCCTTGGTGTTACCTACATCGATTGCATTACTAACAAAGAGATTCTGCGAAGATGTGGTCTGCGGAGACTGCAGGATGTTGTGGCAGAGCATAGATTGTGTCTTGCTGGACACATCTTGCGTCTTTCAGGTAATCTTCATCCAAAGGTAGCAATGCGATGGACACCAGCTAAAGGAAAGAGAAGAAGGGGAAGACCACTGAAAACGTGGCGAAGCACGGTTAAAGAAGACTTTAAGAACATTGGTATAACGTGGGAAGAAGCGGAAACAGTGGCATCAGACCAAAATCTCTGGAGAGCACTTGTTGCCCAATATGCTCAGACGCACAGGCGGACCTAAATCTAAGCTGCCACTAGCTTTTGGTTTATTGAAATTGCAGATGTTTGGAGGAGAGAAATTGGCAGCTGAGTTGAATTACTTAGGGTACACGATGGAGCAAACTGTTCAGATCATGAAGCTGAAAATGCTGGAAGATTAGAATATTATATAGTAAAATTGTACATACTTAATTCCATCTCTGTTCAGATTTTGTTGCCTTAAACAGCACATTACACTTACCTTCCTTTTAGTGACAATGAATATGTATGACTCCTAATTTAATCAATATACTGATAAAAAGCTGTTGCAATGATGTGTGGCATAAATCACAGCCTTTCAGAAGCAGGTTAACTCAGTTGACATACTTAAAATGAATTGCTAGTCCAGCACTCTATTTGAATGTGTGGGGTGAGGAAATTCTGCACATCCTGTGAGGTAGAAACTAGCTAAACCAAATGCAGGAGAGGATTTTTCATTATTGTTAAATATTTAGCGTATAGACAGGAAGAAGCTTTCTTCACTAAGACACTGGACTGGGACTCTGGAGATTTCTAACAGCTCCCTGTGCAGCCTTGAACAAATCACTGAAGAGTTAATCTAGCAATTTTGATCATGCACGTAATCCCAATGATGTAAATAGGACTTTCTATGTGCTTGAAATAAAGCACATGCATATGCACTTCGTTGAATCAGAGAGAAGATGCTTAACACCTTGCATGGTTTAAGCCTATAGGGTCCAGTTCAGCAAAACATTTAAGTATGTGCATAAATCCATTATTTTTCTCAGCAAAGCAGGAATCAATGTCACAGGAGCATGTACACAAACTGCATGGAAAACTGGCTTCTTCCCGCCCCCGTAAAATTTTTCCCATCCACAGACATTTGTTTTTTCCTTAAACTCTTACCCCAGCCCTTTTGCAGATGTTCAGAACCCCACTTTTTTCTACATTTTTGCTTTCTGCATCTTTGAAGTTACCGTTCATTTGAAAATGATAAGTGGGAATATTTGGGGCTAATGAAATCTCTTTTTTAAAAGTGAACTTTTTCTAAGTTTTCTTTCTCTCAGATGTAAACATTTTGACTTTGTATCTTTTTGCCAGTTGGAAAAAAAAGTTAAAAAGTTTTTGGGCACCCTACAATTTTGAAATTAAAACAGTTGAAAAAAATTGGAATTTGCTTTCCTCAACAACTTTTTGGAAAGTGGCAAAGATGTCAAGTGAAATTTCTTTCAGATAAATAAACCTTTTGAATTAGAAGATATGCAGCTCCTAGAACTGGCTTGGGACTGCAGGTGGTCATCTAGTCCAGTCCGCTGTCCTCTTGGCAAGACTAAGCACCATCCCTGCTATATATTTGCCTCAATCTCTAAATGGCCTCCTCAGGGAGTGAACTCACAACCCTGGCTTTAGCAAGCCAATGCTCAAACCATTGAGATGCCTCTCCCCCTTCTAGGTTTGATTCAGAGCTGGGTCTTGAACCTGGGTCTCCTATATACCAGAGGAGTCACCTACTCACTGAGCTGGATATATTAAATTAATTGGAAATACACATCTCCTAGAACTGTAAGGGACCTGGGGAGGTCATCTGGTCCAGTCCCCTGTCCTCTCAGCAGGACCAAGCACCATCCCTGGTATCTATTTGTCCCAATCTCTAAATAGCCTCCTCAAGGATTGAGCTCACAACCCTCAGTTTCACAAGTCAATGCTCAAACCACTGAGCTATCCCTCCCCAAACATTCTACAAGTTCTATTGAAAGCATACTTAGGTGTTTTGCTGAATCAGAGCCTTAATCTCTTTTTCTCCATTTCCCATTTATAAATGGGAATAATGCTTCCTTTGTCTTGTCTGTTTAAACTACAAAGGTATGGTGTAGGATCTGTCTCTTGAAGTGCCTAGCACAATCAGGCCATGGCCTTGGTTTCAGCTTCTACACAAGATAACACAAATAATAAAATGTAAAAACTGTAAATTTACATGGCATTACACAAATGTAGAGTTTAGACTCCTTCCCTACTAGAAGACTTTGCAGTCTCAGCAGAACAAGGCACAGGTCAGTGTATCATTAAGTATGAGAATATGAGATTTAATAAGGGAGGGGTAATTACCCATGAGGTGAGGTTTGGGGAAGGACTATGAGTGAGGGCTCTTGGTAGAGAACTACAGGGAGGCTCTTTCAGACTTGGGCAGAAGGAAGGAATGAGGCACAGGAGAGGAAGTATAGGCAAGTCACAAAGAAGTCAGTTAGTGCTGGTTTGGGTTGTCTGTTGGAAGTAAGCTGAGGTAATCATATTTTATTTTTGAAAATGCAAATACAATGAAGACCTACCAACTAAAATAGGTGGCCAGTCAATAAAACATCCAAATCAAAACATCAGGAATGGATGGAAAAGGAGTTTCCCATGGTTAGAGCACTCGCCTACCGTTTGCAAGACACTGGGTCAATTCACTACTCCTTTCCAGATTTCCTGTGTGATTTTGGGCAAGTGATGTGACCTCTGTATGCCTCCACATTCCCAATTCAAAACTGGGATAATAATGGTGTTGTGAGGATAAAGACTGTGAAGGGCTCAAACACTAATGTGACGGGGGCAGTATATGTACCTTTACATATCCAGAAGTACTTCCTCTAACCTTCAGTAGCCACTTTGTGTGCTCAAGTGTTATTTCTGCAACAGCCTGTTGTGCTATTCAGATGACTCTGCCAGCTTGAATCGATATTTGGGATTCTTGGTGTGTGGTTTTGGTTTTGTAATTCAGTTTCTGGGTGGGAGTGTGCCACTTTCTTCTGCACAGGAAACTCTGAGTGGGGTTCTGGAATATGTTATTTTCATCATATGAAATATTCTTAGTATTCTAATCTAGCAGTACAAACTATGGCTGTCACCTTGGTATCCATAGCTGTTTCTAAGCAACCACAAGAGTTTATTTTTTCTCCAGTTCATACGGAAGAAATAATTTGTTCATGCATGAATCAAAATCAGTCTGAGCACCACCCTGGGAGACTGGTATTGTAAACTATAATTTAAGCTAATTCTAGTTTAAAGCATGAATTACAGTATTTTATATAACCTGGGGGAAAAAAAACTACTGTATAAATATGTGTAAGCACCAAACAGACACAATTAACATTAATAGCACAGAAAACTTTGAAGCTGGGACTGTGAGTAACTCAAGTTGTAACATATTCTTGACATGCAAAAATGTTTCTCATGTGTCTTATTTGCATATAAACAAGATTTTAGCAAGTGCATATTTGTGTATCAAAGTTGAAAATGAGGAAAGGGAACATAACATTTTCACCCTTGTAATAAAAATATAGCTTATTTAGCAGTTTGCACTCACCAGCCAAAAAGCAGCAGGGCCCTTTATTACCTTTACAGATAAGATATCAACTCATGATGGGGTTCTCATTTAATATTGTTTTGCAAAAGCAGCTACTTAAAGCAGTAACTGATCTGATATTTTTCCCCACATTTATTGGTAATACAGTTGCTGGTTCTGGCAATGCTAAATAATTTAGCTACATCTACACTAGAGATTTTTGTTGACAAAACTGGCATTTTGTCGACAAAACTCTTGGAGCATCCACACTACAAATGCATTTTGTCAACAGAATGCAGCACTTTTATTGATAGCCTTCTGCCTCTCCCCCATGAGGCAGAACACCTCTGTCGACAGAAAACAAGTGTGGACGCTTCAGGAGGGCTTTTGTTGACAGAACAGTCTTCCATGGCACTGTACCTGGCCAGGGGGGTGCCTTGTCCATCGCAGTCCCATCTCTATGCTCCCTGCTTCCGGTTATACTTAAAGTTGCAGGGAGCCCCAGAAACCCCATAGCAGGAAGTGAGAAGCATGACAGAAGCACAGCAGCAAACTGCTTTTCCCCGTGCTCCACAGACTCTCCTTTTACCCAGCGAGAGCTACATGGCATTGAGCCAGGCCCCATCCTGGAGTGGGCCCAAGCTGCAGGACCTCCTGAGCCTCCGGATCCCTAAGCCCCCAGGAGGAATGTCCCTGCCTACACCCTGCTGACCACCGCCCTGGCAGACTAGGACCACTCCACCCAGCCATTGGAGGTAGTCTGGGTAAAAGTGAAGGAGATCTGGCAGGGGCACACCCAGGCCTGGGACACCCGGCAGAGATCAGGGGCAGGACCTCTGCTCCTCCTTCAAGAAGGTCCACCAGCTCTTGTGCGGGGAAGAGGGGTAAGGATGGGTCCCTCCAACTGCTGCTGTAGACACAGCCGAGGATGCCCCCCACAGCTGTTGGAGCCAGAGGAGGAGCAGCCTGGGACCCTGCCAGAGCCAGGCTCAGATGCTGGCTTGAGTGAGGCCACATTGGTGATCACCCTGGACTTTGGCCCACGTCCAGGGTGTCCCTGGACCTCTTTGAGGGACCCTCTGGTAAGTACCTGCACATCATGCATCCTAGCGTGAGCGGGGGGTGAGCGCAGACAGGGTATACAGCAAGTTTCACCAGGTTGACTCAGGCGGGGCCTCATGCTGCAGTCCCAGCATGTTCAAAATGGGACAAAGCTTCTTGTCTTACCTGGACCTAGCAGGCAGCCCCCAGGCATGAGTGCCAGCCTGCTTCCAGCCCCATGGAAGGCTGCATGAACCCCAGGGTGCCCCTGGTATGGCAGAAAGCAGGCTAGCCACATGGGTGATGGCCTGATCTCAGACACGCCACCAAGGAGTATAGCTCCTGGCTCAAGGACATGCATGCAGGCAGGAAGCAGAACCCACCACCAGGAATGCTGCTGCAAGCCGCACGCATGTGGGAGCCCCTGGGGCAGGCCAGGTTGTGCCTGGCTCACCCACCACCCATGCAGGGACCCTTCTGTGGTCAGACACTCCATCTTGGATGCAAAGCTGTTGAACAGGAGGATGGGGAAGGTGCTGTGGTTGGCCTGGTCCCCAAGGCACCATGGGATCCCTGTGCAGCAGGGCCCATCATGCAAGGCACGCGTGCCTGTGTTCCCAGGATATCACCGTCCTTCAGCCTGGGGGATGGCAGGGGCAGGGCCTTAGGGACTGTGTTGCAGGAATTACTCACAATCTCTCCTCCTTTTCTTTCATATAGCTGTACCATCTGATGGTGGAGCCTGCCCCACCAGTCTGCCAGGGCCAGCCAGCCAGCCCCATTCCAGGACCAGAGCCTGGAAGCCCAGGACCAGCGCCCAAGAGAGCCAGGACCCCACCACCATGGGAGCAGGCCTGCAGCCAGAGGAGCTGTTGCCAGCCTGATGAGAATGCCCTGTGGGCCAGCACAGTAGCCCTCAGGAGGCAGACTGACCGCCAGGAGTGGTGGCTGAGGGCTGACCTGCAGTAAAGGGCATGGGACTGGGAGTTGTGGATGTGGGTCTGAGACCAACTATGGCCCGATTCAATGCCGCCACCATCATTTGGCAGGCCTTGTTGGCCCAGCAATCCGCGGCTGCCACTCCTGCTTCCCCCACTGCTATTGCTTCCCCCCAATGCCAAACCCCTCCACCCCTGCTGTACTGCCCCCAGGCATGCTGCAGCTCATGCAGTTGGCAAAGCCATGGCCAGCACCCCTGCTCCCCAGGACCCCCCACCACCATGCCCTCACTCCCCAGGCCTCCCCCACTTCCCCTGCCAAGCCCAACCCTGCAGCAGCGCCCCCCATCCCCACTTCCATACTTCCTCATGTTCCTGGCCCTAATTCAACCCTGATGGTGACCCTGGACCTGCAGTGGGAGGGGGTTCCACAATGGAACCCACTTGGGGGTTTCACTCCTCTGTGAGGTTGTGGCCCCCCACCCCTTCCCTGAACTGAGCATCCCCCATTCCAACCCCCCCCCCCCCGCAGCCAAGCATGGATGCCCCCCATCCCAGATCCCCCTCCCACATTGTATATAGTTATATCCTTGTACATTGTAAATAGTTTTTTTGCACAATGTTTATTTTTAACACATTTATCTTCGTTTAAGTAAATACGTTATTTGTTCACCACCCCTGCATCCCTCTTTGTTGGGGAGAGGTTGAGGAGGGGTGAGCAGGTGAAGGGGAGGGGTCAAGGTGGGGTTGGAATAGGGCTTCGGGCCTGAGGTCCCTGGCAGGGGTGTCCTGAGGAGGGTCACTGGGAGAAGCTCTCTGTTGTAGGGCCTCCCAGGTCTTCACCCCATCCCTGTGGGCTTGGCGGACTGGAGCTGTGTCCGGCTGTTCATAGCTGTGGCCAGCATCACCCCCCCTCACCCTGGGAGGAAGGCCTTCACCTTTTTCTCCATGATGTTGTGGAGGGCACAATACGTGGTCACTGCTTGGGGCACATTGTGCTCCCCCATGTCGAGCTGGGTCAGGAGGCACCTAAAACAAGCCTTGAGGCAGCCAAATGCACAATTGACCTGGTTCCATGTCTGGTTTAGACAGGTCGTTGAACAGGTCCTGGCTTGGATCCAGGTGGCTGGTGTACAGCCTCATGAGCCAGGGCATGAAGGGACAGCATCCCCTACCATGCACAATGGCATATTCACGTCCCCGACCGCCAGACTCCCAGCGGGGGATATAGGTGTCCACCTCCATCCTCCAGCACAGGGTGGAGTCATGGTTGTGTACCCAGCCCAACCACTCAACATAAATGTCCAGGAACTGTCCTCGTTGGTGAACCAGGGCCTGCAGCACAACGGAGTGGTATCCCTTGTGGTTGATGTACCATGCTGTGCGGTGGTCCAGGGCACAGATGGGGATGTGAGTCCCATCGCTTGCCCCAAAGCAGTTTGGAAACCCCAGGGCAGTCAAGCCAGCCATGACTGCATCCGGGTCTGTGATGTGGATGACACTCTGGAGCAGGAGCATTTTGATGGCAGTCACTACTTGCAAGGGGAGGAGACCAAACACATATGAGGAGCTGAGGAAGGGTGTCCCGGGGCCTCGGAGGGCTCCCTCCCCCTCCCAAACCCCTTCCCCCTCCTCAGACTCTCTGAGCACCCCACCTACTGCGAGCCCCCCACAAGCAGTGGGTCTTTTGAGGGTCCCCTAACCGTGTTCCCTGAGGGTCCCCGTGGAGTGGGACTTCCCCTTTCCGCCCCCTGTGCAGGGCCTTACCTGCATGCGGATGCCCCCGACAATGGAGCACTAGCAGTCCAGAGAGGCAAGCTTCCAGAGGGCAAAGGCAACCTGCTTCTCCTGGGGGGTGGTGGGTTGCATCCAGGTGTCCTGTCTGCAGAGGGTGTGGGTGGGGCGGGGGGGAGGCGAGCCAAGCCCAGAACTCCAGACAGGTGTCCTTTCTCATTTGGAATTTCTGGAACCACTGCTGGTCATCCCACTGCCCCATGAGGCTGGTCCCACCAGTCCACACTGGTGGTATACCTCCAGACCTGCCTGATCACCCGACAGGGGCAAGCGCAAGTGGTGCCCTGGGGCACCAAGGGTATGCCCCTTGATCCCAGTGTCCGGCAGCAGTCAGTTCTAGCACCATGGCTGTCTGGAAAGTGCAAACTCTGTCACAGAAAGTGGGTGAGCCCTGCAGTAGGTATACTGTCCCTTATGGAGGTAGGGATGCCTCAGCGTGGGTGGGGGGTCCCTATAAGGTTCCCAGAAAGGACTGCCAGCCATATGACCCTCCCTGATGAGGTTCTGTGGTCCGTTTTGTTGAGAGAGCAGGCAGGCTGTCTGGCCGCTGTCTGTGAACAGAGTGGATTGCTTTTTTAATCTGCTTTCATGTGTGGACACAGTCTGTCGACAGATCTCTTCCAACAGCAACTTCTGTTGACAGACTGCCATAGTGTAGACATAGCCTTTATGGTTCAGAACTTCCTTCTGTTGAACTGTAACTCAAAAGTAAAGGGGAAGTATTACATGATGTGTGGTAATTTAAACTAAGCATACTAAAGGTAATCTACTTTATCACAAGTTCAGAGTTCTAAAAATGTATGTAATTTGGTACCACTATCCTTATCTATAATGATCAGCGGCAAGGGTCTTACTGTTTCATTTGTTGTATTTTATATAAATTATTTTTTGGTATAGTAGTAGAACATTCCAGACAATGCGCTGAAGGCTCACTATTGCCCTTTTTAGACTGTTCATCACTTAGCCTCAGGCTAGTACTGTGAAGGCCTGTTACTTTCCTCCGGAAACAAATTGTGAATATCCTCTTATTTAGCAATGTGAAGAAAGAAAGAAGAAAAAAAAGAAAAAAAGTGTAAATACTTAAACTTCAGATGAGACTTTAACAAACGCATCAGTGATAACATACAAACTGTAACTTATTACATCAGTTTATATGTGGAATAAAAGCCGTTGCATATACAGAGATGGAGTATTAAAATATAATGAGGTTTATCTGTGCACTTGAATCTTATTCATTGACTGGCAACAGACATTACAATGGGATGTTAATTCACAACAGCAGGAAAGAAAGTTGATCATGGTTCAAGTACAGCAGTGGGAGCAGGGTAATTTATTCCTGAAGTTACCTTAAAATTTCTGTGATATTAGGGTAGTTGTTTAATATTCATGCCTCAGTTTCCTGAGGGTAAGTCTAATGATATGTCACCTGTGGTGAGGTGCTTCAGTTATGATCATTTGTGGCACATTCAGATGCTGTAGTAATGATTAGTGCATATAATACAATCATCATCATCAACAACCATGGGCTCAGCACCCATTGGTGTCTGATGCCTCTCTCACTCTTTTCTTCTGTCTTTCCCTGTCCCATGCGGAGTGGCTTAGTTTCTGTAGACTAGTTCTGCACCACTTACTATATCATCTACCCATTCTCTGTGAAGTCTGCCTCTCCTATTCCAACCGTCCATTATGCCAAATACCAGGGTCTTGATTTGTCATTCATCATTCATTCTGCAAATGTGCCCAAATAGCTGTAACTTCTGTTGTATAACCTTCTGCAGTAGGTTCTATTATCTCCCTGTGTAATTCCTTATTGGTGACCTTCTGCATCCATCCTATTCTCAGGATCTTTCTATACCAACTCCTCTCGAATGCCAATATTCTTATCTTCAAATATTTTGTTATCACCCATGTCTCATATCTGTACAACATACTGCTGAGTACGTTTTCAAGACGCACAGCTTCATTCCTAAGCTAATTGCTTTTCTTTTCCAGATCTTATCCATTGCCTTCAAACTTGCTCTTGCTTTCACTGTTTTAGCCCTATTTCCTTCTTACAGTCTAGATCATATTATGTAGCTCCCCAGATATGTAAAGTTCTCGACATTCTCTAGTTCAGTCCCATCTACACTGATTGTCCTTCCTATTTCCTTATCTCCAAATACCATTTTTTATGTTTTATCGATATTCATAACCACTCTGTACTGCTTCCCTTCCTCATCTAGCACCTGCATCGTTTTTGCTAGGGTATCCTCATCTTCCTAAATGATAACTGTATTATCCACAAACCTTAAGTTGTTAATTCTTTTCCCGTGCACTGATATCCCTTCTACCTATTCCTTGGTCTTGACCATCATTCTCTCTAGATGTGTGATGAAGCTGCTCAGTGATATCAGTTCTCCTTGTCTCGTACCTCTACTCATTCTAAACCAACTTCCCAACTCCCCGCACATTCTCACCGCTGCCTCCACATTGTCATTATCCTTCAACAAAAACAAAAAATTACCAAACTTATATAAATTAACACTTCTGGTAGCTCCCTCACCTGTTGTTTTCCATGTGCGAGCAGAACAGCAAAGTGAAATTTAGGCAGTTGTACAACACATGTAGGTAAGGCACCTGAGGTTTCAGAGGACCTGTCTCCTGAAGAGCCCGAGTATGGCATCTTCATTTTTCTCTCTCCCAGGAAAATTGTGAGATTGAACATCTGGAAGTTGGAGGTGTCCAGGATAGATTCAGTTGCACTCAGAGCCCCACTGTGTGAAAATGTTTGAGAAACAGTGTTACAGAAATGTCTGTAAAGAAGCCATATAGTTGCATAGTTTCTGATGCTGCTGTCCTGAGCTTAACATATATATGGCAACTAATGCTCAATTGAGGAGAGCAAGTCACTGCTCCTCTAGAGTTGCTTGGTTCACTGTATTTTGTCTGGATTGGGGTGAAGTTTTAATTTGCCAGATGCTTGGAATAAATTTGACATATTCCTTTAATATTTTCCAACCTTTCTAATAACATGCTACCCAAAACTCTTGAGGCTTGCTAGTGTATGCTGGTGGATCAGAGAAAAAACCTGAAATGAGCTGTTACTTCATTTAACACTGTCAGTATATAAAGTGCTTAACATCACATAAAAAATATGCTATCTCTAATCAGAAAAGCAGACACATTTACCACATGAACACTTGCTGAGGAAAAGGGTAATGTACCCCCAAACATTCCCTCCTCTGAATCTCCACCACCACCACTCCTGCATCTGACGAAGTAGGTCTTTGCCCACAAAAGCTTATGCTCCAAAATATCTGTTAGTCTATAAGGTGCCACAGGACTTCATGTTGTTCTCGAAGATACAGACTAACACGGCTATCTCTCTGATACTTGATCCCAAACATTCAGTGATATAAGGTACTCTGAGGTTTACTGTTAGGCAGCTATAAATTCAACTAAGTAAATACATAGCCTCTCAGAGGCAATCAGACAATTATCTCCACATTCGTGTTTAACTGTTCTTTGGATAGTAAATTATGGTAAGAAACTCCATTGTATCTGGTAAAAACTCATGGATGGAGCGGCCCAGTTTAATTGATGTTGCCTGATCCCTCAACATTGCAGTGTACAAGGCAGCAGCACCCAGATACAAACCATTTTTCAAAAGTACATTTGCACATATACACAGAATACATTGGACTTCTGTATTGTGAAACACTACTGATACTTGGTGAAAAGTCCTGCCTCAGAAGAGACTTTATTAACAACAGAACTTTTCAAAGGAGCAAACAAGATATGCTGTTGGAGTTTGAGGATATATTTGTAGATACGTACAGAGAACCGTCTCCCTGGTAATGTGCATTACTTGCCCAGGTAGGCACCTTATGAGCTTGCAGATATCCTATGAAGCTTGTTCAGCATGGTAAACATAATTGTAATTGCTGTTAGTCCAGTAAAGAAGCAGTGCTTTCAGTGAGATCATCCATGGTCCTTTCTCAAGACGAGAGAAATGCGAGGACAGAAGGAAGGATACACTCCAGTGCACCAAAAGTACTGCCATATTTTTCTCCCTTCTTCACTCTCAGGATGTTTATATGCCAACTGTTATTAATAAACGTTGAATCTTTTTTTTGTGAATTTGGGATCCTTCATTTCAAATGCTACTAGTATTTACTATATTTATCTGGCTATAAAACTGGTCAGCAATGTGCACTCTATGGCTGTGACATTTGTTTATAAAGTCTTACATTCATATCCTGGATTTTCAGCCAGGGCAAACTTTAATAATCTGCGGAAAGGAGATTGGAAGAAACCTTATAGTATCTATTTAGTTCTTCAGCCAAAATGTGAATTCCCTAATTCTTTTTGGCTTTGAAATGCTGATCCTAGCCTTCTTGTGGGTTCTTAAACACCTTCTCAAATGACCCATTTTAATAACCCGAAAGCTATTATATAACGAGCAGCCATAATTTAGTCCAAGGCTCTAGAGGGACCCTCACAGTTCAGCAATGAATAGTTAATGCAGTATAATGTTTAGAAGGTTATTAGTTTTCACTGTACAAATGCTGATCAGGGAACACTTTTATAAGGTGTTTAAAAGAAAATGTAATTAACTGGTTGCATGCTTCTGTTGCAGCTCAAATTGAAATTATTCCATGCAAGATCTGTGGAGACAAATCATCAGGAATCCATTATGGTGTCATTACATGTGAAGGCTGCAAGGTAAGCTTTGGATAGAAAAAAAATCTTAAAACATCTGTGTTTATGATCTTGATTCTATTTTGTAAATATAAAATTTTGTTTTGTTGTGAAATTGATTGTGTTTGATAAAGGTAGGGGTAAAACAGCAAGCTTAAAATACAGTCTAAGTATAAGCTTGCATTCCTAGGTAATTTTTTTCCCTGAGCTCTTGGGACAGCTTCCAAAATCATAGGACTTCCTGTTGTGCTGTGGATGTGACAGGTCCCTTCATTGTGAAATGGGTACTGATTGAACAGAAGAGGTGTAGAAAGAGGAGTCCTTTCCAGCAAGCCACAAAGAATGTGTGTTACGGATTCACTTAGATGGAATTTGTGGTTTTCTTTATTTTTATGTAAAATATATTGTTGGGGTTTTGAGAGTTTGGTTTGGTTTGATTTTTATGGCAAGCAGCCAAGCAACCTTGTTGAAAGGTGCTAGTTGAGATCTCAGGTTTTTACGTTTCCCTTTATAAACATACGTTTGTAATTTACTGCACTGACTTATACATATATTTTGTCCTGCATAGAAAACAGCAAGAGATGAAAAAATTGTATGAGAAGTATTTTTTGTATTAAAGATATAAAAGCTTCCTTCTGGTAACTTTTTTTTTTCATTGTGGTATAGTTCATTGCTTTATGAGGTTTAGGTTTGAATATTTTTTCCCTCCTGAAGTTGAATCTTCAGTAACCTCAAAACTAAGGTTTCTGTTGCAGTGTTAACTCTCTGGTATCAATTTTTTTCCAACAAAAATTAATTTAATTCAGTGTTAATGTTGACACTAGTCTGGCTACACCTCTAATATGGCTAAATGGAGAAATCAGGGTCACTCACACCTCCAACCTGATACAGACGCATGTACATCCCTGCTGCAGGCCTGTTTTGTGGGTGGTGTTCTCTTGTGCATGTATCTTTTGCTGTCACTCAAGTACTGATGGGTTTTCCACCTTTAATTCGTGTTTCAGAGGCTTAGAGATTACTCTTGCTCTTTTTTTCCCAAAGCGCTTGCCTGGTTCCTTTGACGGACACATTATATTGCAGCCACCTCCAGAGATTAGGCTTCTATCCCTATGCTCAACCATAGATTTCTCCTGTTCTCTTCCAGACAGGCTTTTGCTCTGACTCACCCTGTAGTCTAGCAACAGCACTGGTAAAGAGAGATTCCTTGGAGAGGATCATAATGGAAACTGGATGTTTCCCAAACTCATTGCTTCTTCAGTGATGGACTCTGCCAAAACATCTTCATTCAGTTTATCTTGCTAAAGTTTCTGTTCACAACTGAGCAGCTTCCAGATTCAAAGGCCAGGCTCATGAGAGGGAAGGGAAGGATTGCATACATTGGCCAAGACTGCTGCTTTTATAGGGTCCCTTTGTCCCCAGTATATGATATTGTTGAAGGCCAAAGTCATGATTCCTTGTGAATCAGCCAGTCATTTTCATCCAAAGGACAGCTGAGATGTGCAGTGTGAAACCCCGTGTGGTTGCTGTACTCTATGCAAATTAGTCTCTGTTTTTGAAAGGGACACTCATGCACACCAGCAGCCCTGGCTAACTGACTTTGTGTTTCACATATTCATGTAAGTGCAAGACCCTCTCCACACCCATACCATCATCCAGGCCTAGAAATTTATGGCATCAATTAGATTTGTTTCTTCCAATTTCTTTAGAGAGCTTGAATTCTCTGAGGCCCTCCCAGTCTTCAGTTTAAGGACTTTCAGAAGTTCAGAGAAATTCTTTAACTTTTTTTTTTTTAATGTGCTTTCCATTACTATGGATAGTCTACAGTATTCCTAGTATCTCAGACAGGTATTTCCAGTTCAAAATTGAACTGGGAAAAGAATAAGAGATTCCTTCCACCTCAGAACCACCAAGCCCAAAAGGGGAAGAGACGCGAGAAAAAGTCTTAATAAATATCATCTCTTGGGGAATTTGTAAATCACTTCAAGCGTTCATCCAGGTCATCAGTTGAAGAGGGTCAGTTTCTCTGTTCATCTTTTTATCTGGTTTCCTTTTCCTGTATGAAGACTTGAGACTAGTGTATTCTATTTATTATACCCCTAACAACTGTAGACCCTAACGCTCAGCTCCCTCCAGCCTATAAGCCTCCATAGATAAGCACAGGAAGAATGGCAAAGCCTGAACATCCATTGGTGATTCTGAACACCAGTGGCTTCCAGGATATAGAAGGGGAAAAAAACCACATCAGCATGTCTGTAGAGGAACCACACGGATTCGCTGTCTAAGATACAAAATCAAGAAATCCACAACCAGCTATCATCTCTGTCCACCTCAAGCTGTTCCTGAGTGCAGGTTATCCCACCATCCATTCTGAATAACAGGACATTCTGGTTTACCAGTACATCAGTGGCTTCTTATCAAAGTGTTGTTCATATGAAGTAGTAGCTGTTCCACCCTCTTCATTGACCTGCTTTCACCAACATAAGCATGGAGCAACTTGTACTTTTGATAAAAGCATAGGGTGATCATCCTTCCCGACTTATTTTTTAAAAAGGACTAATTGTCCTTTATTTGTGCCCTGCCCCCGCTGACTTTTTGCCCTAGCAGCTGCTGGCTGGAGAGCACAAAAGTCACTTCCCTGAGCCATGGGGATGTGGGGGTAGCATGGGTGACTGCAGCATCCCTGCTGCTTCCATGGGGAGGGTTGGTGGCTGCCGCTTCCCCAGGCTCCTGGGGAGCACCAGAAGCTGCTGCTTTCCTGGGGGCTGCTGCTTCTCTGGGGTTCGTGGCGAGAGCCGGCAGCCGCTGCTTCCCTGGGGCTTGGGGAGAGCCAGTGGTTGTGGCCTCCTTCCTGGCTCTCCGGGGCTTGGTGGAGCTGGGAGTAGCTGCTCCTCCCCCCATCTCTCCCTGTCCCATTTTTGGGACAGGGAGATATGGTTGCTTTATAAGAGCACCACCCTGCACATACAATGCAATCTCCCAATGGGAAAAGGAACCCGCATAGAATGGAACTGTCCCAATCTTTAAGGCTCACAGTATTGTCAATGCGCAGAATGGCTTGTCAGCCTAGTTTGAAAGGTTCATTGGTATAGAAATTCTTGGGCACATCTCCACAAAAAGAGCTTTTGGCAGAGTCAGTGTGTCTCGCTTTACCAGTGCTTTCAGGTAGTAAGTGAACAGCCTTCTGCATGGAGACAGTTCACTGGGCAATGCTGCTTCTCCTCCTCTGCAAGATGCTGTGATCAGCTGCTCCCCTCAGCAGGCATACGTTCATCCATTGAAAATCCCTCCATCAGGATGGCCATTCCTTCTTGAATGTAAATCCCTGTATCACTTTTCAAAGGACAAGGAGGTCTCTGTCTGAACCGCCAGCCTTCAGAATACTGACAGATGCCAGAATGACAGTGGGGAGTGCAAACAGAGTCCCATATAGGTCAGGCAAAAAGCTTCCCTTGGTCTCCTATGCAGCAAAGAATATAAAACTTAATCTGCTCTTGAGAATACCACCAGGTCAGCTGAGCTAAAGGCAGGGGAAGCAAATGCACCCTCTCCCACAAATAAAATAACGGCCCAAACAAACAACAAACTGAGCGATGTTCTTCTGTTCTTGGAGCCTCCAGTCCAGACCATAATATGATAACTATGTGCATCCAGCAAAGGCAACAGCCAGGAAAATTAAACCTGTGCACAATTGAAGTAGGTGAATAATATTAAGCCTACCTCATTTATGCCCTTCACTCATTCTTGGCTTTTGGGTTAAAATGAAGTGTCTGCCTGGTGGGTATCTGACATGCTGTGTCTGTGTCCATATATTTTTCTTAAGAGAAAAAAAAAAAAGGTGAGCGGCGGGCAACAGCAGACTCGGAGTTCAGAGCTTCCTGACCTTTGTGCAAAATCCAGGCATGCTGAGTGGGGATGACCCTCATTCACCCGCATTCAGAGTGTAAACGATCACAGCTTAGAAAGCATTTAAAATCTTGTGCTGTGAAGATGTAAAGGTGAAAGAGGATTTTGGTTGTGTTATGCTCCTCCACAGTAGTGGTAATAAAGGTCTCTGAAGAGAGCTGTTTCTGGTAGACAATAACTTGTTGTCTCTTGACTACTGTCAGTGTGAGACAGGTACTATTTCTCCACAATGTGTTTTCTAGCTTTTTGTGGCGGTAATCACTGCACATAATTTAACCTTTGATTTTAAAAAAACCCAAAACCTAAGCAACAGAAGCAGTCCAGTAGCATTTTAAAGACTAACAAAATAATTTATTAGGTGATGAGTTCTCGTGGGACAAACCTACTTCTTCAGATCATAGCTCTACCAGAACAGACTCTATTGAAGGCACAGGGAACCAAAAATAGTAGTCAGGGTTGACAGATCAGAAAAATTATTATCAAGGTGAGCAAATCAGAGATCAGAGGGGCCAGAAGGGGGTGGGGGGGGAGTCAAGAATTAGATAAAGCAAAGTAGGTAGAAGAGTCCTTATAATGAGCTAGAAAATTGCCATCCTGGTTCAAACCATGTGTTTGACTCACCCAATTCTGTTAAAGACCCGAGAATTTGTGTCCTGGAGCATAAAGAATATAAAAACAGATTAGAGTGAGAAATTTCTGAGTTGGAATTCATATTCAAATTTGACACATTAACATGTGGTATGAACAGAGACATCAACTACCTCACGCATTACAAGGACTGCTTCCCTTCCTTTGGTGCTCATAATTTTCTCAGGCAGGACAATTAACATTCCCCCGCCCCTGTGTATTTGATTTGGCAGTTTTTATTGCAATTTTTTTTGTTCCTCTATACTTATAAATGTCAGTCTGTATTGGAAATGAAATTGGTTCGAAGAAGTGGGTCTGTCCCACAAAAACTCATCACCAGATAAATCATTTTGTTAGTCTTTCAAGTGCTACATTCCTGCTGTTTTTGTTTTGTTGGAGTACAGACTAACACGACTACCTCTCTGTTACTATTTAACATGCAAGGCACTACATTTAGCTTTTTTTGGAATGGAGATCCATCAACTATATGAAGAAAGTTGCTCAGATCCATCTGATGTCATCTTTCTCTCCAAATGCAAAAAGATGGACATCGTACCCAAGGGACTGACAGTGAAAAACCCATTAAAATCAATGTACTTCGCTGATCATAGTGAAAAACTATGCCACACACACTCTTAAGAAGCTGAGGAACCACTTGATCAGTATCCTGTACAGTAAGCAAGAATGACCTCTGACCTTTAAACTCTCTTTAGTAATCAAGCTTCCACGCAAGACCCCACAGAGAGGGACTTTTCCTACACTAGACAAGAAATCTATAATACACACTTCCACTCTCTACGAAAAAGAGAGGACGATAAACTATCTAAATTACTTCATACCTCAGGATACTACAACAACCACAGCTCAATGAACGATATTGTTAACCTTTCCAGCTACAAGCTCAACCCAACTGAAGAGTCTCTCTTATTCTGGGGTCTTTCTTTTTCCCCACCTCTTCCCCAAGTTTAATTCAATTTTGTGGTGATCTCAAGGCCTTATTTCATCATCTCCGTCTAAGAAAATACTTTCAACACATCAATGAGCATCAGTCTGACTCACTAGATCCCCCCCTACCAACACCAAAAGAAGAAGAATTCTATGTGGACTCCCCCGATGGGCGCAATGATAGTCTAGATTGCTATATATAATGCTACCGCAACCATGCACAGACTGAAATTATGCACAAACAACACCAAATGAAATACAATCAACTGTGCTGAACGCTATGCTGTCCAGAGTCTCAAAAATAACTCAGACATTGTAATCAAGCTATCTAACAAAGAGGGTGCTATCGTCATCATGAAAAAGTCAGACTATGAGCAGGAGGCAGCTAGACAACTATCCAACACCACATTTTACAGACATCTTTCCTCAGATCCCACTGTAGAATTCCAAAAGAAACTACACCATCTACTTAAAGAACTCCCTGACTCTGCTCAGGACCAAATTCACTCAGACACACCATTTGAGCTCCTACCTGGATTATTCTGTTTACTGACTAAAATCCACAAACCTAGAAACCCAGGATGCCCTATTTTCGGGTATTGGCACCCTTACTACTGGACTGTCCAGCTATGTAGACTCCCTCCTCAAACCCTATGCCACCAGCACTCCCAGCTATCTCTGAGATACCACTGACTTCCTGAGGAAATTACGAAAGATTGGAAACCTTCCTGACAATTCAATCCTTGCCATCATGGATGTAGATGCTCTCTACACCAATATTCCACAGGAAGATTAACTACAAGCTATCAGGAATACCATCCCTGATGTTGCCACAGCAAATCTGATGGCCGACCTCTCTAACTTTTTGATCTCACCCACAATTATTTCTGATTTGGAGACAACTTATACCTCCAGATTAGCAGCACTGCTATGGACACTCGCATGGCCCCCCAGTATGCTAACATTTTTATGGCTGACTTAGAAGAACGATTTAGAGCACACACACTCACACAGTTTCCCCCAACTGTGAAAATTTAATATATTGAAAACATGCTTAGAAATAAGCATTGATGTTATAGTCTGAAATTATGACAAAACAAAAATTGAGTTCTGCCATGCTAAATACAGGACTATGCCTTCAGAGCTGTGCATACACCTAGTTTTTCAGGTTCTTTGCTCAGTCGTGCCTAATTTGCCAGCTAACACATAGGCATGGCTGGAAAGGAACCCCAAAAGGAAGAAAAATGAATTCATGGAGTAGGATTTTCCATCAAAAATGCCCTGACAAAGATCCTGGCAGCACCAATGAGCATGTCATGGCTCTCCGCTTAAACTTGCCAAAAACACTGACAATTGTCATCAGTGCTTATGCAGCAACTCTAGATGCCAAAGATGACACAAAGGAGAAGTTCTACTCCCTGTTGGACACAGTACTGAAAGAAATCCCCAGAGAAGACATGAAGAGATGCAGACCTCTGGCAGACTACCATTGGGAAAGAAGGAGCCGGCAACAGCAATTTCAATGGAGTGCGTCTCCTTAGGAAATGTGCAGAACACAAGCTCATCATTGCGAACTCTCTCCTTCTGGAAAAACAAATGTAAGACCTCATGGCAAGATCTTCAGTTAAAGCACTGGCACCTCATAGACCATGGAATTGTCCATACTTAGAATTGGCTTGATGTCCTTCTCACACATGCAATGACTAGTGCTGATGATTGCTGCACTGATCATCACCTTATTCAATCCACAATGGTGATCATGATTGTCACCAAATGGAGAAGTCACAGGAAACAGATCCAATGGAAGATCAGTGTATAAGGCTTAAAAGACCCACTCAGATGAAGTGACTTCCAGATAGTGCTTCAGAAAAAGCTTCTGACAATACAGCTTTCAGATGTGGAAGAGTACTGATGTCAATTGTAAAATGCCATCATTGCAGCATGTGGGGAAACCGTTGGCTATCAGTTCAGGAAGCATCAGGATTGGTTTGAGAACAATGTGGAAATTGTACACTTGATTGTGGCAAAAAGAAAAGCCCTTTGGGATTGGCAGAGCGACATCAACTGCACAATGAAGAGAGAAGTCCAGGCCAACGCCAAAGTCCAACAAAGAACAAGGACTCTGAAAAACCAGTGGTGGACTCAGAAGGCATAAGAACTCCAGCATCTCACAGATATCAATGATACAAAAGGTTTCTTCAATGCTACCAAAGCTATTTATGGATGGAGAAACCATGGAATCCATTCCCTGAGATCAAAGGATGGTATCTTACTCTTGAAAGAGAATGAAGCCATTTCTTCTTGCTGGAGGGAGCACTATAATAAGCTCTTGAACTGCCCCTCCACCATGGTCCTAGAACCGCTTGACCTTGATCACCCACCTAGGGATGATCTTGCAACACTTCTTATCATGAGCTGAGTTCCAAGCTGTCATCAAAGCGATGAAGTCAACAAGGCAACCAGACAAGATGGAATCCCCACTGAAGTCTTCAAAGAAGGCAACCCAGACATCCACAAAAACCTCCACCTCCTGGGATAGGGAGCAGATGCCACGAGATTTCAGAGACATTGATCATCAGTGTCTTCAAGAAGCTCAACAAGTTCAACTGTGAAAAATATCACGTACCTTCTATTGAAGTCAGTGGAGAACTGCTGGAAAATGTGGAGCACTTCCCATACCTTGGAAGTCATCCGTCCACTAAAGTCAACATTGATGTGGAAATCCAGCATCATCTGAGCCATGCAAGCTCTGCTTTCATCCACCTGAGAGAAAGGGTCTTGGAGACCTGGTGCATCTATCCCAAGACAAAGCTCCTTGTATACTGTACAGTGGTTGTTCCAACGCTACTGTGCGCATGTGAAACCTGGACAACATACAAGCATTATTTGAAGGCACATGAACAATATCATCAACGCTGCCTCAGGAGAATCCTAAACATCTCTTGGGAGGATAGGATATTGTTTACATCTTGGAAGAGTCAAACATGACCATCATAGAAGCCATTATCTTTCATCAACAACTTTGTTGGACTGGTCACATGGTGTGGATGTCTGATTGATGCCTCCCAAAACAGATTTGTTTTCTGAGTTGGATAAAGGATAGAGGAGTGTTGGGGGCCAGCAGAAGCGATATAAAGACATGCTGAAGGCACACATGAAAAGGTGCAGCATCAGTGTCGACACTTGGAAGAACCTTGCCTAAGACTGTCCCCAGTGGAGAAGGATAATCAATGAAAGGGTAGCACAGTTTGAGAAGTCCTGGTGTAGTGCATACAAGGAAAGGCGGAGAAGTAGAAGAGTGTCAAAAACTGTCCCATGCCCCTCCAACAGCTACCAATATCTGCCTCCTTTGTGGTAAGACCTGTGGCACTAGAATTGGGCTGATCAGCCATCAATGGACTCACAAATAGGTGGGTGACTTAAACATGTCCTACATGCTATCAAGTGACCACCAAAGGACATAGGCATGGCCACGCTCCTTATTTGAATTCATATGTTCATTTTCATAACACCTGAAACCATAACCACCTGAAACAATAGGGCACTTGAGGGCATGTCTTATGGTTTCAGAAGTTTGTAGGCATTCAGTCATTATTCTCTTGTTGTTCAGCAGTGTTGCATTAAGAAATACAGATGGAGTATTTCTGTTGTTGCTTTGAAGGAGAATACTTTTGTTTTACTTTTACCTGCATCATCACGCCTTTTTCACTTGGGATTCAATTTATGCATCAGACTAGTTCTCCAGTTAATTTTTTGTTGTTTTGTACTTAGCCTCTGAGAGTCACATTGATTTTTGTCTATATTTGCCTTTAAATCCTTTTAAAAAGGGTTTTTTTCTTCTGTTTTGTGTTTTTTTTTTTTAATACAATTCTGCCTAAACCAGTTTCCAGTAAAAACTTTTGAGCTGTTACGGTGGAAACCTAATCAGAGTATAAACTGATAAAGACACTATACCTGTGTCTGCACGAGCCCATTCCTTTTGGAAGGGGCATATTAATGAGCAAGTTTGAAAGATGCTAAGGAGGCACTACCATGAATCTGCAGTGCCTCGTTAGCATAATGGCAGCCACAGCAATTCAAAAGTGCTGCTTTTGAATCGTGCACCGCCCGTGGAGACAGGGGCCTTTCGAAAGGACCCCCCAGTCTTTGAAAGCCCCTTTGTCCTATCTGGTGTTAGGCTTTTGAAGACGGAGAGGTCCTTTTGAAAGGCCCCCATCTCCATGGGCAGCGCACAATTATGAAGCAGCACTTTGAAATCGCTGAGGCTGCCGTTATGCTAATGAGGTGCTGCATATTCGTGTTAGCGCCTCATTAGTATCTTTCGAACTCGTTCATTAACATGCCCCTTCTGAAAGGGAGGGGCTCTTGTAGACACAGCTTAGAAGAAAACCAACGTGTCTCATGCAATTGTCACTAGGTTGATTTTTTTTTTTTTTTTTGTTTTGTTTTGTTTTGGTTTGGTTTTTTGCATTTGTTTTCAGAGCTGTCAGACCCTTAATCTTTATTAATACTTAAAAGTTTTTCCCCTTGAATTCTAAAAAATAAGTTAATAAAATGGTTACAAATAGTGGAATATTTTCATCTTTTTCATAAAATTATCTCTTATTACCTTTTTATAAGAAATGTGAAGAGAGTTTGGTTTAAAATAGAGAGGATTTTTTCCCAAATTGTTAATTGCTGAGAATATTGCAAAACTTAATGATACGTGGATGTCTCTAAGTATTAGTCATAAATCATGGGATTATGAATAAGTCTTAGTTGTCACAGGCTTGCATATAATCATTCCAAAATGTTTGCCATTAGTATGCAGCAAGGCAGCTGTCAGCTGTTTTCTTGTAATTAAACAGCCAATGAGCAGCTAATTAAGACATATGTGTACACAGAAGTGGAAGAGGGTAAGCTAATGAACTGTAGGAATCAATTCATTAAAAGAAAATTGTCAAAAGACCAAAACATGAGATCAGCATTTTAGCCCATGTCTAGCTGGAAAGGGAACCAATAAAGCGAGATTTGTGACATCAGAGAATTTTTCTCCTCCTAAAGACGGAAACTAAACTAATATGTCTATAATAGTCAGGCATTAAATAGGAAAGTTATTGAAACTATTAATAGGTTTGGTGAAAACTGCTATTTACATTTCAAAGTTGCTTGTTAACAAGCTTGTCTTCAAACTGACAAGCAGATGAAAAGTTCCCCTGCGCTTCTTTTTTCCCCAACTTGATTTTTTGGCACCCTATGAAAAAACATACAGTATACTGTGTATAAACAGAAGTTTGAAAGGCAGAGATGAATCTAACTTCCAATTCTGCCCCTCTCTGTTCAGCTAGAACTATTTTAATCTGTGTGTGAATAAAGAGACTTCAGGATGAGATCCTGGCCTCATTTGAAGTTGTTGGGAATTTTATATTCGCTTTAGTGAGGCCAGCATTTCACCTTTGGTACAGCTGTAAACAACATACTATCAGAAGACCCTAAACCAAATTATGTTCTGTGACAACACTGTAAGGTTTTAGGGTCAGGACTTATTTTGTATCTTTATCCAGTGCCCATCACAATGAGGCTCGTAGAGGTGTCGGTCACCAGCCAGGGCACCACTAAGCATGCAGCACCTTGTCAACACCCCCTCTAAGACTGTTTGACCCTTTTCACAACTCAGCCCTCCAGCCAGGTCATTTAGGGTATGTCTACATCGCAGCCTTATCAGCTACGTCAAAATTTGCCTTCCTCTTTCGAAAGAGGAATGCAAATGAGGGAAATTGAAAATGCAGATGAGGCACTGATTCACATACCTCATGCTACATTTGCATAATCCCGTTTCTGAAGAGATTCTTTCAAAAGGAAAAAAAAAGCAGTGTAGATGGGGCTCTTTCGAAAATAAACCCCATCTTTGAAAGAACCCTTCTTCCTATTTTGTTTCAGAAAGAGGAATGCAAGTATAGATGTAGCCATTCTGAAATAAGTTATCCTGTAATAGCTTATTTTGAAATAACAGTACCACACACAAAAATACATTTTGAAATAGCACTTAGCTATTTTGAAATACAGCATCTACACACGTAGATCCTATTTCAGAACAGAACCGTTGGATGCACTGTGGCTTATTTAGAAAAAAGCACTATTCCTTGTGCAGTCAGGTTTACCAATTTCAAAATAAGCCAACCGCTATTTTGAAATTATTTTGAAATAGCAGTTGTATTGTGTGGACTCTATCGCTGTTTCTACACAGGCCACTTTCTTTGAAAGTGGCATGGTAATACATGGCCCAAAATATGCTAATGAGGTGCTGATGCAAATTCCCTGTGCCTCATTAGCATACGGTCATGTGATTTGGAGTCCGGAAGACTGTTCTTCCGGACTCCAAAATGGTGTTTAGAAGCGCTGCCCCCGGGGGGCCTTCCGGAAGCAAGTCCTTCTTCCGGAGGCCCCTTCTTCCCAAAAATTTTTGGGAAGAAGGGGCCTCCGGAAGAAGGACTTCCTTCCAGAAGCCCCCCTGGGGACGCGCTTCTACACAGCATTTTGGAGTACGGAAGAATGGTCTTCTGGACTCCAAATCATGTGACATTATGCTAATGAGGCACAGGGAATTTGCATCCATGCCTTATTAGCATATTTCGGGCCGTGTATTACCATGCCACTTTCAAAGAAAGTGGCCTTTGTAGAAACGGCCTATGATAGTTATTTTGAAATATGTGTGCTGTGTAGATCTACCCTCAGAGATCACAGCGTAGTGGAGAGTATAGCAGAGTTTCATGGTCTGAAGCAAGGTCTTCACACCCACCCTGGGCTCAATAGTCCTTTTACTCTTGAGTCAGGAGGGCTTTTTCATCCCTTTTCCTGCAGGACCTCTTTCTCCTTTCCTCTAAGTTCCAGCCCAGGGCCACTGTAGTAAACAGCTACAGTCTGCTTCCTCAGACTCACTGCTTTTCCCTGGCCCACTTCCTACCCTCATCTGCCTCCAAATTCCTTCCAGTGCTTTCTCCTTGGAGCCTCTGTCTCCTTGTACCATCTCCTGCCAATCTGGGCTGATACTGTCCGCTCAAGTTCACTATCAGCCACCTACTGCCTGGTCTTCAGGCTCTTATCCCAGCTCTTGATGATCCACCAGTTAGGCACAGTCCTGAAATGCTCTGTGCTCTCTCTTGACCACTTGGTGTCTGTGACAGGATGGTGTTTATACTCCTCAACGCAGGACATAACTTGGCTGTGGCATTTAGAAGCCACCACAACATAAATGATAGTAGTAATTGAGAGATCATATGGTTTCTAGCTGGCCTCCATCAAAATTGTAGCTATCTATTTTATTTTCCCCTCAGACCCTTGCTTTTCCTGCAAGGTCAAGACTAACTCAGTGCCTTTGCTAAGACAGTGAAAATTGTACAAGATTGTAGATTGCTGTATTTTCAAAGAAAATTCCAAAGAACACTAATTGCTTATAATTACTCTTTTGATGTTAGTGTCTCGTGCATACATTTGTAATAATGTAAGTTCAAAGGGTTGAAGAGTTCTAGGATAATTGGCATAAATATATAATTAAGAACATGACCATTTTGAAGCAAAAAAATTAACACCAAATCAGGTCATATTTGTTTTAATTTTTGTTTCAGTTCCTTATTAAATGCAGCCAAAACCCTCAACCAGAACATTCCTGTGCTCTGGAGAAGTTTGGATCTATTTCTTGATTTTTGTGATTTAGGCTTTGCTGTGCTTTAAACGCTGCTGCTGTTGTTTTCTAGAGACACACATAGTATAGCACAGGCAATCTTTAAAACCATTACATTACGCACGTTGGATGTAAACAGCAAATGCTTTTAAAGGTCCCAGTTGTGTATAACACAGCTCTTTAGGGAGTGCTTCACTGTTGAAATTTAGCTGCAAGCTGTAACTTAGTTGATAAATTGTACACAAAAATTTGCTGGGCAGATATGTCTCTCGGACAAATCTAAAAGAGCAAAAAGCCCAGTATTTTCTCAGTTACGATTCTGAAAAACAACTTACTTCTTGAAACTGATCCTGAATAGCCAACCACAGACCATTCCTAGATAAAAAGTTTTGAGGCTAACTATCTGTGTAGCTGTCCAGAACAAATTGTGTGGCCAAATTAAAGCTGTCATTCTTCCTGTTGAGTGCAGAACTAGATTAATTGAGACAGAGCGAGAAAAGGATTCCATAGCCTTGTGGTCAGAGCATTCACCTGGGAAGGGGGTGCCCAGGTTCCAGTCCCTGCATCAGTGAAGGTTTAAGTAGTTTATATACCTGTCGTAAATCCAATATGAAAAATTAAAACACTTAATTTTTGGAATATTAAAATGAACAGTTGAACATTCCCCATATCCCAAAAATTATTTTTGACTGAAACAATTCACTAAAATTGACACAAATTTGTAAAATATTTTGGCCAGCCTATATCTGCCAAAAAAGTGTTTTGTCTTGAAATATTTTGTGGATATCCACCGTTCACAAGCGCTAAATTCATTTAAACCTCAGACTTGAAGAAACACCAAAGATTAACATAGAGGGGCTAATCTAGAAGTCTGAGGGAAGGAACCTTCAGCTCCCACTTTTTTCCTTGTATGAAGGTGTGTGTATAGTCAGCCATTCTTGATGATAAGTTGATGCAGGACTCTGTCCTCACTTTTCCATAGGTTTGATTCTTGTGGCTTTCCATTGTTTGTTGGCTTAGGGTCATGTTCTTGTCTGCAAGAGACTGGCTGGGAAGTCGCTCCGTCGCCATGTTGAATGTTTGTCTCACTTGCTTAGATGCCAGATGCATGTGCCGAGGCACTTTAGGATTGGACTTCAAATAAAGAACATCCAACAATAATTAAAGGGCACCTAGTCTTTCTGAGGAGTTACTTTCTGTGCAACACTGTTTATTAGTCCTTTATGTGGTAACATGAAACTAAAATCCCTCTTTACAATGACAGTACGACATCCGAACCTTGTGAAGTAGGTATTACACACTCATGCATGCACATTTATGAGTGGGGAGTGTGAGACAGAGAAATGACATGAACTGACCAAGATCTCAAGGTGAGCCAGCGGCAGAGTGGGAAATACAAGCAGAGAGATCTGATAACCAGGACTGTGTTGTAACCACTGACCCAGCCACTCACTGTTTTATATTTTCTTGCAGATGTAACCCATTACAGAGAATTCAGGAAGCACTTCACTGAGTGAAAAAAAAATTAGTTTAGCAGCAAGTTAGAATATCCCCCTCTTTCCCCTCATCTCAATGAGCTGACCACATTCGTGACTTGGGTAAGCTCTGATCACCCACCTCCATTTTTTCCCTGTGTTGTAAGCACACATGCCCGTGGACATGCTCTCCTGTGGCTGTGCATCCCTCCCATGTGCAACTACACGTCCAGATGGTCTACATTTCCTCCCATCCAAAAAGGATGGCTTTCAGAAGGGGCATGGAAATGAGGAATTTCAGCAGGTGCTAATGAGGCGCTGCCTTGAATATGCAGCTCCTCATTAGCATAATGGGAAAAAGGGGCTTTCAGAATCAGGGTGTCCTTTTGAAAGCCCCCCCCCATCTACATGGGTGGCATGTGTTTCGAAAGCGGCACTTTTGAAGCTTGCGTGGCTGCCATTATGGTAATGAGGTGCTGCATATTCATTAGCATCCACTGAAAACCCTCATTACCATTCCCCTTCCCAAAGGAGGGGGCTAGTGTGGCCACATCCAATGTGATGTCAGAACAACAGCTCAGTCTGAGAAGTAGATAGCCGTAGGATGCTGCATTGCTCTCCCTGTACCTATGTTCTGAATATGATGTCCCTGCTGAGCCAGGATTAAAAACGGAATGGCACCTACATTTCTCCCATAGCAGCAAAAAACGCCTCTGCCAGGAAACTGGCTGGCCAGGAAGTCTGGTCTTGAAACACTATCTTACTTGGAAAGGATTGTTTTAGTTGTGTTACAAAAGTATCTCTGAAAATAAAGAAAAATGTATTTTAAAGTTGTTGGATTTTTTTTTAAAGAAATATTTTTCCTCAGGGAAAATATTTAGCTCTGTAAGTTCATGAATGGTCTCCTCTTAAACACAATTTTCTCTTTGGTGTGAATGCCATCCAGAATATTGCCTATGATAACCTATGAATCCAGTGACAAACAGCATCTTCTGCTTTGCAATTCTCTTGCAGGGCTTTTTCAGGAGGAGTCAGCAAAGCAATGCTACATACTCCTGTCCTCGTCAGAAGAACTGTTTGATTGACCGAACTAGTAGAAACCGCTGCCAGCACTGTCGATTACAGAAATGTCTTGCTGTGGGGATGTCTCGAGATGGTGAGTGCTGCTAGCCCAGGGTTGGTATATATAAAATAATATTCAGTATGATATCTGCTCAAACGAATCATAATGTAGGACTTTAAAAGTACTGAATACTGTCTTACATCAGAGCACACCCAGTGGAAGTTATAGAATGGCTGTGTCCACACTACGCAGAAATCTCGAAAGTGGGAGAGGTTGAAAATCTACATTGAAACAAGAGCTTTTGAAATAGCACAGCCACACACACAAAGCAAATTGCTGTACCAGTCCACTATTTGGAAAGAGGCCTTGTCTTTCAAAAGGGAACGTCCGCGCAACAGCGTGAGCCCTTTCGAAAGAACAAGCCAGGAGACACCCACACACGGGGTCACATGGCCAACAAGCCCTTCTGGGTCCCACAACATCAGATCCCTTAAAGGGCCCCTCCCAAACACACCCATCCTGCACACACACAGCACTGCCAAGCAGCGGACAGCACTGTGGGGGCCGTGCTCTGGGGAAGTTGCTGCTCATGGAGAACCAGCAGCTGCCCGAGGCTGACGCCTCCACTGACACGGGGCCGCAGATGGCCATGGTCATCCTAGCCATGGTGGAAGCCTTGCAGTCCATGAACGCCCCCGCTGGGGTCCTGCAGGCCCTGGCCACAGGGCAACTGCCGCACCCCATTTCCCATCCTCTACGGCACCTCTGCAGCCACCCCAGCAGCAGGGACTGGTGGGAGAGGCTAGTACTGAGCCAGTGGGACTACAACGGTTCCTCCAGAACTTCTAAATGTTGAGGCAGACATTCACGGAGCTGTGCCAGTGGCTCACACCCACCCTGCAGCACGTGGACACCCGCATGTGGCCCACAATCGCAGTTGACAAATATGTGGGATCACGCTGTGGAAGTTGGCCACCCTGGACAGCCACCATTCGGTGGGACACCAGTTCGGGTTGGGCAAGGCCACCGTTGGAGCTGTCCTCCTGGAGGTAAGCCAGACCAGGGCCCCACACCCACCTTGGGAATGGGGGGAGTGGGCCTCTGGGTGGGAGGGACCCTTCAAGGGAGGGATGTGGGGGGGAGCCTTGCAGGAGTGGGGGGTCCTGCATGGGAGGAGGCAGGGGACCACGGGGCTCCCCAGCATGCAGGCTCTCATGTCAATACCCCCCTTCACATAAGTGGTCCAGGTGATCAACTGTGTGATCCTGCGGAGGTCTCTCCGTCTTGGGGACCTGGCAGGATTACAGCCATCAGGTTCCCCAACTGCTTTGGTGCCCTCAATGGCACCCACATAGCAGTCCACGCCCCGGACCGCAGCATGGGCTGCTACATAAACCGCAAGGGGTACCACTTGGTGGTGCTGCAAGCCCTCGTTGACGTCCGGGGCTGGTTCAGCAACATCTGCATGGGCTGGTCTAGGCAAGCCCACGACGCCCGGGTATTCCAGAATTCCTGGCTCGGGTGCCACATGGAGGAGAGCATGTACATTCCTGCCTGGGAGCTGCTCTTGGGGCACAGCCATGGATGATGCGCCCCTACAGAGGGCACACCGAGAGCCAGGATGTTTTTAATCACTGCCTCAACCACGCCCGCAATGCCATGGAGCGGGCCTTCGGATGTCTGAAGGGGCGCATCTGATGTCTCAACGCATGGCTAGACGTCAGCCTGCCTGATATCCCCGGGGTCATTGTGGCCTATTGTGCCCTGCACAGCATAGCGGAGGGCAAGCAGGAGCCTTTTGTGCAGGGGTAGGCTGCAGACAGCAGCCCAGGGTGTGAGCAGCTGCCCATTGCTCCCTGCAGCCAGGCACGCAGGGATGGGGTTAGGGTCTAGGAGGCCTTTGATGGGAGCCTCACTGACCATTCCCATGGCACCCTCCAAGCCACACCCACCCCACATCACAGCCCCCTGTGCACCCACCCTGCATCACAGCCCATGCACACACAGGGGACACCAGCGTGCGCAACACAACGGTTTACTAAACATAACTGAATCAACACATACGTAAATAAACTCTACGTGAACAAAAAATGGTGTGGGGTCATCATAATTGGGAGATATTTCTCCCCCATATCTATGTACAAAGGGGTGGGGGCATTCCCCTATAGATGGGGCTATGGGTATGGGCAGGCCTAGTCCTCCATGGGAGTGGAGAGGTGGGACCCTTGGCGGGTGTGGGAGCCTCGTTGGGGCTGAGATGACTGGGAGGTAGGCTCAGGCAGGGTCTGGGGCACTGCCTTGGCAGGGGGGGCCAGATGGGCTCAAGAGGTGGGGGGGTGATAGGGTGCTGGGGGGGTGGGCTTCCCCGGCCCACACTGGTGATAAGCCAGCGGCCCAGTGTGAGCCGGGTAGCTGGGGAGAGGGTGGCTGGGATAAGGATGGTGAGTTGGGGGACAGCAGGTGTGGGGATAGGGATGGATGGGGGGACAGCAGGTGGGATGGCCAGGGGGCAAGACACCAGAGGGCTGTGGCCACCTTGCCTCAGACCTCCCTCTGCCAGGCCCTGTGCTCCTGCTCCATCTGGAGCCACTCCCAGATGGCAGCAGTGTGGGATGCCGAGGCCTCCTCTGGGTCAAAGCGATGGTGATGGTGGGCCCTCTGGGGCTGGGTGGGCAGCTGCCTGGGCGGCAGGGGGACAGGGGTTCCCCGGCCCTGTGGGATGGTGGGGCTGGTGTGCTGGTGGCTGGGATGGAACTGGTCTGGCCCCCATAGGAAGAGCCTGTGGAAACACAAGGGGGAGAGGGGCCGCCCATCAGTACTGCCACCCAGCCTCCCCGACCATTCCCTGATATGGCGTCTGCTTGCCCGACCCCCCTGGGGGGTCTCATGTGGCTGCTGGGGGCACATCTGTGGGGCGCCCACTGGCTGTGGTCCAGCCCCTGCATCCCTTCCCACTTGGGAGGGTCAGGGCACTGTCCACGGGTGCAGGTGCTAGATGGCACCACTGTCTGGGTCTGGGATGAAGCCAGGGGATGCAGGATGGGGTGCCCCTCCCTGGGCTGCCCAATCCACCTGTTACCTATCTGGGGCTCCGAAGAACAGATATGGGGGGGAACTGCTCTTGAGGGAGCCTGGCTGGAGGTGCTGGAGCTGATGGCGGTGATAAGGGGGCATTTGTCCTCCAAGCTGCTCCCTGGCTCCACCGCCCCATCCAGTCTGTTGGTCCTAGCTGGTCATGCAGGTTCACGTGGTGTCAGTTTCAGGACCTGCTGTGTTGACCACAGCTACTGGCTCGGGGGCATCTTTCAGGATGAGGAACTGGTCCAGAGTCCGGTCGTGCGGGCACCTCAGGGTGGTCACTACCCCCAGTCACCTGCCCCCAATCACCTGCAGGCATCCCTGGCCCAGCTATAGGCCTACCTCAGCTCCTTTACTTTGGAGCACACTTGCTCGGCTGTGCACTGGGGGTGGTCCCACTACCGCAGCCCCAGTGACAGCTGTTCGAAGGCCACTGCATTTCGGGGCCACCTGGTGCTGTGCAACAGCACATCCTCATCTGCCCAGAGGCCGAGGAGATCTTTAATCTCAGCCTCTGTAAGGAGGGGCCCCTCCTTTTCTGGCCCTGGCTTGCATCCGACGACCACTCAGGCTGGGAGGAGGGGGCATCCTAGGGGTCCCTGGGGTATGGGAGGTGTCATCCAGCTGGTGGGCTGATTGGCAATGGTGTCTGGGCTGCTGGAGTGTGGGCTGGGCAGAGCTTGTGCTCCTGAGGCGCTGGGCACACTCGTAACTTCCTGGATGGGGTTTCCAGGGCTGTGCGGCTTTAAGAGGCCAGCCCCAGGGACCATAGAGCCCTGCTGGGGCTTACTGGAGTGTCTCCACACTCCTGGAGGCTGCTGTCATGGAGGACCTGCTATTTCAAAATAGTGGTCCCGGAGCGTCTATGCATGACCTATTCCAAAATTCGATTTTGAAAGGGTCAACTTACCCTGAAATCGGATGGGAAGAGCGGTTTTGAAATCTGTGCCCCTTTTTGACAAAAACAATTTTGAAAGAGGCCATTATGCATGTGAGTGATCTGTGGCCTCTTTCTAAATTGGACCCCCTTTTGAAATTGATTTCAAAACACAGAGCTAGTGTAATCACACCCAATGTGTGTGTCTACACTAGCTCCCTACTTCAAAGGGAGCGTGGTAAGGAGGGTGTCAGGAGATAATTAATGATTAAGCTAATTTTCCCCTGTGGCAACTTTGAAGTGTTAAACTTCGAAGTGCCGGCTTGCCTGTAACCACGGCTCGCCCGCCAGTACTTTGAAGTGCCTGGGCAACTTTGAAGTCCCTTTACTTCTCAGAATTTATCCACGGTTACATGCGAGCTGACACTTCGAAGTTTAACACTTCAAAGGTGCCACGGGGGAGAATGAGCTGAATGAAGTGGGGAGCTAGTGTAGACACAGCCAATGTGTTATATAATGAAAAGCTGTCAGTACTATCAGAGATTGGCTTTTTTTTTTCCTCCTCACTTACTATAGATGCCCATTAACAAGCTTGTCCCTGGTCATCCAATGAAGATGCCATTTGTAGTCTAACTGACCTAACATTTGTTCTCTGTGTTTATTACATCCATATTCTAACTGTTCCAAGTAAGAATCTAATCATTAGATCAGTGTAGGCCCAAATTATTTACTGTTTACATATGAGTCAAATATCGGCACATGTACAATGGAAGAGTAAAGCTGCAGAATGATAATGCTTAAAACATTTTTCTTTGCAAAGAGGCAGAGAAACCTTATAACATCCTTTAATCCTAATAATCAACATCTTCCTGGGACAAAATATTAAGTACTCTCAATACTAAACCCACCTTGTATGCATGCATGTGACAACTTGTATGTCTAAAAAATGAATGGGCAATATTTCATGTAATACATTTTAAGGACATTATGGAATAAAAGGCCAGATTCACAGCTAATATAGAAAAATGCATCTCCATTGATTTCACTGGAGCTGCAGCCACATTCACCAGTTGAGGACCTGGTTCTGTCTTTCTTAGTTAATGTTATCAGCGATGTCCCATATCTGTAATCCCAAATGTTCTAAAACCAGTGCATTGCTTTGTGCATATAATAAATGGGACCCACCTTATTCCATTCGATTTATTTTTCATGTGGAATTAAATACCTGGCTGTTACTGAAAATCTCTAATGATTGGTCTCATCAGGGGGTAGGTTTCTTGTTTGGCCTGCTGGAGAAGCAGGTGTGCTGAAAGTCTTCTTCCCCAAAACATGAAGCCTTTATAGCTGATGCACATCCCAGAAAATTTGCAGCATGTTCTTAGGAATTGCTGTGATACACAAAACCACTGATGCCAAGTCATCAGAAAAGCCTTTGCTTCTGATTTTTATGTGCAATTTCGTAAGTCACAAATACATCTTTTCATGCAGGATATATTGTGGGTTTATTTACTGCAAATCATAGAATAAATGTTTGTTTATCACACTGATAGATTTCAAGCACTGATAAATGTGTTGTCATAAGCTGGCTCCACAGTTTTTCCATGTGCCTCTGTGCTGATTTCTGTAAAACTTGCTATTTGACACTCTTTTGGACAGAGCCCACCAGTTTATATCTAATCATAGTTTGGCTACCCTTGTGCGTACACTCATCCCTCGTTAAATGAGTACTTTGTTTACTAGTAGTCACTTAGACAAGGGACACACATACCGACCTTTTGTTCAGTGGACAAGTGAATAGTCCCCACTAATACGAGACTTACCCCCTCCCCACGGCTCCAACCCACTGCAGCCTTACCCCTCCCCACGGCTCCAACCGTCTGCCACCTGACCCCCTCCCCACTGGCCCCGCAGACACCAAACCGCAGCAACTTAAACCCCCCACCACCCCACGCACCCGGACCGCCAAAACTTAAACCCCGCGCTGGCCCCCACTCACCCAAACCACTGAAAGTTAAACCCCCCGCTGGCCCTACACACCCAAACCACCAAAACTTAAACCCCCAGCCGGTCCCATGCACCTGAACCGCTGAAAACTAAACTCCACACTGGCCCATGCACCCAAACCGCAGCAACTTAACCTCCCCCCCACCAGCACCGCACACCTAAACTGCTGCAGCCTTCCCCCACCTGCCGGCCCCACAGACCCAACCTGCAGCAGCCTGAAACCCACCCCCCCTCATGGACCAACCCCCCACCAGGTTTTGACCCTCCCTCCCGCTCATGTCCCCAGACTGCCTCCAGCCTTTAATCCCCCCGCAACCCCAGGTTCACTTACCTTTCAAAAGCAGCACCACCTGCTGCCACTCTGAGCACTTGGAACCAATCAGAGACTTTTACACGTATTTTAGTAGGAATTTAGTGTCCCTCTCACAAGTTTTTGCCTATAAGCAAAAAGTTAGAAACCAATTGTGCTCATATAGTGAGGGATGAGTGTATATGCCATCGGAATGGTGCTATTTGTGTTATACCACCAAATGTCATTGTGCATTGGCTTTTACCAGTGATTTCTAAATGGGCTTTGACTACCTGTATATTGTAACTGTGACATCATGGAGGTGTACCTTAGTTGAATATGTTATCTATACAGTTAGAGAGCGAGTGAACTACCAAAATAATAAAAGCAAAGGGTTAAATTAAAGGTTTTAATAAAACTACCATTTAAAGTATAAGATGAAGCAGGAAGTGTGGCAGTTAAGTTGTGGGTTTCCTGTAGGCACATGGAGATATGTGCACAGATCTAGATTTTTATAATGTGTTCATCACAGGTATCTAAGCACTCAAAATAGTTATGGTGCAGTGAGTGATGATGTATGGAAATGAAGTGTGTTTTGTGTATATATTTCAGCTGTAAAGTTTGGTCGAATGTCAAAAAAGCAGCGGGACAGCTTGTATGCAGAGGTGCAGAAACATCGAATGCAGCAACAACAGCGAGATCACCAACAACAACCTGGAGAGGCAGAACCACTGACGCCAACATACAGTATCACCACGAATGGGCTAACAGAGCTACATGATGACCTCAGTAATTACATTGATGGGCATACCTCTGAAGGTAGCAAAGCAGACTCTGCAGTTAGCAGCTTCTACTTAGACATACAACCTTCTCCAGATCAGTCGGGTCTTGATATTAATGGAATCAAACCAGAACCAATATGTGACTACACACCAGCATCGGGCTTCTTCCCTTATTGTTCTTTTACAAATGGGGAGACCTCGCCAACCGTGTCCATGGCAGAATTAGGTAATAAGAGAGAAAAGTTTCCATTGTAATTGCTTTAATAATACCCTTTGGATCCAAAATTACACATTTAGCCTTCTGTGAATGCTGCTCTAAAATTACAGACATTCCTGCTTCAAGGACAGTTCCCTGAAGCACTCAGCACCCTGAGTCCCTTGGCAGTTGATGGAGCTTAACACCATACAGAATCAGACCAGCAAATACCACTGGCTCCTTGCTGGTAGGATTTCCGTAGTTTCCCCTGGTTTAGAATCCTATTTAAGATGGGGTGAACAACAAATGTCAGCAGTTAGTTAAACTCATTTTCAGACCTGGGCAAGTAATATTCTTTGAGTGATTTATTTTATGAAGAACGCTGTCATTTTTTAAAATTCAGAAAAAATTTTTTCCCAGCTCTACTCTGTTTGCAGTATAAAATGAGTGGGCCTGTTCTCTACTTCTTAGGTGTCATTTGTACCTATACCAGGTGGTCCTGAATGCTCTTCTGCTCTGATGGCCTTTTATACCGTTTAGTCAGGAGACTCCAGAAAACACAAAGTGGGGGAGAATCTGGTGGTGACTCCTTAGGGAATGAATTCTAGGAAGTTCTGTTAATTTCCCCAGAGTCCTTATAACAGCCCTACTTAACATGTTCTGCCCCACATTTTTGTCCCTGAATGTCGTCTTGAGTACAGAATGCCACAAAAGTTCTTAGTAACTCATGGTAGAAAAGGTGGTTTGCCTGCATTATGCAAATGGTTTTTAAATCACACTTTGCTTAGTTGAGCAACGAGTGGTTTTAAAATAGCCACTTTGTTTATTTCGGTACCATTCATGATAAATACTTACATACAACATCAGTAAAACAATCTGTTTCAAAAATATCTGATTTAAATGACAAATGAGCATCTCGCAATTTTGATTGACCTACCCTATTCTTTTTAGTAGGCATGAAAACAGGTTTTTTGTTACTTTTGTTTGAAGTCCTCCTCCTCTGCTTGTGGAACAAAATTTTCCACAGCACAGCTTGTTGTGACTTTACAATCTGTGGATTATGCCCTGTTTCATTTCAAATAAACTGAATTTTAGATAAGTAAAAACGAGAAGAAGAAATCTGAAAATAAAGACAGTGCCAACAGCTTTGTCTCAGCCACATGGATTTGTGTGTATGAGTTTTCATGGGTGATTATTAAAGGATGTCTTGTTGGGTTAAGGGAATTGAAGGCTGCCTCGTCCTAATGAGATGCTGAGTTTGGAGCCTGGCTTAAAGTATTTGTTTATTACAGTCCTCCCATTTTAAAATTGTTTTGTAATATGGTTTGGTTGGCCAACGTGGACAGGGCCAGACACAGTAATAACCATATTTTAAGTATTTTCCAGTCTAGGGTCCCAATTCAGGAAACCTTCACTTTCAGAAAAGTATGTAAACATGTGATTAATACTTTCCTGATTGACATCTAGATTTGTGCATAGACCCTCTGTGAAATCTAGCTCTGTGTATCTTGCAGATAAACTCTCCCTGTGCTGTCAGATGATGCGACTAGGTTCTAATGAGGTTTTTAATTATATGTATGAAATTGCTACTGGAGCATATGAAAGCTGTGGTGGCAACAACTACTTTATGTCCTATATTGTGTAATTTAAATGGTGCATGTGATACAAGCTTTTTTTGAAGGTTGTAATTTAAACCTGTAGTGAATTTCCTTGCTGTTGAGAAAGACTAACATGATCTGAAACAACCTGTTTTGTGGGGTGGATTTATTATTTAAAAGATTTTACAAGCAAACAAATACAGCTTTCACAGAAGAGCTGACTCAAGAAGCTTTAAAAGGAGAGTTATGGATGACCATTCAGGTACATTTTAGGACCAGAGCTTCATGGTGGTTTAGCCAGAGAAAGCACTGATTGTGGAACTGCACAAGTAGGGGACAAAGGTTTGCTCTTTCATAGATCTGTTTCCTTGTGCTCAAATATGGATGGGCAAGGAGACACAGGTTGCAGTTCTATAAAGGCAAAATTTTTAGGTGTCTGCCTTTGAAAACCTGTGCCAAAAATATGTACACATCTTTTCCCTATGAGCCATCCAGATGTGTTTTAACAATGCGTATTAGCAAAAACAGGATGATTTTTAGAATGAATACATTGTACATAATCTTCCATCATGTAGCTATGGCTACACAACTACTTTAAAACCAAGGGAACTTTGAGACTTTTTAAATCAATTTTAATTATCTTAGTTCTCTAAAAAGTGTTTTTTATACCAACATTTCTTTATAAAATAAATCATGCCTAGAGAAAAGAAACTTGCCTTTCCCAGATAGGCGGCTTCTGTGTTGCAGTGTCCCAGCTGATATTTTACATTAAGGGTCTTCCATACTTTGTTACTTTTTAACAAAATAATTTATCCTATTTCAAATGCCCATGGATTTAGTTCTGGAGAAGGATGCTGGTTTGACAGCCCTGGCCAGATGTGGTGTTTATCCATGGAGAAACTTACAGCACCAGCAGGGCTGTCATCATCCCTCCTCCACTAATGTGCCTCCACCCTAACTTGATGGCCACATCAACTCCTCAGCCTGTCTTCTATAACTCCTAGGCTGGAGTTTAACTTTTCACCCTGCTCCCCAGGCAGTTTTCCATTACAGTAACAACACCAAGACCACCACCACCACCACCACCACGTTTCATCAAGAGCAAGGGAGAGCTGAGTTTGCAGATCACAAGCTTTCTCAGGTTTCCACAGAGCTTTACTTTTACATAGTTTCAAATGGCTTCAGAGGGGTGGTGTGTGTTAGTCTGTATCTGCACAAAGAACAAGCAGTCCTGTAGCACCTTAAAGATTAACAAATTTATTTATTAGGTAATGAGGTTTCGTGGGTCTTACAAAAGCTCATTATGCAATAAATAAATTTGTTAGTCTAAAGATGCTACAGGACTGCTTGTTTGTTGCATAGTTTCAAATGGGTTTTCCTCCCTTAAAATCTATTTGGCAACCATGGCTCCTGGAGAGAGGAGCTGTTTCTCTCAAATCTCGGTATACCTAGTTCAGCCCATGTTCACCTAGACATCCTAAGTAAGTTTGCCACTGGTAGTGAACTAATAACAGAGCAAATCTACCAGTTTTGCACTTGTGAAACTTTTCTGTAACTGTGTGGGTGAAATAGTGGCATCCTATATGAAAATGGAAGCATACTGCCCTCTACTGGATAGTCTCCCATCTCTGTAGGAACATTGTCAAAGCTATTAGGAAATGTAGGGACTGCAAGAGTATTTTAATTTAATTTAAATCAGGGATGACTTAATCTAGCTAGTTTGGATACCAAGAGTTGTTAAGCAACAGCAGCCCACGACACCAGGTTCTTACTCAGATGGCTAGCCTGCACTAAAGTCCATGCTGCTGTGGCTTAACTGGGACTAGCTAGATTAAGGCTAGTTTAGGTATGTCTGCATGCACTGCAATCACACTTCCAATTGCAGTACAAATAGCCCCTTATGACTGGCATATTCTACAGCTGGGAGTGGGCTTACCAGCCCAGGAAGACGGACAGAAACTAGCTGTGCTTGAGTTAGTGTACTAATAATAGTAATATGAGTGCTGCTGGGGGTCAAAGCTTTGGTGGTTAGCCTGAGCTGCCCTCTGCTACAACATCCACACTACTATGAATGCTGTGCTTTAGCAGAAGTAGTGTTGATATGTAGGCCTGCATGGAGACCCTTGAGAACCAGGATTTATTTTTACTTGTATCTTTTTGTAAGTGTCATGAAATGTTTTCAAAAAGACAAGCCATAGAGCCAACAGAAATATTAGAAACTAAATTTAGGTTCTTTGCATTATAGCTACTGTTTCTAATGGTAAACTGTACAGTCTCTCTTCTGCTGGACAGAAATCAGACAGGGATTGCTTTGCTTTTTTAATGCGCGCCACTCCTTGCTTTATTTTCTTAGAACATCTTGCACAGAATATTTCAAAGTCACACATGGAAACTTGCCAGTACTTGAGAGAGGAGCTACAGCAAATAACATGGCAGACTTTTCTTCAGGAAGAAATTGAGAACTACCAGAACAAGGTATAATCAAATGCCAAAATAAAATACTGTATTTAGGCTGCTGATGTTTTCTAGAGCTGTTAATCTGATAGCATTCAGTTAACGATTAAATTCAGCTTTTTCATTTTTTTTTCTATTTCCAGTAGGAAATTTTAGTTGGTCTGTAGGTGGGAGTGTAGTATGTCCTTTGCACGTTTGTCACATGAAAAGTTGCAAGTGAGTTGTGATTTCTCTGGATCTCAGAGTTGGGGTTTTTACAGGTGTGGCCCGTAGTCCTGATTGCCTATGCTTAAAGAACAAGGCATAAAAAGAATGAGTCAGTGCCACCCCTAACAGGTAAAATGAGTCTCTGGTTTACTGACAACAGTGCTCCCTATGGCTAGGTCTTGTTTACATTTCTGGTGCTTAATTTGTGATCCAGCTGGGCACCAAAACTCCTTACAACTAAGAAAGATCAGAAGGGTGAGACGCAGAAACCCCATGTTGGTTGCTACAGGGTTCTTGGCACCTGTGTTATACTGCTGAGCATGTATACGGCACATGGGTTGTGTTGTCTTCCGTAGGTTGACATCAAGCTATATTAGTAAGTGGTCCAGTATCTTGTCTTTTGTATCCCAAGTACTCAAATATCATCAGTCAAGTTCCAAAAAATCATGAATTTAGCTTAAAAGCTATAAAATTTTGATCTTGGTTTCTCTTCTTCAGATTTTTGCATCTTTAGTTTTCGTGTTTGCAAACCTTTTTCCACAACCCAGAGGGGTGAATTTTTTATTTTTATTTTTATTTTATTTTTTGTTTAAAAAAAAATAAGACTGAGATTCTCAGAAACTGGCCTGTGTCCACTTGTGCTTTAAGGAATACATCAAATATTGTGCAACTACTGTTAAAATCTTGAAAGTTGGTATTGCCATTAATAAAGCTGAGATTTGGATAAAAGGGTAGCTGAGTCAGGCTCAGTCAAGAACCTTCATGCAAACTGATGTACAATTTGGTATGACGCATTGCAGCACTGCTGCTTTCCCAGATTCTCTTTTAGTGCATGTGTTTTGGCGTATTTGGGCATTTTACCTGTGTGTTAACCAGTTTTCCCTTGTCTTTTTTTTATATGTGCCTTTGCTCCTTACCTTGCGTAAGGGGATGTGTACACATGTGCTTTCCCTGGGAGAAACCTTGGGAAGAAACTTCAGTCAGAATGGGGATAGGCTACCCTAGTTGTCGGAGAAGGAGGCAGGCATAGCAGTTAGGGTCAGAACTGTGATCAGCCAAAGCCAAGCGTCCAGCTGGAAGGCAGAAACTGGGTACCAGAGTCTTAGGTCAAGCCACAGCCTGTAGTCAAAAGCCAGAGTGAAGGGTCAAACCAAAGGCCAGGAACTGGAGCAAACAGAATCTCAGACAAGACTAGATGCAAGGCAGGAGCAGGAGGCACCATTTAACAGAGGAGCAGGTACAGTGGATGTTATGAGACTGGGAAACTAGCAAGTTGCTGCTGATGGCTTAGAAGCCAGCTGACCTGTCTCAGCAGCCAGTCAGGTTGCATAGCTAATTAAGCAGCCTTCTGCAAGCCAGCTGTACTGATGAGGGGCCTTCAGACTTACTTTGCTGCACAGCCATATTCCTGACACTGGCTCTGTGCCCCACCAGGCTGTGGCTCCCCCACCCCAGTCTGGCTCCCTGCTGCCCACAGGGCTGCCACAGGGCACCCTGCCCCCAGTAGGGCTGCCATAGGGCTCCTTGTGCCAGCAGAGCTCTGTGGCCCAGCTCCCTGCTGTGGGCCAGTTCTCCACTGCTGTGGAGCTCCCCAGCCCTAGCCAGGCTCCCCACACAGGGGCTCCCTGACCTGGCTAAATTTAGAATGAACTTAGCTTCATTCTAAGTTGCTGACATGCTTGTGGAGCAAACGACTGCTCGCCAGTACCTCAAATAACATGCAATGATGTATATTATAAGATCCTCTTATTACTTGATTTAAATTAAATAGAAAACCGAATACTCAGGAAGAAACATGGATTTGCTTTTGAGAGCTTAGTTACGTCTGTTGGGTCCAGTTCTGCCTTCTGTTGCATGCATCCAGTTCCAATGTAAATCAGTGGAAGCGGTGCGCAAGCATTTGAGGGAAGAATTCGTTCCTTTAGACAAGAAGTTCCAGCCTAGATCTCGCTGCCAGCCGTCAATGAGAGCTGCACGTATACCTATGCCTGTAAGAGGTTTATTTATCCTCTCCACTTCCTAAATTTTATTCATGAATGCAAGCAAGGACTGGGGGCTCTGCTTTGCTTTTCAGCTCAACTTTTGTCTTTCAAAAGGGGCACACACAACCTGGAATAGTGATTGATCCCTTTCTCTTCAACAGCAGAGGGAGGTAATGTGGCAATTATGTGCAGTCAAAATAACAGAAGCTATACAGTACGTTGTGGAGTTTGCCAAACGCATCGATGGCTTTATGGAACTGTGTCAAAATGATCAAATCGTGCTTTTAAAAGCAGGTATGTTGGTGAATTCTGAGGCATGCTTCCAACAAGCTTGGAACATAGGGGAATGCTATGTAGGTGAAATGATTGAAACTACTTTTGACTTCAGGTATTTCCTTGTGTACCCTTCAGTACAGCAAAATAGCTGTGTCCACACAGCACTCCCCTTCCAGTAGGGGAATGCAAGTGAGTGAGATTGAAAACGCAAATGAAGTGCAGACTTAGCTATATTATGCTTCATTTGCATATTCTTGTGCATTTGCACTTCCAGAAGAGACTTTTACGGAAGCAAAAACAGTCATGTAGACAGGGTTCCTTCAGGAAAAAAAAAAAAGTTTTCGAAAGAACCCCTCTTCCACATTCATTTCAGGGAGAAGGGTTCTCTCAAAAATGGAGTTTTTTTCCTGAAGGAACCCCATCTACATGACTGTTTTTCTTTCCAGAAAAGTCTCTTCCGGAAGCTCAATTGTATGGGAATATGCAAATGAAGTATGAGATATGTAAATCCATGCTTCATTTGCATTTTTGATCTCGCTTACTTACATTCCCCTTCTGGAAGGGGAGTGCTATGTTAACACAGCAAACAAGTTTTAAAGCTCTTTCCTGAAGAAGTGTGTTCATCTTAGATGTTCTGGATGGAACTGTGGAGCTGCCATTAGAAATAATGTAAATACTAAGTGTGTACAAATGACTGGGTCAAGCACTTACAAATAGACTTCTGAGTTATTTTGATAACAGTGAATTGCTCCCTTCCAGATAAAAGTTCAGGCTTTGGTCTAAGAAGATACAGAAGTGACATGGTTTACAAATAATTTGAGATGTTCTTTTATGTTCATTAGTGTAAATCCAAATTTAATTGCCTTGACTTTAATGAAATGACATTGGATTTACTCTGATGTAACTAACTTTAGAGACTTAATTTAATGCTCAAGATAAATCAAACTTTTCTCGCTTACATCTGCAGAAACCACTATAATGCTGGGCTTATACTGAATGCAGCCTATATTACATTTTAAAATCTTTTTTTAAGAAACTTCCTCCGTTTGCTCTTTATAACAGAAATCCTAATCTAAACAATAACATCCATGCATTGTTTGCATTTAGGATCTTTAGAGGTTGTGTTCATCAGAATGTGCCGTGCCTTCGACTCCCAAAACAACACAGTGTACTTTGACGGCAAGTATGCTAGCCCAGATGTTTTCAAGTCATTAGGTAAGGAAATCTCAAGTACTCCATATAAAACCAAGTAGAAAGGAGGTTAGAAACGAAAAGAGGTACAAAAATAGACTGAATGTGATCACTCTTTTAGGAATACAAAGGGAAAAGTTTAAAAATAAATGTAGATAGTCTTGAATAGCTTATTACTGTGGGTGTATTTCTTAAACTTCACTGACTACATTTGGGGGCCAGTTGAGATCAATGGAAGTTGAAATCGTGAAGCGTAATACAGAACTGAGCCCTTGATATTCACATCAGGCACACGGACACCTGTTTAAAGCAGCTCAGTGCTAATTTGAATATGCATCCAGTTTAGACCCCCAGATTTGATAACTGGAGTAATATTTGCTACATTCTAACGATACAGATTATTTGGAGTAGATCACTTGAAGAATAATTGGATTTTTTTTTTTCAGTTTCTGAGTAATTTGCCATTTTGACCTTTTGTGTATACTTTTGTAAGATATCGTTAAGTTTGTGTATGGGTTGGAAATTGGGTAGATAACTTTGAGTGGTGAAGGATAATATGACAGTGAAGGACTGTCTGTATCATTTTACAGATATTCTACAAAACACCCACAGTTACAAAATGTGGACCTAAGAGTTGAGATAGTAGTAATATATGTGGGCTGTTAGCTGGACTCCACTGAAATATATTTTCAACCTTAATTTTTTTTTGTCCATAAACAACAACAAAGTCCAAACCAGGTTGGTACATAAGATCTGCAGGGGGAAAGCTCTGTTCTGATAAATCTTCCATGGCCCTTCAGGGCTCCCCTTCTGCAAGTTGTAGGAAGCATGTATGATAGTGATGGTAATCTGAGTTGTATGTGCATGGCACAAGGGTTAGAAGGCAAAGGAGGAAGAGTTGAGGAGGCTCCTATCCACATTAAAATCTCACAGCACTCTGCTTTACCCTGTCCTATATGCCTCCCTCAGTCTTCTGCACCTTCTTCTGTGTCTGTCTTCTCTGTCCTATTTCAGTTGCCCTCTGTTTTTGAGTTCTCTGCGCTCCACTTCATCAATATCCTTCAGCCCCATTGGTGTCCTATCTCATCTGCATGTTCCCTCTCCTCTTGGATCTTCTATAGCTAGTGCCATTTTGCATTTGGGAGCCACCCCTATCAAGGTCAAGCCAATTTATGTCCATTAGGTCCACAACCCATTATATCCATACTTTGTCCCCTACTACTGTCCTTCCCCATTTCTCTTCCTTCCTCCTTTTCCTACCTAGCCCTCTGGCACTTCCCAGCAGCTAGAGTTGGAGATCATTTTATTTTTATGACGATATATAGCACAGTTGCTCTTGATAAACTTTAAAACAATTTTTTTGCATTTTTCTGCACCCTGCCACCCCCCAAAAATTACCAAAGGCACTTCCTTCATCAGCAAATCAAAACCAATTTTACATGTTCAGGGCAAGTTATTTGAAGATCAAGTCAGCCAAAAAAATTGTAGGTCTGGTCTTACAGGTATTTCACATCCGTTAACCTCTTCCTTCAGAACAATGTAACTGACTCCTCATCTTGAAGCTGTCTTATCAGAAGTTCTGAGTGATACATACTGTATATTCTTTTGGCAGGTTGTGAAGACTTTATTAGTTTTGTGTTTGAATTTGGAAAGAGCTTATGTTCTATGCATTTGACAGAAGATGAGATTGCTTTGTTTTCTGCATTTGTTTTAATGTCTGCAGGTAAGATGAAGATTATCATTCTACAATTACTTGATGAAGTCTAGTGATTCTTTTATTATGGAGTATGCCTTAAATCTGCTAGCCAATCCCTCAGCATGTAATATAGCCTCATTCTTGAATGACCCTTCCCTTAGCATTTCTACCCCAGCTTTTACTTTAGCAAATGTATTTAAACAGTGAGAAAGGGTATTTTGGTCAAATGATTCATTCTAAATATTATATGCTTAGATTTGTGTTGCCCTTAGTCCCTGTTGAGTAGTACACGTCTTTGTGAGTAGTCCAGTTGAAAACAGTGGATCTCCTCAAGGGGCAAGGTATTAGCATGTGAGTGAGGGTGGTAGGTGTCCTTGATTTGTAGAATGACATTGTCATGCCATTGGGCAAATCACGAGTATGTTGTGTTGTGTTTTCTTCATGTAAAATCCTCAGATTTGTTTGGTTCTGACACCTTGGCAATGTCAGATGTAACGCTCCTTGTTTGCCAAAAAGTGCACAGGAACGATTTCTTTTAAATATGCTTATCTTAAAACTATTTGTTTCAATTGTTTTCTGTATGCCAAAAGGAAAGCCTGCAACAAAGATTATTTGGTTAGTCATTCATTATATAATCTTGTCTCCAAAATGAAAATACTGTTTAATTTTGTATATTCTGTAAAACAGTCTTATTAGCCTGTGATCCATTAACAAATATGGTTCAGGCTTGCTGAGATTATCTTACACTGCCTATATAAAACTCCCTTGGAATGGAAGGGAGGTTAGAAACAGGAAGGATGAATGTAGCATTGGCTCTGAGAACATTTCTTTGCATATTGTGTTGCCAGCGTTCAATACCAGAGGTATTCACTTCCTTTATATTTAGATCGTTCATGGCTTCAGGAGAAGGTAAAAATTGAAAAACTTCAACAGAAGATTCAGCTAGCACTTCAGCACGTCCTACAGAAGAATCACCGAGAAGATGGAATCCTAACAAAGGTAAGCGCCAAACACTGATTATGAAGATCTGATTATGATCCTCTAGAAGCAGCTCTCATCTGACCTTTGCATCCTCTCCCTTTGCTGACTTGCTCATTCAAATCCACCCCCACATAGTTTCAACCATTTCCTAACAGAACGCAGAAGAAGAAGAAAGGGCTGAGGTAGAGGGGAGAGAGAGAACTAGAGTGGTCAGAGAAATGTAATTTTAACTTTGAGCCCCTGAAAAGCTATCAAGTGTCTCTTCTCTTTCCACCTTCCCTCTCTATTCCCCCAACTACCCCAGTGAATGTTTCTGCCACGCAGGTTACTATTTCAGCCCTACTACAGAAATGGAATTAGGGCCCATAAAATTCCTGCTATTTAATGGTTTCCTCTCTTTGAATTGAAAAAGCAAGTGCAATTTTAAACTGCTAAAGTTCATCATTAAGGAAAACAATTAAGGTAAACTAGAAGTGATTAAGAGAGCTTTACTCCTAAAGGCAACATCAGAGAATAGTGCCTGTTTTTTGTATAACTGTATTTCTCTTGTGTGTGTTTTTTTCCAGTTAATATGCAAAGTGTCTACTTTAAGAGCACTGTGTGGGCGGCATACAGAAAAACTTATGGCATTTAAAGCAATATACCCAGACATTGTACGACTCCATTTTCCTCCGTTGTACAAGGAGTTGTTCACTTCAGAATTTGAGCCAGCAATGCAAATTGATGGGTAAATATATCACCTAAGCACTTCTAGAATGTCTGACGTACAAACATTATAAAAAAAAAAAAAGAGAGAGAGAAAAGAAAATCAAGACACTTTATATGGCCCTGCACATACTAGGGAGCCAACACACTGCACATCTTTCTGGCAGTTGGGGTCAGGCAAAGGATGGGAAACAACGAAACAAAGTTGAACTTGTTTTTCTCATGCATATGATTTCCACTATGCCTACAAATATGGACCCTTTTTCTGTCTCGACTTCTCGATCTTTGACCTCTGTTTACACAGAATGAGGGTACTAAACTCAGAAGGTTTCTTTTTCCTTGTAGTTCACTGCCCACAGACTTTCAACAGAACAATCAATTTGTTGATCACAGCGGAGTCCAGCGACTGGTGTGTACTGCAGAGATTTCAGCATCAGCTTGCACAACTTGCTCATTGTTTTATGAAGGACGATTTTTTTCATCTACCATTGATTGCCAGTAGGCAGAATGACACGAAAAGGGTCCATAGCAATAGCAACAATAGCATTATAATATATTACAGGGTAAATGGGCATGAAGACTATATATAGCAAAAGAGATATTGTTTATATATTGTTTTAATTAATATAAAAAGTAGTTACTGGTACAGCTTTTCTTGTTGAATTGATAAGGCACTTTCATTTTGCACCTTTTTCTTTAAATTAAATGCTAGCGTGTTCACTGTTGTGTTGCATGTGCACCAGAAATTCAAGTTTGACTGAAGGAGGGTTGGAAGGTACTGATACATTGGGAGGTATTTATGCTGCTGTTTTCAACATTACTTTTCAAGAGAGGCTGGTCACATCCCGAAATGATGTCATTGACTTTGAGTTCTGAAAACCATGAACATTTTCTAAAATCAAATTAGCTTTTCAGCTGCTTTTTAAAAGGTGCTTTTATTTTTATACAAAACCCAAAAGTTTCAAAGATGGGTGTTTAAAATTGCATGTCTAAATCCATATTTAGACCCTGAAATAAAAGCCCTGATTTTCAAAAACACCAAGCACCCACAGCCAAGAATTTGCTGAGCATCTGCAGGTCAAACACAGCTGCAAGTGTGAAGAACCCTGGAAAATCAGCCCATTAATTATTTTATATAATTATAGGTATGAATACTCAACAGTATGAACACGGGTTTGAAAATGTTGACCAGAGTGTACTATGTCTGTATTTACACACACACACACACACACACACATTTGTGTATATTGTATACACTTTTACATATTTTTAAACTCTGCCTGGTAAACAATGCTATTAAAGCAAATGACTGGTCCCACTGAAGTCACTTAGAATTTTGTTATTGGCTTCAGCAGGCTGTTTTCCAAAATCTAGTAATTTTATCCAGCACAGCGCGAGAGAGAAGTCCTGTTGTCCACACCCATGTTAAAAGTGTTAGGCCGCTATGGCTTGTCTGAAATGGCAGGTAACAATCACCACAAAGCTGGAAGCACCTCTTTTGAGTTGGCAGCAATTGGGGTGTTGAACTGGGGCTATACAGGAACAAAATGAAACTTTATATTTTCCCACAGACAATTCCTGAAAGTTATAGTTCACACGTTTGACTAGCACCTAAGTGCTATTGTCATACTTATGACTCTAGAAACAGCTAGGTTTATTTGGAAAGAAGCACTCTATCAGTGAGTCTAAACTAATAAAATAAAGCACAGCCCTACATAAAGTCTGGAAATCATGAGAGTGGACTAAAGAATGAGCATAAGATGATAAACTACATTGTGTATTCCAAAAGTGATTGTGATCCATGCATTACGCTAAAAAGGGGCCACATTTTGCAGTCTTTACATATGCAAATTACTGTTTCTTTTACATGGGGATTTGCCGGAGTATGGACGGCAGATTTTTGTCCCAAAGGAAGAGAGAAGTCAGATTTTAAAATAAACTAATTCTGCATGGCTCCATATTAAACAATATTAAGACTAAGTTATCTAGCTTGGATGGGAAAAAAAAGTCTTCCCTTCCCTCTTTACTTGGAATGGCAGTTTTAGGATTACAGACTGATCTTCCAGCTCAGTTAAATGAAAATGTTAATCCAGGAATTCTTCTTTGGCTAACTTTGCCCTCAGTCAGCCAGTGTCATTCGCACGGTACTTTAAGATAGGATAAACATGATAGGAGTGTAGACAACTTCTTTTTTATCTGGGAGACCAGAGAGAAAACATAATAAAATATCCACTTTAATAGATCATTTTGGACTAAATTTATCCACTTATTATAAAATGAGCTGAACAGTTGTCTACACCCATGTTTGAAGTGTTAGGCAGCTATGGCTTGTCTGAAATGACATGTAACTATCACCACAAAGCTAGAACCACCTCCTTTGAGTTGGCAGCAATTCGAGTGTTGAATTGGGGCTATACAGAAGCAAAATGAAACCTTGCACTTTCCACACAGATAATTCCTGAAAGTTATTGTTGACCTACTGGAGTAGCACCTAAGGCAGGAGTCTGCAACCTGGGGCTCCAGAGCCACATGCAGCTCTTTAGGGACTTCTTTGTGGTTCCCAATGCTATAACCGTAAAGGAAAAAAAAAAAACAACAACCCACCTCTCATGATTATTTTTAATATTTCAGTGAAAATCTAAAATCCCTGACCTAAAGGCTGTCAACATATTTTGCTACGCACTGTACAAAGATATATTAAAGGACAACCGCTGCCCCAAAGACCTGCTGAGGTAGCAAAATATGAATAACTTTATTTTCTAAGGTGTGAATATAGGATCATGTTATCTTTTTTACACTACTCATCCAACCCCTGTTCCTTTTCCTGTGATCACATTTTTTTTTTTTTTTGTATATGAGAGAGATAGGGAAATGGATTTAAATAAAAGGTTTTGGTACATGACTAATCTGTGTGGTGAGGTATATATATCAAATTCTTAAATAACTTTCCAGGTAAATCTGCTTAATCCTCTCTTTTCCTTTAAAACCAAAACAATAGTAATGGTGTGTTTCCCAAGACAAATTGGAGTGTCTGCATTTTAACAGTTAAATGACAGTCATTTTGACATATTGTTTTAAAGGAAGGCTGCCAACTTGAGTGTTAATACTAACAGTTTGCCTTTCAAATTCTTTTTATAGAGTACCATTTTAAATAGCATAGTCTATTTTATTAAAATTCATAAGGTTTTATGTTTCTCTGTTTACTGACGTCAATAAGGGCCTTTTCAGCAAAGCAGAAACTGAGTATGGAAAACAGCAAAATTGTGCACTTGACCATATTTTGTACATAGGCAAACAAACTAATAAGGCAGAGGAATATTTTTCAACAACATCTCATTTGTAATCATTTTAATTGTTGCAAATAATTATTAGGAAAAAAAGAACCCTGTATCTCTAAATCTGTGGGGCCTAAAGCTCCGGTTGTGTGCGCTGTGTTAACTGAGAAGTAACTGGAGGAGATGCAGCCACAATGATCCCTTCTTTATAATGAGAACATGTCTCACTTAGACTAGAATTGTTGCATTTAACCAGTGACCCAGACTGGGGTCGGCATGGAGTGCTGCATTCCAATGCAATCATTGTGTCTCAGTCTGCCTCTCTAGAATCCCTGCCCAGCTCTGCTAACTGACAGGAATGAAGCCATGCTTCACCTTCTCTACACCTCCTTCACAATGATGTGCCCATGGACACTTCAGGAAAAATCCTTGTGCTTTCCTGAATGCAAAGGCCAGAGTTAAGAGGGGGCATTGTCAAAGAGCATGGAAGAATATGGTGTATGCCATTTGTTGTTCCCTCCTGAATGCCCCATATTTAATCCAGAGCCCCATACAGTCAACACAGGCAGTTTTGGGTTGATCCCCTAATCTTTAAAATGTCCCAGAAAATATTCCTGCTAATAACAAACAGTCAAATGCATCTCTCAGTTCTTATTAGTTTGCTTTTTTGTGAAATTGTTATTTATTTGTTGGAATAACTAGCCTGACTTTGCACTTCCATTCTGATCTTTGTGTTTGTGGATTTAGTTTCAAAACAAGCTTTTGACTAGCAAAAGATTTCTGAATGTGACCAGCCTCAGGTGCTGTCCCATTAAAGATCAACTAAACTTAATTCCGGTGTCAGCTAATTGATTGGTATGGTAAGATGTGACCTCTTCCAGAGAATGAGACAAAAACTCTGGTTTTGACAGTAAGTAAAGTAACCATGCTGAGTATTTTGGGCCTTTTTCTCACTCATTACCTTTTTGTCCACTGGTAAATAGTACTTTATCTGTTCTTCAGGTACAAACAGATGGAATATTTAACATCTAGCTATAACTCACTGGGAACATAAAATTGCAGGAGCAATCATATTTGCGCCAGAAGCCAAGAGAAGGCCTAGTTGAAAGCCATCTGATTTATGATCTGCTTTTCAAAAATGCTGCATACCTCCCAGCTCTCACTGTCCATAGTGGATGCTGCTGAGTGCTCAGCACCTTGTAAAATCAGATCACTAGTGTACACCTGACATCAGTGTGCTTTCCTAGTCACCCTGAGTAGCTCAGATGGAAGAAAAAAAAAGTTAGAATAACAGGGCAGTAGCTATACTTAAAGATTCCTGCTGCCAAACAGCCTTTTTTTTAGGGGATGTTCATTTATTCTGAATATAACTTGTTAAAATTAATCTACAGTATAGAAACAGGACATTGACAGATTATGTATGCCTATTAAGAACATCTGAGAGCTGGGCCTAAGACCAGAACTTCAGCAGTATATCAAGTTGAAATACATATTTGTGCTCTGTGAATGAATGTTATAAGTATGAAACTTTCAGAGTCTTCCCAACTCACTACCACCCAAAAAAAAAAGTGAAATTACAGAAAATAGCTGAAGATGCTGGAATAATTATTCCACTTGAGTGAGCTGTTTCTCATAATTTGTAAAGAAATTGTCTTGGGTTGTTGGCATCTATCCAGGTTTTTTGTTCAATGGCACAGAAACATTCTGGAGTTCTCTTCTAGAAGAGGTACTACAGTACAGTGTCAGTTGGGCCACCCAGGCATACTTTTTGGACTGATGCGCTTCACATGTTTAATAACCGTGGGATGAAGTGATGTGAGATGCTGTTTTTAAGTTTGGTTTTTCTTTATGACGTGTATGTGTCATAGTATGGATACCAAGGTCTGAGTGTGTGTGCACGCACTTGTGCACACATGCACATATGTATGCATGAGCGTGTGTGTCTGTGTGTGTCTGCTTCCAGGCTGTTAACTGTCAGTGGAATTAAAAATGTATTCAAAATACTTAACTCAAAAATAGAAGGTGGAAAAAAATTATTCTATACAAAGCCTTGTCTGGACCACTTTAGAGATACTTCTATTTTTTTAACCCTTCTATAAATATTTGATGGCACTTGAAATATTCCTGCAATAAAATGTGATTTGTGTAAAGATTAAAAAAAAGATTTTGTAATGTGAAACAATGAAAGAAAGTAATGTAATTTTTCTAAAAAACAAAAAAAAACAAATGAACGAACTTTGTATTACTTTGTTGATGGAATTTGTCTATTTGTCTTTGGAAAACTTTTTATTTCATTGAATGTGCCATAGTAGAGGTGTGAGGTTTTTGTTTCATTTCCTCTTCTTTTTTAAAAAAATGTTTTTAATGAAAGGAATATGGCTATTTGTGTTACGACATTCCAAAATGCGAGACATAGCAGAATCACGATTACAAGAATTGATTACTAAGCTTTGATCATTGTTGCTTTTTTGCACATGTTCTTCATTCCTCTATAGTGCAATATGTACATAGAGCACTTGCGGGTGAAACGTTATCCCTCAGGGAAAAATACATATTTGTACAGGATTTTTTTTTTTACTTTCTTTTCCTAAGGAATGTCGATTGAATCACTTGTTTGTTGTTGGGGGGCAGCCAGATAATAATCCTAAAAGCCACTGTCATAAAAATTTGTTTAATCATTGTGTGCCCTTCTTTTATTTAGAAAGAGAAATATATTATTTTCTGGCAGTTCTTTGTCCTGATTGGTGACGAAAAGGGTAAATAAATACGCACCTTATGATTGATTTAACTGTGAATGACAATCCATCGTGTTATCAACAATAGAAACCCTATTATTTCAGAGTTGGGTTTAAGAGTCAGAAACTAATGTGCTCAGGGATCAACTAAAACTCTTTGACAGGGTGGCCAGTACTACTGGGACAAATTGATTTTTGGAAAATATATCATCATCCCTCCAAGGCACGAGTGAACTTGTAGAACTCTTATGTGTCTGTACTCTCCATGTGTGCCTCATTTTGAGTTTCTAGCGCATTGCTCATCAGTTTTATTTAATGAAAAATGTAAAAAAAGGAAGAAATAGAACTTTAAAAATCATGCTGAATTTTGTAAATATTTTTGGAAAGCACATAATTGCTCAAATTTTATTTCAAGATCTACTATCCCCCTTTGTTTTAATCGTAAGTGTTTATATCGAGTTGAACTTCAGTATTTTGTAACAGACAATGAATCTTCAATGCTTAAATTAGAATTATTAAAGAGAACAAATCAGTTTTTCATATGCACTATGAGTGGACACGCTATGATTATTCATTCTTTAGTCACGTAGCACAGAACACCATTAAACCTGAAGAAAAAGTTATTAGACCTTCCCTGCTGGTTGCTTTGTATGCTTCACTGTAAGCCAAAATTATGTGGTTTGAAAAAGCACTGTAGCTTACCTACTGGCATGAAACAGAAGTCTAATTTGTCAGTGCCAAAACTCTATGGATTTAGTGTAATATTTTTTTCAAATATGTCTATATTGGGTTCTGGAAACTCTGCAGAACTGATCAAGTTGTTGCTTTGCTTTCTTTTGCATTTAAAATAAAAACAAGTTGAAGAAAATTAAGGTAAGCAGTTTACAAAGGGCAAGATTTTTGAGACTCTTTAGCCAGGTGAAGAAGTGAAATTTTTTATCATCTTACCTGTGTGATTTTATATTGTTCTTTAAAAAGCATAATGTCTCCAGTTTTGGGGCATTTTCATTTTTCCTTTGCTCATATTATAAAAATCCCAATTCTATATTTATGTAAAGAAATAAATCTAGTGAAACCTGTCGAGATGCTTATGCAGTTGATTTTCTAATTCATGCAAGTTTCGGTTTCTTGATCAAGTGCCGTTTCATTTTTGTTACAAAAGAACCCCCCCAGTGCTGATCCTAAACATGTAAAGACTAAGGATTTGTCATCCTTCTCTTCATACTTGCAAATCATTGACAATGTTCTATTCAATATGTAAAGTTTACAAGATACAATGTATCTCTCTATTTGGATGCTCCAGCCATTGGTGCATGTATTTTCCTGAGCCCTCTGATAACAGAGTAAATAATGGATTTTTTGTTTGTTGGCAATTTTGAGCAGTCAGGAAAAACAGTTTGGGGAGACTGACAAGAAAAATGTTTGAATTTTTGGCAAATAAACATTGTTTTGATTTCAAGTGTTTTTAAATGTTTGAATATTTTAGAATCAAATTAAAACATTTCTAAAGAGTCATTTTCAACTGGGACTTTTTTTTTCCCCAAAATGTCCAAACACTTGGATTTTTAAAACATTTTTCCAAACCAATCAATGCAGCCAAATCAACATGAACTCACAGAATAAGTCTGCATATTTTTAAGTTAGGGTCAAAAACTTTTTTGTCTAGCTCTACTAATCATTGGCTTAGACCTTCCTTAGCCTTCAGAGCTAGGGACACATAAATGGGTTTAGAAACTAGATTACCACTAAAACTGGGCATATCATTCATAATGCATCATTTATTCTACAGCTTGGCTCTATTTGAATCTCCAACAGGCAGATAATGGATTTTATGAATATTTGTTGTAGGAAAAAATACCATACAATATTTTGAAATAATTATTAATAAGGAATTTTCTCTGAATATTTCATACTTGCAATTTTGGTTGTGCTGGCTGGTTTTCATTGTGGTACATAGGACACACATTACATTTATTTTCTCTAATTGGAGAACACTCCTGCCACATACGTCATTTTGTGGAATATTCAGGGAAAGCAAATATACAAGAAAGACAGATGCAATGGAAATATTTTAAAATTTGAAATAACCAATTATAGAAAAATGTTTACAGTATTCACTTAGCTCCCATTACTGTGTACCATAGCAAGAGATACTGGGTAGAGTGGGAAAATATGTAAGGTTTAACAGAAGGATACTTGCAACTACTATCTACTCCATTCTTTGAACTTTATTCAGGTATTTAGGAATTTCCACAACATAATAAAAGCTGTATTCTACTTTTTATATTTCATATGTGGAACTGCTAGTGACACAATTGTGGGGGTGGGAGGTTGCCTTTATTAGTAGTAGAATATAGCAGGTACTTTCTTGAGCAATAAGTGGATTCCATCCAAATATGAAATAAAACATGTTGCTTCATGAAAATGTTTAGCCCCTTTACACTGCAAAAATAAAAATGTGTGAAAATGACAACTATGCAGGTAATCATTATATGCTCTTTACATTTAGGTTTTGCTGCCACAATTTTCACTTGCATATCTTTCCTTGCAATCTCATTACCTTTTGAAGCTGCACTACACAAGGAAGTTTTGTAGCTTGGCATAATGTGTATCACATCACACTTTATTTTTAGGCAACATCTGCATACTATGTTTACATCTGCTTAGTATACTGATTTTTCCCTAAACTATCTTAATGCAGAAGCTTAAATTTTACAGTCACTTGCAATCTCCTTAATTGTATGATACCTAAATGCAGAGAGAATTCATAAGCAATACAGTGAATTTTATTTCACAAAATGCATATGTACTGTAAATATCTTTCTACAATCCAATTTTTCTTCATTTTTGTGTTAAATTTTGAAAAAATTTATAGAACAGTGGTAAATATTTTAACTATTAGGACATTAGCTGGCTGCTTCTTTATATGTAACTGTATTGTCTGCCTGCTCCTTTTCTGGAGATGTGTTTTTGTATTGGATGTTTGGGCCAATGGGAGGCTTCAAGCTACAGTGTATTTTCCCAATTTAAATATATTTAACATATGACAAACCCCAGACAAGGCTTTTTAAAATGTATAAAGAACTGCAGTGTTAGGAGGTTTATTTGCAAACTGATTTCAATGTTGTCCATTTTTATGGCACCTTTAACAATATTCTTGTTTCCAAAGTACAAAAAAAAATCAAAAAATACTCTAGCCATAATTGAATGTCAAGCAATAAAAATAAATGACTTTTTGTGCATAGATTTAAAAGAAATACAAATTTTAAACATCTGCATGTAAAATGCAATCTCTTGTTTACTGCTTTCTTAAACTTGAGCAACTGATTCCTTATTTTACTACTAATTTAAGGACTTGTAATGGCCTGTAAACATTTTCTCTTGCTCTGTTCTTTCAACTTTATCTTCTTCTCTGCTTTTGTCATAATATTTAATGTTGTTCTGCTCACCTCTATACAGTTAACTTTTTTGCTTTCATTCTGTATAAAATTATGCTATAAACAGCCTACACAGTGCAAATATTTATCTGTTTATCAAATACCACAGTATGCTGTATAATATCTGTTTTACTATATAATCTATTTTAGACATAGCTGTTTAGAACTAGAGTGTGCTATTTTTGTGTTTTTTCTGATGTGTGGTGCTAGATAAGTTACTTTTGTGAACAAAAAACAAACCCCTCTTATTCCTAGACAATACCACCTTTGGGTCTTGTTAATTTCACTGAGTATATATTAAAAAATCTATATATGCCCAACGAGTACCTGTATCAGAGTACTAGATTTGGGACATGCTTTTTTCTCCTTAAATACATAGTGTCATTATATAAATTATTCTGTAGTATATTTAATGAGGAGAAAATTACTTCAACAGTATAGATATTTGATATCAAATATTTTTCTATGTTCATATTATGATAAATATGTGTTATCTCCTGTTCATTATCCATATGGTTTCTAAAATGCTTTCATTGCATATCACATCATATGAGAAATATGTAGCCGGTTCCCAGTATACAATCCTGTCTGATTTCAGAGTTGAAGTACGTAGACATTTGGTTTGTTGGGGGGTGGGGTCTCTCTCTTTTCCAGTTAGTTCATGTGATCTTTATAGACCTAAACCTGCTATGTTCTTGGTGCCTTCTACTCCCTAAATATATAAGGATTTGAGGGCACTAACAATTCCAGAAGCCACATGATCATACTTATTTGCACAATTCCAGTTAATGTCAATGGGAATGTTCTGTGACCCATAAAACATTGATGTCCAAATTCTGACCTTATGCATATGTGATTCTCATTAAAACCACATGTCCATGTTCAAAGATGGACTTTGACATGGAAAGTTAACACAGAAATATATTTTGAGGAATTCTGTCAGTTGTAGAACTCAATATTAATTTTTACACATACCTTTATTTATCTAGAAACGTACTTCCTGGAGTTTCTCTTTGCTTCAACTCTTTCCTCCCATGAATATTGCCATTTAAATTCTTTAAAAAATTAATGGATATCAAATATCTGAGGTAATTAACCTTTTTAAATATTTATTAGAATTTTTCTGTAATATTACTGAATTTATAAGATCTTTAGCAAAGATTTTTGAGCAATTTATTAAAAACAATGTTTCTGTTTACTGCACTTTTTTGATAACAGAAGGTAGTGAATTTTAAAGCCATGATTCTTGGCTGCCCTGCACTGCTTTTTTTACCCTCAATCCAAGGAAAATTTTTTTTGTTTTGTTTTTTTGTTTTTGTTTTTGTTTTTTTACAGTAACATACTATTATCCTGAAAATAAAATACAAACTTTACTGCACCGTAGGGTATATTTTCGTAAGTAGAAAATTTAATTGCGAACATTATCAGGACAATTAATTTTAAAACTTCTACAGTCTTATTTAACTATAAGCCATGATTTTATTTCTAAATCCCTTGTTGATTTACATCATCGTTTGATACTTTCAAGCAGCAATGGAGGATCTCTTACATTTTTATCGTAACAACATACAACATAGACTTTATGCTAGGAAAATGTTCTCCCAGATTGTTTAGATTTCATTGTATTATAAATTATGCAAAACCCTCATTGTTATATTTTCTCCTGTAACTAAATATTTCAAATAAAGAGATCAGATTAAGTGCTGATTACAAATATGAGTTGGTTTGACAATTAAGCACATAAACTTCACAAACCTCACTGAGTAATACACTGTTTTCTGTAAATACATGCAAGTTTAAATGAAATTATACTGTACATGGAGATATGCGCTGTCTGTTACGTGTACAGTATGTAAAAATTCCTTTTCTAGCCACAATGAAAGTATAAGCCATCAAGAGAAATGTTAAAATGGTATTGTACTAAAACTTTGCTAATGATCTTGACCCATGATTACCTAACTTTTCACTTTCTTGGATCTTCTTTTAAGCTCACTGTTACAATTTTCTGCTTATATTCAACAGTTTATTTTACTCTGAATCCTGAAAAAAGTATTTTGACTCATTTTGTAAATACAACTGTAAAAATAAGAGATTTAATGTTGTCTTTTAAATACTCCAATTTTCATTCTAATATGAATGTTGTTATATTGTACTTAGAATCTTGTACCTTTAATATTACATTACCTTTATTAAGTGCATTGAACACATCGATTTTAGATGTGCTTTATGTACTGTTATCCTGTAATAAAAGTTCAGCTTCTAATGGAAACTCTTGTCTTACTATTTTTGACATTAGGATTATATTCATTTTCTGGATTGTGTTATGTGTTTAAATTTATTTCTGGGTGTCTGTACAGAGGTACAAAGCTGATCAAGCTCTATATGTGTCATGGTGGATTTTGTTGAACAAATAAACCTCTATAGGGTTTGTTGGTATTCCACCCTTTGACATGGACAGGCACAGTAAAGTATCTTTGTGCACATGTCCTTGCCCTACTACATTATTAGATGTAGCCTTACAAATAACGACAAGAATGTTAACGGTGTGAGAGTGTACACATGTGATGCTTGGAATCCAAGTGTCTGCTATTCTAGAACCGCACTGGCAAGTCCTGAAGAGAGAGTCTGTTCAGGTATATAGATGTGGCATTGTGGAGAAGCTAGCACTGCTGCCTGGGTGCCATATTTACATACTGCAAAAAACTACCTTAAAAGAACATTATTAAGTTAAGCAGTGAACTGTTGGAAATGCCACGGTTACTGTGCGGTCTGCCTCTCTCAACAAAATTAAGCATATTTTGTACCATGTGCTGGACATGCAGAAGGTATCTAAGGTGTTGGGCCTCACCCTCAGCTGGCATTTGCTCTCAGACAGGAAGAAAGTTGCTAGAGTCAGACTACAAAAGTTGCCAGCTCATTTTCACTTTCTCAGACAAACAAGTTCAGAGATTCCTTTGTTTACTGTTGTAACAGCAGCAAGCACCTCAGACAATAAGAATTGCCAAGAGACATGGATCCTGTCAGTAAAATTAAAGCTTGCTGCCCCTTTTAACAATAGTAACACCCATGCAGCTCACAGAACCAAGAAGGCAAAACGTCCTTCTGAGGCAGCATGGTGGTGCCAGCCTTATGCACCAGACATGCAAGACCCATGTGTGAAGGAACTAAATCCCCTGCCCTGGTCTCAGTACCTCCTTCCTGCCTCCACTTCTGCTTTCCACACCCTCTCTCCTCAGGCTTCCATCATGCAAACTCACTCCCTCCCGCACCCACAACTACTCCCCCTGACCAGCCTATCACAGAATTTGAATAAAAAATAGACAATAAAAAAATAGCTAATTGCCTAGCCTTGGCCACTGCTTACCTGTGAGAAGGCTTTGAAGGCCTCTGGCCTGGGTCAAAGTGGATCCAGTCCTCCTGATTATTTTATTGCTCAGCCTCTGCCATCCAGTCCCACTTAGTTGGTATAGCCCTGAGGACAGACCAGCACAGGGTGCCTGCTGCCACAAATAATTCAGCCCTCCCTGCAGCACTCACACAGCATAAGACTGGCAGTCCTATACGCAGCTTGGTCGATCCTGTTGAAAAGCGACGACTGGGGAAGGCCTGGAGGGCCGAACTCTCACTGGCCCTGCCTTTTCTGACAAATTGCACCAGGATCACACAGTGGGAAGTGGAGTCATCCCATAAAGTCCCAAGTTGAAATTCTCTTGTGCTCCAGGAGCAAGGTGTGCTGCATGTATGGAGAAGAAAGGTTTTGGAATTGTGAAAAACACTCTTAGCAGAATTGCACATCTAAGCTTTTTCCATCTGCTGAACTCAAATCACCTGACCAATACCAGTGAATTTACACAAAGTCCTGTGAGGCAGGCAAGTATATTCTCTCTATTTTGGATGGAGAAACTGAGACACAGCCTAATTAAGTCCCCTGTCTGCAGTCTTTTTTAAATCAGTGGAAAGACTCCCCATGAGATCAAGCCTTAAAAGAGGGGTCCAATGTCATACTGGAAGTCTATGACAGGAAGGCCCCCTCGGAAGACCTCTGATCTTCACACATATAGTAATAGGGAGCGCAAGCCATTGGCCGCATTGAGGTGGGAAATCTCCCTGAAGTCCCCTACTATCCCCAATGCAAGGACTCAGCAGTGAGGCTGCCTGGCACCACCCCAGAAATACCCATAGCCCTGCCCTTCTGTGCCAGATGTACCAGGTGTAGCTGGGCAGGCTCATCCTGGCATGATCCTAGTGTGGAGGAGCTTGGCGGGGACATGAGGGGTTTGGGGTATGGGAAAGTCTCAGTAGAAGCATATGCCCTAGCCCCAGAGGCATTTCTTAACTACAGCAGAGCTTGTGCTGCTTGCAGCTTTGCCTTTGGGGCAGAGACTTTGTTTATAAACAGAGGTTGGCTGGGCAATAACAAAAATCTAGTAATGCAACAAATTAAAGGATTGTTAGATGATCTTGATAACATAACCAGGTTCTCCACTTAAAAGATAGGAAACAAAGGATAGGCATAAATAGTGGTGTGCTCCAAGGGTCTGTGTTGAGACCCATGCTGTTCAACTTATTCATAAGTGATCTTTAAAAGGGGATCAGCAATGGGGTGGCAAAATTTTCAGATGATACAAAATTACGCCAAAAAAATTAAGTTCATAATTGAGTTCAAAGCTGACTGTAGAGTTACAAAAGGATCTCACAGAACTGGTTAATAGGGCAACATGATGGCAGATGGATTCACTGTTGATAAATGCAAAGTAATGCATGTCTCAAAAGATAATCCCAACAATATATACAAAATCTTGGGGTTATGTTAGCTAATGGCTCAAGAAAGAGATCTTGGAATCATTGTAGCTAGTTCCCTGAAAAGATCTGCTCAAGGTGCAGGAGCAATCTAAAAATCTAAAGACAGCAAACAGAGTTAGTTGCATATTTTAGTTCTAATTTTGTTGCATACATCGTTACACATTACACATTAAAATAATAAATTTGTATGTATTTAGATTATCAAAAAGATCCTCCTTGCTCTCTCCAGCCTCCATGGTCTCTGTTGCATCGATATAGTAACTATGCAAGGAGAATATGTGAGGGATGCACAAGGGGCTGCATGCACCCCCCAAGGCAGGAGGGGCTAGCCATCCTCAGGCAAGGGGAATAGGGCCAGGAGCTCCCCTCACTCACAGCCCTGCACTTACCAGCAGCGGCAGGAAAGGGGCAGCACCGGGTTACTCCAGCTCATACTGCGCCAGCCATGCCACTCCAGAGAAGGGGAAGGACCACCCCAGCACTCCCTGGCAGCTCAGGTCTGTTGGAGTAGCCTTCTTGCTCTTCCCCTCGATACCTAGACTTCCCAGGCATCACTCCAGTTTTCAACTGTAATGCCCTATCAAAAAAGGACCCTGGAGACACCAGTTGTACAGTCAAAAGCCCAGTCAGCAGCACAGTGGAAGTCCAGGACCAAAGCAGGATCCTTCCTTCCCTATTTCTGCATGGCTCCCAGAAGCGGCCAGCAAGTCCATTCTGCCCCTAGGATCAGGGGTTAGAATCACAGAATCATAGAAGAGTAAGACTGGAAGGGACCTCGAGAGGCCATCGAGTCCAGCCCCCTGCCCTCATGGCAGGACCAAGCACTTTCTAGACCATCCCTGAAAGCCATCTATCTAACCTCTTCCGAAATATTGGATGGAGATTGAGATTGAGATGGAGATTCTACCACCTCCCTTGGCAATTGGTTCTAGTGTTTGATCACCCTGACAGTTAGGAACTTTTTCCTAATGTCCAGCCTGAACCTCCCCTGCTGCAATTTCAGTCCATTGCCTCTTGTTCTATCCTCAGAGGCAAGGAAGAACAAGTTCCCTCCCTCTGCCTTATGACACCCTTTTAGATACCTGAAAACTGCTATCATGTCCCCCCTCAATCTTCTCTTTTCCAAACTAAACAAGCCCAATTCTTTCAGCCTTTCTTCATAGGTCATCTTCTCTAGACCTTTGATCATTCTCGTTGCTCTCCTCTGGACCCTCTCCAATTTCTCCACATCCTTCCTGAACTGTGGTGCCCAGAACTGGACACGATACTCCAGCTGAGGCCTAACCAGCGCAGAGTAGAGTGGGAGAATGACTTCTCGTGTCTTGTTCACAACACACCTGTTAATGCATCCTAGAATCATGTTTGCCTTTTTCGCAACAGCATCACACTGTTGACTCATATTTAGCTTGTGGTCCACTATAACCCCTAGATCCCTTTCTGCTGCACTCATTCCTAGGCAGTCCTTTCCCATTCTGTATGTGTGACACTGATTGTTCCTTCCTAAGCGGAGCACTTTGCTTTTGTCCTTATTAAACTTCATCCTGTTCACCTCAGCCCATTTCTCCAGTTTATCCAGATCCTTTTGAATTATGACCCTATCCTCCAAAGAAGTTGCAACCCCTCCCAGCTTGGTATCATCTGCAAACTTAATAAGTGTACCTTCTATGTCAATATCTAAATCGTTAATGAAGATATTGAACAGAACCGGTCCTAAAACAGACCCCTGCGGAACCCCACTAGTTATACTTTTCCAGCCGGATTGAAAACCATTAATAACTACTCTTTGGGTACGGTTATCCAGCCAGTTGTTCACCCACCTTATAGTAGTCCCATCTAAGTTGTATTTGCGTAATTTATTGATAAGTATATTATGTGAGACCGTGTCAAATGCTTTACTGAAGTCTAGGTATACCACATCCACCGCTTCTCCCTTATCCACAAGACTCGTTATTTTATCAAAGAAAGCTATTAGATTGGTTTGACATGATCTGTTTTTAACAAAACCATGCTGACTGTTCCCTATCACCTTACCACCTTCCAATTGCTTGCAGATGATTTCTTTAATTACCTGCTCCATTATCTTTCCTGGCACAGAAGTTAAGCTGACTGGCCTGTAGTTTCCCAGGTTATTCTTGTTCCCCTTTTTATAAATGGGTACTATATTTACCCTTTTCCAGTCTTCTGGAATCTCTCCCGTCTCCCATGATTTACCAAAAATGATTGCTAAAGGCTCAGATACCTCTACTATCAGCTCCTTGAGGATTCTAGGATGCATTTCATCAGGCCCTGGTGATTTGCAGACATCTAATTTCTCTAAGTAAATTTTAATTTGTTCTTTTCTTATTTCAACTTCTAAACCTACCCCTTTTTCACTAGCATTCTCTACGTCAGGCATTCCTTCCGATTTCTCAGTGAAGACCGAAACAAAGAAATCATTAAACATCTCTGCCATTTTCAAATTCCCTGTTACTGTTCCTCCCTCCTCACTGAACAATGGCCCTACCCTCTCCTTAGTCTTCCTCTTGTTACCAATGTATTTGTAAAAAGCCTTCTTGTTTCCCTTTATGCTTGTAGCTAGTTTGAGCTCATTTTGTGCCTTAGCCTTTCTAATCTTGCTCCTGCATGCTCGTGTTGTTTGCCTATATTCATCCTTTGTAATTTGTCCTAGTATCTATTTCTTATACGATTCCTTTTTTATTTTGAGATCATGCAAGATCTCCTGGTTAAGCCAAGGCAGTCTTTTGCCATGTTTTCTATCTTTCCTACGCAGCTGGATAGCTTGCTTTTGGGCCCTTAATAATGTCCCTTTGAAAAACTGCCAACTCTCCTCAGCCGTTTTTCCCCCTCAGTTTAGCTTCCCATGGGACCTTACCTACCAGCTGTCTGAGTTTACCAAAATCTGCCTTCCTGAAATCCATTATCTCTATTGTACTGTTTTCCCTTCTACCCTTCCTTAGAATTGTGAACTCTATGATTTCATGATCACTTTCACCCAAGCATCCTTCCACTCTCAAATTCTCAATAATTTCCTCCCTATTTGTTAAAATTAAATCTAGAACAGCTTCCCTTCTGGTAGCTTTTTCAACCTTTTGGAATAAAAAGTTGTCTGCAATGCAAAGCAAGATTCTTCATGCTGCCCTTATATTGGCAGGTGCTCCTATGACAGCATCCATTGGCCAGAAGCTGTGACCTGCAGATGTAAGGGCATGACAAGAGCCTCTCTGGTCAGCCACCATGGCTATGTTTACACTAGTGAGTTTTTTGGAAAAAGCCAGGGCTCTTTTGAAAAATCCCCAAGCATCTACACAGAAAGGCTGTGTCTAGACATGCCACTTCTTCTGCAAGTGGCACAGTAATGAGCTATCTGGAAGATGCTAATGAGGGGCAGATGCAAATTTTCAGCACCTCATTAGCATATTGGCACATGCTTCGGAGACCAGAAGAAGCTCTTCCAGACTCCAAACTCCAAAGTACAGGTGCAGACTCGTGGCCCATGGGGATCTTCCAGAAGGAAACCCTCCTTCCGGAAGCCCCCTCTTCCCCAAAATTTTGAGGAAGGGGCTTTTGGAAGGAAGGTTTTCTTCCAGAAGATCCCTGCAGGCCATGCGTCTGGACGTGTACTTTGGGTGTGCCAATATGCTAATGAGGTGCAGAAAATTTGCATCCATGCCTCATTAGCATCTTCCAGAAAGCTCATTACTGTGCTCCTTCCAGAAGAAGCGGCACTTGCAGACACAGCCAAACTGTGTTCTTTTGATATTAAATCAGAAGAATGGAGCACTTTTTCCGCGAGCCCTCTTCCTCTTCCAGATGAGGGAGAGCACCTTTTTCCAAAAGATTCCTTTGTGGGGAAAATTGTGTAGATGCCCTGGGGGCCCATTTATCGAAAGTTCAGTCCTCATGTCTCCAGATTTTTCAATCCCTGGTCCGTTCTTTCAAAAGAATAGGGCATGTGTGGATGTTCTCTACCAAGAGAACAGATCGCATTTTTTTGTGTGTGGACATGCTCTTTCTAAAGAAATGTTTTCAGAAGAGATCTTCTGGAAGAACGTTTGAAGGACTGTTGTAGTGTAGACATAGCTCATGACTCTACGGTCCACAGGGACCTGGCAGCTGCTTCCTGGGATCCCCGGTAAGCACTGCCATGCCTCCGCACTTCCTCTCACCCTGATCCCCTGCCCCAACCCAAAGACTTCCCCTCTACCCCAAGCCCCCTTTCCCTAGCCTCACCCAGAGCCTGCACCTTCAGTCAGAGCCCTCATCGTAGCCTAGAAGTTACACCCGAAACCCCTCCTTTATGTCCCCACCCAGAATACACAGCCCCAGCCCAGGGCACTCACAAACCCAATTGCTCCTCCCGAGCCCCAGCCTGCATGCCCAGCTGGAGCCCTCATTCACGCCCCTGCACCCCAGCCTAGTGAAAGTGAGCAAGAGTGGGGAAGAGCAAGCATTGGGGTGGGGGGTGCCTTAGAAAAAGGGCAGAGGCGGCCAGGGACCACTGCTGGAGAGGACCACAAGGAGGGCAGTGGCCACGTGTCGAGCCGACGCCCAGCGGAGGGCAGGCTGTCCCGAGGTAGGGTTGCCAGCATTTCAGAAAGGTTCTGTGGGACGGGGGCCCGCCGGCTGCCCAGTTGCAGACATCCCAGCTCTGAAGGGGCAACTGAAACGCTGCCCCATTCCGCACACTGCGGCCACCTGGCAACCCAGAGCCTGGCAGAGTGCAGGGCGCAGGACAACGCCCTGGGACCCCACACGCCCCGCCTCTTCCTAACCATTCCCCGCCCCCCACTCGACCCATCCCTCAAATCCCCTCCCCCGAGCAAACCAGCCCAGGGATTGGCGCTGCCGCACGCGGGCGGGCGGTCGGTGGGTGGGAGGCAGGGAAGGAAGGAGGCGGAACAACTTGGCTCCAAGCTGCTCCGCTTCCCGCCACGGGGGGAGGTCACGTCCGCCCCCTCCCCGGAGAGGCGCAGGTGGGGCGGAGTGACCTGGGCTGGGTCCGGCTCGGCGGGGTTGGGGAGTGTAGGCAGCGCCCCCGCTGCTGGTGCCGGTGTTGGGGGAGCCTGTGTCTCTTCCCGTCCCTGCCCCCGACTCGGGGCGGGGCTCTCCTGCTCTGTGATGAGGGAGGGGCCCCCCAGGCCGCAGCGGCGCACGCACAGCCCGGCTGTCGGACAACAGAGCGGAGGGGGGCAGCGAGGTGGGCGTTTCTTAGCGGGCCGGGAGGCGGGTAGGAGCCGTGTGACCGGCCACGCCCGCGCTGGCAGCTGCCTTTGGAGTGACTCCGTGCAAGCCTCACTCGCCCATCTGGCGCGTCAGGCACTGCCCGTCTCAGCCATGGCGGCTCCCGCGCGGCGCTTGGTCTAGCTCCTGCTGTGATTGGCTGCCGACGCCACGCGGACGGTGCTGTGCTCGCTCCGCGGTGGTTATTGGCTAGCGCCCTGAGGGAGAGCCACGGGGAGGCGCGCGGCCAAGATGGAGGCCGGTGAGAAGCGGCTCACATGGTGAGTAGGGGCCGCCCTGCTTGGGGCTGGAGGGACCCGTTCCCTGTGCGCTGGGCCAGCTGGGGGCGGGGCGGAGCGGGGGTTCCTACGGCTGCAGCCCCACCGCTTTTCTCCGGCGCTGCGCGGGCTGGCGCAGCCGGGGCGGGACCGATGGGTGGAGCGCGGGGTCGGGAGGGGAGCTCGGTGGCACCTCATGCCGGCGGTAGGAGCCGCCTTCGGTGCACGGGATACACCGAAGAACTGAAAGGCCCAATGCGGAGCAGGCATCGCGGCCGCTCGGAGCTCCGCGGGGAGCAGGCCGGGGGCAGCAAGTCCAGGGTGGGCGCAGGAATCGCCCAAGGGCTGGGACTCGGACTCGGACTCGGACTCGGACGGGCTGGGAAAGGATAACGGAGGGACGCTGAGGTCTGGGGCCGGGCATTGGGGCGCAGGAGGCGGTGTGGGGTCTGGGCGGGCGCAGGAGTGGCTGGGAGGGATCGGTTCTGGAAGGCAGGTTGGATGCAGGATGGGATTATGGTCTAGGGCAGGGGGGCGCCCCGCAGGGGGCGTGACATTTCCAAAAGTGGGCACCGCATTTCCGTTCCCCCCACAGTCGCTGAAGGGAGCTTGGGATAAGGAAAGGGATCTGGGAGGGAGTTTAATTTAGGGAAGGAGCTGTGACCTGGGAAGGTAGGGCTGCAGGGCTCAGGAGGAGGTATATGTGCAGGACAGGATTCTGACCTGGAGGAGGTGTGCCAGGTCTGGGAGGCAGTTGTGATCTGGTGCAGGGTCTGGAAGAGGGCTGTGAGCTGGAGGGCTCCGGGCCTGCCAGCACTCCAGGTACACACTGTGTCTGAGCATGCCAGCGGCTTATGCTGACAGGCTGGGAGCCAACATTTACCAACTCATTTATAAGTTGATCCTCACTCTCTGATTCACGTTTTTTACCAAAAAACTATAGTTACAAATGAGCGTACATGGTAGTAGCTTCTGCATAATGCCTTAAATTGTCATTTATTATGCCAATGATTTCTACAGATAAATAAAATGAGATTCTTGCTCTGAGGGACTTTCATTTTGCAGCCATGGTACTGGGAAAAAAACTGCAAGTGCTTAACTTTCAGCATGTTCATAAGTGTTTGCAAGTCTGGGGCCCATCTCTACAAACTTACCTCACAGAGGCTATGTCTGCACTAGCCAAAAACTTCGAAATGGCCACACAAATGGCCGTTTTGAAGTTTACTAACGAAGTGCTGAAATACATATTCAGCGCCTCATTAGCATGCGGGTGGCCGTGGCACTTCAAAATTGGCGCGGCTCGTCCAGACGGGGCTCCTTTTCGAAAGGACCTCGCCTACTTCAAAGTCCCCTTATTCTCATCTGCTCATAGGAATAAGGGGACTTCGAAGTAGGTGGGGTCCTTTTGAAAAGGAGCCCCGTCTGACGCGGCTCGTCCAATTTCGAAGTGCCGCAGCTGCCCGCATGCTAATGAGGCGCTGAATGTGTATTTCAGTGCTTCGTTAGTAAACTTCGAAATGGCTATTTTGAAGTTTTTGGCTAGTGTAGACACGGCCAGAATGACAGAGTGCTTTCCAAATTTTATATGTTCTGAAAAAATCAGAAGCACAATGGAAATGAAAAATAGGAGGAAGTTTAATTGGTCAGGCCAGTGCTACACAATAGGACTGCGTGTTCAGGACAAAAAGTGAAAGCATACCCTATCCAGTTGATGTTACCAGACCTATTGTAGATAGGTGGATTGTAATTACCCTTGCTGCAGTATGGTTATGCCATAAGTAATGGAAGGGGTGGGGGGTATTATTGCCATTACTTTTATTCAGAAGAATCCCAAAGCACTTATAAATGTGCCTAGTAGGGGCCTGTCTAACATAACTCTGCACCACAGTCCACAGTGGCAATTTAATAGTGCACCATCCCTATTCAATAATGTAAAATAACTTAGGACAGTGCACCATGAAAATCGATGAATACTATGTCTAGATTAAATTGCCGAGGAAGTTTTAAGTGGAGAATTTACAGTTTGTTGTTCAGAAAACCTTGACTGCACTTGCTTTGGGTTTTTTTTAGATGTTGTGACACACTGCAAGAACAGTGCTACTGATTCTGAGGTACAGATAATTCCATTTGCCTGTCTAAATTCTCTTTGCAGCTTCAGTTAGATATATCTTTCATTTCTTATCTGAGTGGTGTTGTTGTGTATTGTTAAATCAGGGCCTTGTGTCATCATCAGGTGATATTATTCGTAGGTGAATGTTGGCAGGCAGATCCATGTCCCTTAATAGTTCTGAAATTTACTCTCAGCCTGCTGGGCCAGTAAGCGTACTAGCACTCTCCTTCAGTGCTTCTATGGACATAGAAATAGGGCAAAGATAAACTAGGTTTTCTTTTGCCCTGTTCTCTAAATATTCCCAGCAGAAGCACAAGAAGCACTTAGCCCTTCCTCACAGAACAAGTAGGAGCTGAGGATGAAACTTGAGTTGTATCACAGTTAATTTGCTGGTGATATTTCTCTTGTCTTGCTACTGGTGATTTATATGACTGAAGACAGATGATATCTTCTGATGGGAAGAAGGAAAGCAATGGTGTCCAGTAGAAATTCAAAGGTTGACACTTGTGGTTGTCATCTTTCCACATTTGCCACATTTCCCTCTCCTCCCCACCCTGCGCTCTGAATAAATGCCTGCCCCAGAGCCAGGCACCCCCAGTCCTCCCATTCTAATTCAATACTGATTGACTCACCAGAACCACTGGAGCCACTGCCACGTGATTCTTCCACCAAGTGGTGGGACATGTGTACGGAGTGGGCGGATGGCACTCACCATGTGCAGCTCTCAGAAGGAGCTACATTTAAAGGCTTCAGGAGCCACATGCAGCTCGAGAACCATGGGTTGGCCACTCCTGTGTTCACCACGATGCAGTGTCCTGTTCACCACATGTGGCAAGTGGTGAACATATTGGAGATCATGGAAGTAAAGGAATAGAGACAAATGGAGGAGGAGGAGGAGGAGGAATTCAGAAAAGCTTTATTAGTATATCTGTAAATCAAAGTTTTGAACTCATTTTGCCCCCTGATTTAGTGAGATGATAAGGAGTAGAACTCGCATGAAGACAGTGCACTCTTTCTGGGGAATCCTACCTTGCATTAACTTCTAGCAGCTTTCTTCCCTCATTGAACAGTGGACTTCACACCTCAGGAAAAGTTGCAGCATTGCGAATCTTTATGATTGTGTACTGGTGATGCATAGAATCAAGCACATGTAGTTTAATTATCATTGAAAAATCTGTCACTTTCTCTTTCCCATAAAATGTGAGGTGGAAAGGACAAGAGAGAGTGGCAGAAATAAGATACATAAGTCAACAAAATATGTATTCATGCTTGAGAAAAGTTACTGATTTTAAGGCTAAGGGTGGTTGTGTGAGTTTCTCTGCTCCGGAGAGAAATGCAGAAATAAATCTGCCCTCTGTCACTTTCTGCCTCATTTAAACAAATGTTAGCAAGAAATTACCAGTTCTGAATGGAGGACTGAAGTACCGTTTCCTGAAGGATTTCAAAATTTTGAAATTTGAACTGTGACAAAACACGAACACTTTAAAAATCTTCAAGAAAGATCTTTTCAGGTATAAAAATTGTTTTGATTTCAATAAAATCTACATATTTTGTTTAAATTATGACTTTTAATTTTATTCATAAATCTGGTTAATACAAAAGTAAAAATATTGAAATGAAATGTTATTTCAAAAGAGAGATGAAATATTTCATTGTGAAATTTTCAAAGCTGGAAATTCCAACATTATAAGAAGTTTTTTCAGTATTAAGGGTTGAACCTCTCAAGTTTGGCAACATCCATAGTCTGGCATGATTTTCGTTAGCCAGACATCCGCTTATCATGGGTGTGGCAAACTTTCCTGTGGTCCCAAAAAGTTTTACAGCTGCCAGTCCTGTTTCTCAGTGTTCTGTGGTGGTGTTTAGCTCTAGTTTACGCTAAATGTATTCTAAGAGCCTGGTAAGCAATGACAGTGTTGGTAATGATGCTAGACAATATTGACTTCCTATATTTCAGCGGTGGTCAGGTTCCAGGGTGCCAGACTAGAGAGAGTCAACCTGTACAGTGTTTTTGTAAATGGAATTCTAGCAGAAATGATCCAACATTGTGAATATTTTGATTTTGTATGGAACTGCAGTATTCCAACAAAGTATGTTTTTCCTGATCATCCCATCTATACGTTTTCTTTTGCATTCAACATTGGGTTAGCTATATTGGTCTGAGGAGGAGAGTGTAAACGCTATGGATAACATTCTCCCCTTTTGTACACAGCATTGTAGGTCTTATTTAGTGGGAGTTCAGTCACTTACCTATTGTCCTTAAATTGTGGTCAGTCACCATAAAATGACTGAAATACAGTCACATTATAGTTTTGTTTTGTTTTTTTTAAACAGGGATGCTGCACCAAAAAATGGTGGTGAAGTGTTTTTCTCACGGGACATTTATGAGAAGTATTCCTTGGCTCCAACGCTCTCTGAACTGTGGCTTTTGTCAAACAAGTATGTATTGTTTTTTAGCTGTTGCAAGTATTTGCTGTGTTGCCTGTCTGTTTCCTTACACAGTTAGACATACGTTTCTTTCTTATACAACTTGAAAAAGAAGACAGCGAGGAAAAAATATATGTATAGTTCCCCAACTTGCATGGAAACTTAGTGGTTTTATAGTCTGTCCTCTGTTTCTTGGGATCCTGTAAAGCAGGAATCCTGCTGGGAATTGGGTACTGGTCTGATCCTCTGCTCCCTCATTGATACCAAACAAAAAAAGTCTTAAGCACAACTCCTTTCACCGGCAACTTGCAAAAATGCTGCTTCCTTTGGCCCAGTATCTTTGGTGAGGCTGGCTGTGTTCCACTCCCTGCATCTCCATCTTTCTCTTATGTTGAGGAGGCAGATAATGTTGTTTGAGTTAGAATCCCATTTATTCATTTCTTATTACGTGTCTTGTTTACATAGATCCAACAATATGCTAGGTGCATTGTAGGTAAGATCACTGCATTGAACAGCAGCTAACCTAACAAAACTACATATAGCAGAAAAATGGGAAATAGGGTGCCACAAAAAGCAGCAATGATAGTTGCACGCCTCATTAATTCCACAACTTTTGTTTCTTGTTATTTTGCTAGCAGTTATTGCCAATAGAACTAGCATTTGTATGGCTTAAAGAATTTTCATACCATCAGTCAGAGCACTGAATTCCAAATGCAGAGATTTGAGGTCACATTATTTTGAGGGATGTTCAGTATGTTAAAGGAATGTGACAAGTGATCTGTCCTTTCTTCAGGAATCTGAGTACACACATTGCTTTTTCGTAAGCTTCTGTGTCTTCCGATGCTGCTTTTTTTTTTTTTTTTTAAACAGGTGAACCAACATATTTAAAAAAAAAAAAAAAAAAGTAAACCAGCTTCAGAAACCAAATAATTACTGGAGCATATATATATGCAGAGGGAGAGAAACATGTATAGATTACATAGATCACTATTAAATCAATAATTGGAAAACAGTTTTTCCATTTCAAGACCTGAGTTCAGATTTCCTTTCCTACAGTGGCTGTTGTGGAGTACAGTAGTCCTAGTCGGTCCTTGACCTGTCCCTACATTGTGTAGTGACTCTGCCCAGTAGGACTTGGATCAGTGCTGCCTGTTATGCCAGCAGGTAGTGCTATCCTGTAGGAAAGCTGTTGCATTTTCCAAGACATGGGTGAAATTTGGCCCTGATTCTATATGTAAATGTGGTGCTGTGGGGGAAGGAGCGTGCGGAGAAGTATTAGAGGATGAGACTTGAGGAATTGTAGGGATTGGGGAAGTTCAGACTTTGGAAAAGTAACTCATTTTAAATAGGAACTATTTTGTTCTTTTTCCAGATAGTCCAGGAATTTGTGAACCTTTATGAAGGGACTCCTGAGAATATTTAACTGAAATGCTACTCTTCTCTTCCCTCCTTATGGAAATTGTAGCTGAGAGGAGAGCGGATTGCAGAAAATGAAGGGGGAAAATTTAAACAGTCAGCTCAAATAAAGTGTAACTGCAAATATGAATGGAAAGGTCCTGTCCGCTTATTTTAGTATGCACTCTGATGAACATTTTGACAGCACTGCACAGTGAAATAATCTTGATGTGCTTCCATTTAATTATTTGCTGAATGTAGCCAATTTAAACCGCTAGAATGTCTTGACATTCCTACATTGGCAAATCTGAGTCAGCATCTTGTCCCTGCTGCAGCTTAATTAAGTTTGCCAGTTTGTGCCATGAGGATAGACATATTCTCATATTCAGTGAGACAGCTGTGAAGTATTAAGAGCTGTAGATGTGATACTCTTAGGTATGAAATAGCTCTTGAGACAATTTTTAGTGCTGAAATCCAATCTCTAAAATATGTTTTTCGAAGATGAGCAGTTAATGTTCATTTTGTTATCCTTAAAAATGAGCATATTTTAGGTTAACTTGTAAATACGTAGAGGCTAAGTAAGCCTTTATATTAAGGTGGTTTTTGCTTGTTTTTGTTTAAACTTATTTCATACCTTGATTTCTATTTTTAGGCCAATGTCGTCCTCCATGCTGCTCTTGGCTCTTACGTTATCTTGTTTTAGCAACTGATTGCAGTATTGTTTGGTGTTTTTGCATAGTGTGCTCTGTTCTTGGGAGGAATCTTCTCTGAAACCAGTACTTTCCCTGCTGTTAAAGCCATATGTCTTCTATTTTTAAAAGAGACTTCAGTGACAAATGCATCTCTTGTACTATTATAACTTAAATTCATTGTAGTGATGCCTACCTGATTACTAATTGTTAAGTGAGGCCAAATGTACAGTGACATTTTACAGTACTGTACCTTTTTGGCTCAGGGGTGTGAAAAAACACACACACCTTGAGTGCAGCAAGTTACAGCAATGTAAAGCACCAATGTGAACCAGGCTACAGCACTGTTAGCTGTGCTCCCACTGCTGTAAGCTCGTCCTCTTGCAGCAGTAGTTTACACAGAGTGCTTGCAGAGCTCTCTCCCAGCACTCATGCTGTGGTCACACTTCCAGTTTAAAATGAAGCCACAGCTGGGCTTTAAGTGGTTAAGTGTAGATATATTTTCCCCTCTGATTATTAGAGGAGTTTAATGGGCCACTTAACTTTGAATGATCCTTTGAAATATATGTTAATATTTATGATTGACTCTTTTATCAAGATGTCTAGTGTAACAAGGTTCATCAGATGAAGTGGGTTCCAGCCCACAAAAGCTTATGGCCAAATAAATTTGTTTAATTTTTAAGGTGCAACATGATTCCTCATTGTTTTTGCTAAGTTAGCATGGAAAGTGTAACACTTTATCATTATAAGTGTTTCCTGGAAAAGTGGAGTTGATCTAGCAGAAACTATGAACAATTTTTCTTCTTTTGAAGTCCATAGTAAAACTTCCATCAGTCCTAGGGTCTGACTGTCTTTAAAAAGCACAAAATAATAAAATAACACAGTTCTATTAATTAAGATGCATTTTGCCTGATAATTGAAAAATATAAGTTCTGCCCTGACTGTCAGCCTTAGTTTTCTCAAATACAAGTCCCCATGTGAAAAATATTAAATGTTTAATGTATCACTTTTCTTTCAGACATAAACAAGAAAATGTAGAGGCACCAGTAAATTCTGTAGAAGATGAGAAAACATTTAATAAACAGGCTCCAGCTGAGGAGGAAGTTGAACCCACAGCTGATGATAATCCTTTTCCAGAGCCCAGAATCCCTTATCCTTTTGTGTCTAGCCTGACTGAGGAGGAGCAGAAAACCTATTTATATCTAATGACTAAGTTTTCAAAAAGTCCTACACCCTACCAACTTAATGCAAAATACCAAAGAGACTATTCCAGGTTTTTGGTAAGTATTAAAATTGTTTTTTCTGCTAATATTCTTTGCTGTAATAATCCAAGGAAAATTTTCTAAAAGTCATTCATCGATTTAAAAATGTGGTTGTAATAATTATTTCCTTAAATGTTTTATCTCCACAACTATAAAATTTGAATTTTTAAACGTAACTAAGGTTTCTTTCTTTCTTTCTTTCTTTCTTTCTTTTTAACTGAAGATAGAATAGCATGACATCAACTAAACTTGATGCTTCCTGCTTACTTGTCCCCTAACTACAAAAGTACCTACAGGAGGAATGAAAGTGATGACGACTGCTTAAGTGCACTAAACACATGTAGAATTTCAGAATGTTGTGCACAAATGTTTTAACTGTATTTAAAGCTAGATACACCATGATGTCCTTCTGCTTCTGTGATGGGTAGACTAGGTCCGGAAGTCCTGCCACATCTGACCTCAGAAAAGAACAGTAGAGAGGTCCCGCAAGCTGCCTAGAGTAGTTGTGTGGGAATCGGAGCCCAGCTGGCTGAGATAAGACAACCTGCAGGGTCAGAGCATAATCAGCTCTTTTTTAGAGGTGGAGAAGGTACGTGATGAGTCTGTAGAGCCCGGCAAATCTAAGGATATCAGATTTATACCAGTGTGTGTCAACATCCATGCATGCAGATATCCATGTATTGTGTTTGTGGATTGAATATGGATGCAGTTTTTTATCTAGAACACTGCAGATCTGCGGATATCCACGGATCACTTTTTCACATGCAGACATGAATTTTGTATTTGTGCGGGGCATTATCTGTCCGTATGAGAGGTACGGGCCTTTGGGGAGAGAGGTGCTGGGGCAGGGAGAGGACATGAAGGAGATCCAGCCTGGCTCCGGACTTGATAAGTCTTGAAATATATTAATGGTAGTTATAACGAGGATGGTGGTCATTTGTTCTCCATACCACTAAAGGTAGGACAAGAAACAATGGGTTTTATTTGTAGCAAGGGAGATTTAGATTTGATATCCAGAAAAACATTCTAACCATAAAGCTAGTTAAGCAGTAGAATAGACTTGGTGAGGGTGTGGAATACCACACTAAAAGAGATTTTCAGGTTAGACACACACCACTTAGTGATGTTCACATTTTAGTTCTTATTCTTCATGTGGGGCGGGTGCATCATGAGATTCTGCATCCTTCAGGCGGTATTAACGGATTCATTGGTGGTGCTGTGGTCCTTTTGGTTTTTTGCAGTTCCTGTCTCTTACTTTGTGACAGTGGGTGTTCCTACACTGGAAAAATTAGTACCCGTTTTTTTAAGTGACAGGGGCTACTGTGCTGTTGTTAATAGTAATGTAAGTGCTAATGTAGACATGGCTCATTTAAACTTGCTCTAACAGTGCCATGGGCATGTATCGCTTTCCTTAATTATATTATTATTTGTTGCTCCTCTTTTTAAGGCAATAGAATCGAATTCTGTAAACTCCTTTGTGTTGACTTCAGTGGAGGTGTACAAGAATCTGCCAGGGCAGAATATCTAGTGAGATCTGGACCATACTACCTTCCGTTCTTCACTGAGATATCTGCACTGCTCCCTTTCTAGACACCTCGCTTCTTGTGGTGTTATATAACCTACTAGATGCTTTGTAGATATGCAGGTGGACAATGAGATTTGGTAAACCCATCTTTTATAATACTGGTACACATTTACAGTTAAGTTATGGGGTTGGGGTTTTGTTTTGTTTTTTGTTTTTTTTTCTTGCTGTCTTCAAAATGGGACTCTTTATCCTTTCTTGTTTCAGCAAATGAAAGAATTTGTGAACCGTGAAATTGCAGATTTTTTAAAGTTTGCACAGAATGCTGCAAAGAGTTGCAGTCAGGATTATGATACCATCCCTGAGGGTGCACAGCTTTATACTGAGGTAACATAATTTTTTGTGCATTCATTCATTAAATGAACATATTGGGGGCGGGGGGGTCATACTAGGTAAGGATGAACAGATGTGCACAGTATAAATTAGGTAAACTTAGGTAATCAAATGTAAATAAAGAAAAGCAGTTTGCTGTCAGTGAAGCAAGTGACATAATCCTGCTTACGGCTGTCTTGGATCCACAGGTCGGGTGTTCATGAACATCTCTGGAATGGCCCCTGTAGGACTCCTTCAGTGTGCCCCATCTCCTTAACATCACGCTCTTACGCTAGGCTTCACTGTCACCTTCAACTGAAATTTGGAACCTTCCGCTCCCATTCCCTCATGAGCTCCCTTTAGAAAGCCCACCTGAATTGTACACCTGAGAAGGTTGTATGCCCAAACCATCAGCATCTGCACTGACTCTCATCCAGCATGGTTAAAACAGTGTGTTTTCTTAGAGAGCTAGAGCACAATATAAAAAGTTCTTGATTAACACAGAGAACGGAAAGTTACAGCAGTCTTGGTCAGCCCCATGTACGCAGTCCTCTGACCCCTCTTTTCTCCCAGATCAGGGAGAGACTCCTTCAAGGAGCCCACACTTAAAAATGCCACCTACCTGCTTTTCCATCCTTTGTTCTTACTCTAGGGGAAACATTAGACCATCCTCAGCCCTTGTTCTCCAGGTCAGATGCTGTTGGTTTCCTTGGAGGAATGGGCTATCTATGGTCATGAGTTGCTAGGTATCAAATGTCCATTGACATCTTAGGCTCTCCATGGACATGGAACCCAGACCCTAGCCACGTAGGAGTCAGTCATTCCTGGGTGTCTGGGTCTCTGCTAAGAGTAAGCAACTTTTCCCCATCACCTAGTTAAGCATGTAGGATGTGAGGGATGGCACAGTCTTCTTACGAAATATTACTTCCCACTCAATCCCAATAGCAAGCTAGAAATTTACACTTTAAAATGCATTTAAATGAATAAGGTTTTCAAAAAATAGATACAGTAAACTCTCTTAACTGACCGTCTATCATCTGGAACACTCAAAGAATCAGCATTCTAACCAGAAGTAAATTTTAGTTATATTTTCCAAAAGTACAGTGTAGTGAAAGTAAACATACACAAATACAGCAAATATACTATAAGTTTACAGTATACAATACTGCTTGGTTTGTAAATAAAGTACTCTGCATACATTTTGTTTGTTTCTCAATATATAATCTTGTTTTTCTTTAGTGTTATGCATAGCTAGGTATACCTCTCTATTACCCAGAATATTTAAATATTCAGTAATCTACGGGTCCCAGAGCTGCCAGATATGAAAGAGTTTACTGTATTCTACTGGCTCAGTGTCATATAGTAGATATCTCAGCTGACTAGGAACTGAGTATCTTTTCTTCAATTCTGAAACTAAAGAAGAATGCAGTTTTATTTAGAGCTGCTGTTAGCTCTAATTTGATGATGTTACGCAAAGCTTTGAAAGGTCACCAAGAATACTGGATTAGATGAGACCTTCCTATACCTGCGTGGACTCCCTCTAATTGATAAATCACTCTCATAGGAAAATTGAGGGTGTCATTAGTGAAGTAGGTTGAGGTCAGCCCTCTCCTAGGTCCCATGTATTTTCTGTTACAATGGTACATATTCCTTCAGTACTGTAAAATAATGCATGAGTGGCAAGAGTGGAATTGTACTTTTGTTCCTGCACTAATTTGCAGTGAAAGCGGAAGTGTAGACTATAGTTGTATTGTTTCAGAAAAGAAAGAAAGAAGACTTTGGATTTGATTAAAATTGAAATTTAGTATTAATTTGCTGTAAACTGTTTTATATTTGGGAGTTTCTCTTTTTTATAAACAGAGGACCCTACACCTCTGGTCACAAAATGTGGTTTCAAGTTTAAAAATTCCTTTGTGTTCTTTAATGGGTGATTTATATTGAATAAAATTGCTTGCCTCAAGTCATCTTTGAAGCAGCAGTTGTGCACAGAACACTGAATAATTTTTACTAGTAATGAATTACTACAGTCCCGGAATACACAATATGAAACTAGTGTAATTTGTCTCAGCATCCAGAGTTCATGGGAATGTGATTCCACAGGGGATGTTCCCCCTACTCTTTAACCTTGTATCCTTCACCTGAAGTTGCCTAAAACAGATACCATGGCAAAGGAATGATTAACAATGTGTCTGTGTCCAAACAGAAGGTAGGGCATGCCCATGAGACTACAAAGAACATTGCTTATTTTCTGGGAAGGACTTATTGAGTTCACTGCAAACTGTAATAAAAATTTCTTCTTTTTTGACAGGCCTAAATATGTATTTACAGATTGACAGCTGAATAAAAATGTAAACTTTTAAGTACTCCTAATGCCTTTGTGTACTGTATCAAATGTGATAGTTATAGCTCCACAGACTTTTTTGTATGTATAATACAATAAAACGGTGCAGGTGTTAAATGAAGAAGGGAAGTGGTACAGACTGATTATGAACATCAATAAAACAAAAACAATGGTATTTGGAGATAAGGAAATAGGAAGGAAGATCAGTGTCGATGGTAATGAACTAGAAAATGTAGAGAAGCTCACATCTGGGGAGCAACATAACGTGATCTAGACAGTAAGAAGGAAATAGCGACTAGAATATCGAAAGCAAGAACGAGTTTGAAGGCGATGGATAAGATCTAGAAAAGCAAAGCAGTTAGCTTAAGAATGAAGCTGAGCGTCTAAAGATGTGTATTCAGCAGCCTGTTGTATGGATGTGACGCATGGGTGATAACGAAAGATTCAAAAAGAAGAATGTTGGTGTTCAAAAGGAGTAGTTATAGAAAGATTCTGAGAATAGAATGGATGCAGAAGGTCACCAATGAGGCATTATATAGAATGATACAGCTGAAAGAGAACCTGCTGCAGAAGGTTTATAGAACAGAAGCTACAACTATTTGGGCATATTTGCAGAATGAATGGCAAACAAAAAATCAAGACCCTGGTATTCACCATAATGAATGGCTCAAATAGGAGAGGCAGACCCCACAGAGAATGGATAGATGTAGTAGATTGGTGCAGAGCTAGTCTACAGAAACTAAGCCACTCCGCACTGGTCAGGGAAAGATGGAAGGAAATAGTGAGAGGCATCAGACACCAACTGGCACTGAGCCTAAGGTTGATGATGATGATGATGAATACAATAAGTATTTATTTGCATTGTACCCAAAACTTCTAAAGTCTTCTAAGAGCTTTTTTCTCTATCTGCTATTCCTGGTGGAACAGGACAACAAATGTTATCTATGGCTCTCAGCTACTATAGTCAAAAAATGACTTAGCTGTTTTTTTGAAGAGGAGAACTTAAAAAGACACATTGGATTTATTTTTAAAGGTTTTCAAAACTGGGAAAAATGTGTGGGAGATAAGAGTACATTAATCTGTTTCTCTGCTTTGTTTGTTCCTGCCTCATCACCTGCAGAACCTCCAAAATAAGATTGTAAGAACATCTTAATTACTTTTGAAATTATAAACTCATGGGGCTTGTTTACACTACCTCCTACTTCAAAATTTTGAGGAGTAAAGGGACTTGGAAGTGTCCTGGGCACTTTGAAGTACCAGCAGGTGAGCCGCAGCTAGATGCGAGCCGACACTTTGAAGTTTAAAACTTTGGAGTTGCCATGGGGGGCACTTTGCTTAATGAAGTGCTGCATATGCAGTGCAGCACTTCATTAATAAACTCCCAACATCTTACCTACCATCCTCCCTTTGAAGTAGGGAGCTAGTGTAGACACAGCCATGGTAACTTACGCAGAGGAAATACAAAAAAAGTAACTCATGAAGCACACTTGAATTCAGTGCTCTGTGGTAGTGGGGGGTGGTTGTGAGAGAGAATGAATGAATGTTGTTTTGTTTGTTATGGTGCCTGGCATTCTGAAGCCTTGGTTCACAATAATAATTGAACAAGTTTGTCCACTCCATACTGTTCTTTCTTATCAAGACCTCCAGTTTCACTTTCCTAAAATGACATTTAATCTGTGCTAGTAGTCCTTAGTTCTATACTTTCTAGCTTTAGGGATCAGAGTAATCTATGGTGTGGTAAAGTACCAAATGCTTTTATGCTAAGCTACAGAAAATAGTTTTTTACTCTTTTCTGCCGGTTGATTAATGCACTTAAATTGTTTAACAATACTGATAGAGACAATCCATTTTGATTTCTGCCTTTAATATTTTTCATACTTAAAAAGTGTTGTAATTCTTTATCTGTGTGTCCAGTATCTTTCCCCTGTGGAACTAGTCCTGCAGAAGTGTAACTTTTCCTCTCTCCTTCTTTGCTCGCTTCTTAAATATGGAAAATTAAATTAGTTTTTAAAAATACCTCTCATCTTAAGACCAACATAACTTAGCTAGACACTTTCATATTCCCTTTCAAATTCTTTCAGAGATATGGACTGTAATTCTTCTGAGTTTGGTGTGTCTCCACCTTTTTTTATAATAATGATGGTTTAATGACCTACGTTCTTCAGTCTTTTTCACTCACACACCCCATTCAATCAGCAAATCATGTCCCAGTTGGGGATGTTGAAGTCTAACCAGTTAAGCAGTAAGTTTCATCCATTTAATGATGGTCCCAGTGATTTGCCAAGGACCACACAGTGTCAGATCCAAGAGTAGAATCTATAATTTGTAATTTCAGTTCCTGTTTCTTAACCACAAGATGTTCCCTTTTCCTCTGTAGGTTGCTGTGTGCTGTCTCTATCTAGAGGTGCCAGTTTTGGTTAGATATATTCCTGGATGCTTGTTCACACAATATAGTCTTTAATTATGTATTAATCTTTAATTCCGAGATACTCAGTGGTAATACTGGGGGACTCGCAGCCCTGCCTCTATCACATTATTTGAGCACGTACCCACCTCTCTTCTGGAGCAGTGCTTTAAAAAAAAAAAAAAAGAGAGAGAGAGAAAGAAAAGCGACTTCCTGCCAGTCTCAAATTTTCCTTTTTCCTCTTGTCACAGTCTGTTAAACTGAATTCTGAAGACGCATAAAGAAGTATTCTGAACAAATCCATTTGCAGAAATGGATGAAATATAGGTTCTTTCTTGTAGCTGAAGATAAAGGCAGATGTAACTTTTGCAGCGGTTATTTTAATTTGTGTGAAACTGTTAAGATATCAATACGGAGGCTACATAACATCTTTCTGTTTTTCTTTAGCAATTTTTAAGTGCTAGTATTGCACATATGAAGAAGTACCCTGAGTTCTACAATCTCCATGGCATCACCAGTATCTTGGGAGGCAAATTTAATACAGAGTTGACCCTCAGGCTGGAGAAAAGTGTTCTTGCATTGGTAAAATACATAAGTTCAGATAATATTTTTTGGTAACTTGTATTCACCATGCATTACATTAAGTAATGCTGTAGTGATTGAGATCATTCTTGCATGCTTATGTTACAGGATACAATTTGCAAGACACTGCTTATAGAAGTAATTAAATTGGAGACTGGAATGTAACTCTTCTGTATGAATATATTTAAAATATAAAAATTTAAGATTTTTAAAGAGTATTTTTATAGGCACTATTTTCATTCTAAGTATCTAATATAAAATATGAACACAAATGCCAATATGTGATTCTGCTTTATTTTATTCAAGGGAAAGGCAAGATTTGCTAAAGTATGGTCACCTGCCCTGTATATGAAAGTACAGCTATCCACAGATTATGAAACTGTAGCATCTTTTGCAACCCCGGAACAGAAAGCTTCTGCTATGCATGATGTGAGTAACATTTGTTATTACAGTGAGTGTAATAAAAGGTAAATGTTTTATTCATATCATTCTCTCTAGTGGTTCATGATCAATGTAGCATTTCTATTATGGCACTCACCCTGCCTTTTAAAAGTCTGAAACAGCACTGCAGTAAATTCCATTCACTTCAGTAGACATTAGTTGATGCCCTTAGAATGTGAAATGTTGGCTATCTGTAACCTTGAATTTAGATTGAGCTGTTGTTCACAGTACTCTGTTTAAGAATCTGTTTTAAAAAGGAAGTTGGATAATAGTTTACACAGGATTTTTTTTCCTCATTATAGGAATTTATTTGCTCTTTAAATAGGATCCTTGTGAGTGCTCCACCTAGGTATTAGGGTACTGCTGCACCTTTGCTCAAAGAATTAGTCGCTGTTCCCTTGGAAGGCTGTGCTTGTGAAGCAGCTGGCATGTGCTGAAAGCGGCTGCTGCACATGAGCAGCCCACCAAACCCTCAGTTCCTTCTCTGCCACCATCGACACCAGTCAGAACCCGCTACTGTCCCCATAAAATTTCCTTTAACATCTCTCCTCAGTATTTTAGACAGCTACTTGTTGTTCATAGTTGTAGTTTCAGCTTTAGCATTTGTTAGTGATAGTGTAGACAAAGGGGGTCTTTGCCCACAAAAGCTTATGCCCCAAAATATTTGTTGGTCTATAAGGTGCCACAGGACTACTTGTTCGTTTTTTTTTTTTTGTTTTTTTTTAAGTTTAGTCTTTTTTAGAGTTAGTCATGCCTGGATCGCCAGGATTCAAAAGATGTGTGATCTGCAGAATGTCCATCCCTGTTTCAGGTGGTCATTCTCAGTGTGTTTAGGTGAGGGACACTGCATCTCCATGTCTCCACTGCAGGATGATCACCTGTAGAACAAAGCAAGCAAGAGAGTTACAACTTTTCCTCATTGAAAAGTCTGTGCAACCAGTCTCTGGCACTGAACACTCCTCGCCACCATTGCAGCCTTCACCAATGGCTACCTCAGAAGCACTGGCACCTCTGTGTAAATCATCCCTACAAGACTCCAGCCCAACAAAGGGCAAGAAGAAACTATCAGAGACCCAGGAGAAATTGCCTCATCGAACCACTCCCATAAGGAAAAACCACCCTGGTATTGGTTCACTCTAAGGCACCAGATTGCAAGGTTCTGGGCACCTCCAGCGCTGAGATGACCAAAGGAGCTACAGACCCTCCCAGTGCCAGCTCTAAGACAATGGCACAAAAAAAGCCGAAATTGGCTATGCTAGCACCAACCAAAATAGACTCCTCAGCGAACAAGCTGCCGGCATTGCTGCCACACATTGTCCCTAAGCCTCTGCAAGATCGACCTGGCACAGTCAGTACAGAGCAAAAAAATGGCACCAGACACATGAAAGGCTCCTCATACTGCCTCCACATGGGGCTCCACACCTGTTCCTCCAGTTGTCATGCCCTTTTCCATGGCAAACGAACTAGCAGTGCTGTTGATACTGGGCACTCCTCTGTTTGGCACTGATGACATACCACTGACTCCCTGCCTTAGATTCATGGCATCTCCCACAGGGTCAGAGCAATCAGTGGACAGTGGTGAAGGTGATGACAGTAGTGTAGTGGCCTGTGACACTCTTCATCATTCCTCTCCTTAAATTGCCATGACAGTCACCCCACTAGCAACAACAGCAACAGTGGATCCCATTGTCCATCACCTCCCTCCTGGCCTTACTGGGATCCCTGGGCATGTTACAGAGTAAAACAGCCACTGAGCATGTACACCTTGCCTCATTTGCCTAGACCTAATATATCCCCAGCTATATCGCCACACTTGGACAAAGAAGAAGGCTCAGACAACCCTACAGAGGAATCAGCATCTGAATTTCCACCTTCTCATTTATCGTCAATCACCATCAGTGAAGGCTGCTTCATAAGGTGGAACACTCACATGGACACTCCTCAAGGGAGAGAGGGTTACTCACCTCGTGCAGTAACTGAGGTTCTTCAAGATGGCTGACCCAGTGGGTGCTCCACCACCCACCCTTCTTTCTGTCGTCTTCCACATACTTTCTCTCTCTGCAGAGGAGGAATGGAGGGGTTTTGGGGCTGAGCATGTGCAGCAGCCACCATGTTCAGCACACTCCAGCCGCTTCGCTTGTACCGTCCACCAAGGGAACTGCTACAGTAATTTCTCTGACGGGTGTGCAGCGGTACTGTAATACCCAGGTGGCGCACCCATAAGGACAACCATCTCAAACCTCTGTTACTGCACAAGCTGAGTAACCCTCTTACGGATTATGAAGTCAGAGTTAAACAGTTTATTAAGCTGCATGTCAAATAGTTTTCTGAAAATGTTATAAATTGTTAGTATTCTCATATAAAGATAGGAAACAGCAGCTTCTTATTGTTATCACATAGGCTGTGTGATGTGACTTAAAAAAAATTCATATGCAGTCGGCCTCTGACTTATGCAGAGGTTGCATTTTTGGCAACCCCATGTCAGTTGAATTTACATGCAACTCGGGAAGCCAGGTACCCACTGCTCCCAGGAGCAGAGAAACCGAGCAATGCAGCAGCACTATTAGTTTTCAGACTTCTGGGAGCCAAGGGCAACTGGGAGCCAGGCTCCAGCTCCCTGTGGCTCACATGAGACAGGAAACTGACTGACTGGTGCTGATCAGTTTCCTGGCCCTTGCCAGTGGAAGGGAGCCAAGCGCCAGGCTGTCGCCTGGTTCCCAACTTCTCCCTACTCCCAGGAATAGGGAAACCGCTCTTGTCGGGGCAGCAGCCAAGAGTCAGGCTACCACCCCTGACAGCAGTGGTTTTCTGCAACTCGAGTTGCATGTATCTCAGGGTTGTACTGTAGCTTGTCATACATTAGTACAGGAGCTATGTTCATATGTCCTTCAGTGACCATTCAAGAGGCTCAGGCTGCGTCTACACTAAGAGATAAAATTGAATTTAATTCACTTAGCTCAAATTTACTATGTGACTGTCCTCACTGTAAAAACCATTAGCTCAATATTGGGTGCACTAATCTTGAGATTACAAAATTGCAGTTACCTGATGGGTATAGCGTCAAGCTCAAATTCAGAAATTCGATTAAATACAAACATGGAAGCTCCCCATCTTAAATGCAAAATTATTAGCCTCCAGAGGTCTCCTGTATGTAACCTGTAATGCCCCCTCACTGCTCTGCTCTGGCCGCTACTCTCCAGTAACAGGAGGAGCCTGAATTTGCAAGCGGGAGCAACAAGCCATTAACTGCAGGCTCATATTAGTATGGCAGCCTGAGAAATGGCTTTTTTCTTCCTCTGCTGTTAGCAGTGTGAGTGTATCTACCCCTTCAGATAGCCGCTGTAGGGAGTTCATGGCTCTGTCTGTAACTTGCTACTTTTTTCCGTGCTGCTTCGTGCCAGCCCGTGCGCCGCCATATCACGTCAACAAGGCTGTGTTGGGGTTGTGCTTGCATAACGCACCGAGAAACTGCTTCTCAGCCATTTACATTTGTGTGCGAATCCCCTTCCCTCCCCCACAGGCGCCACACAGTCTGGGTCTTTCCCGTGCTCAGCCACATCACGTGGGTAACCCCCAAACCAACCCAGTAAAAGGATGTTTCTGCCGTTCAGTGCTGGCAATGCTGCCAGTTCCGTCGGAAAGAGAGGGCTTTGCTGCTGTCATGGGGAAGTCTCCCCTGGTGGTTAAGATACTGGGGGCTTTGCTGCCGCTGGAGAGGCACAGCTCAACTGGTCATCCACTGATCCCCCTCCCCTTTGACCCATACCTGGGCTTGCTGCTGCCAATGGAGAAATGTCTCCTCAGGTGGCTAAGGGGCTTGCTGCTGACGGGGGGAGGACTACTTCAGCTGGTCATCCAGTAACACCCCGCACTTGGCCCACACCTGGGGTTGCTGCTGCCACTGGGGAAAAGCCTACCCCGGCGGCAACAGGACTTGCTGCTGCCAGGAGAGGACCATTTCAACTGGTCATCCAGTGACTGCTCCCTTGGCCCATACGTGGGCTTGCTGCTGCTAGGGGAAAACCAACAATTCTTTTCTTCCTGCACCGTCCAGGACCCCGCATTAAGACTCTCCCCAACTGCATATAGTGTATGGGGAAACTATAAAATTGTTTCTTCCTACATTCTTCTCAATGTAGGAAGCATTCCGGGCCCCTGCAGTATTTTCAGGGATAACATTTTGGCAATGATGGGAGGTGGAGTACTCGGTGAATGGCCAGTTGAGAACACAGTCATTGTACAGAAGCCTTATAGTGCTCTGGAAAGGCAAAACCCTTTCCATTAACAACAAAATTTATGGGGAAACCAAAAGTCTTTCTTCCTACGTTCTTCATTATTTTTGGGGATCACATGCATGCAATGATGGGAAGTGGGATACTCATTGGACGGCCAGTTGAGAATACAGTCGCTGCACCCATGTTGGCAATGTAGTGTGTGGGGACACCAAAAATAGCTTCTTCTAATTTTGAGTGTCTTCTGCATTATTTTCAGGGATCAGGAGGGGAATGATGAAAATTCAATGGGGGAAGATGACGTCAAGACCAGCGAGCGTACCCAGAATGCTACGGGGGTGAGGGAACTGTGGGCTAGCTTCCCACAATGCACTACTGCAACAGTCAGAGTTAGCCAATGTGTGTGTGGCAGCAATGATTCAACTTTGTGGGGAGCCTGGTGTGAAGTGAGGATGGTCAAAATCAAACTTACAAATTCCAGAATTAGAAAGTCAAGAAAAATAAATTGAATTTCTCAGTGTAGATGCAGCCCCAGAGACTTTGAAAGGTTGAGATTTAGAAATATCTCAGACATACAAGAAGATAAGTCAGGATGAAAGTATTAACATGTCCCCTTGTTCATCAAAAGGTAGTCCTGCAGCTGTGAACCCAATACAGTTCACCAGCAAAACCCTGGAAGAAATAGCTAGTGGTTCCTCCTTTTCCTACCACATCTGTGATTTATATGGCCTAAACTAACTGTGATAGGAATCCAGTGGTGGGGGTGGTGATGTGTCATACAGCTGTTTATTGCTTTTCTCTGTTCCCTTTTTTCTGCTAATTCAGAGTAGCTGTAATCTACTAGATACTTCTTTGTGCAACAAAATATAAGTATAGTGTTCATAGAATGCTTCTAGCACTTTGCATTTAGGTGCCTTTGATTCTGAACTCAAATACTAATGTTGTATGTGAACATTTGTTTTCAAATACATTCAATAAATATTTTTTAAAAAACTGGATATTTTAATTAACTTTGTTTTGTTTAATATTTAAAAAGTCATTATTTATTTTCTTTATTTCAGGACCTTAGTTTGGATCCAAATGTTGAAAAGCTTGCTTCAAAGTATTCTCCTCAACTAGTTTTAAATAGTCAGTCATTATTTACTTTGTTGAATAATCATGGACTAAATTACAAGGAACAGTGGGAAATCCCGGTTTCTGTTAAAATGATTCCTGTGGCAGGTACAGTATGTTTTTATATCAAATTAATGATGCCTCTGTTACCACAATTTGCATTTTTATAATCCATTTTCAGAGGTACACAGAGAAAAGATTTTGAAAATCCAAGTGTTTCAAATAGTGTTTCACTAAGTATGCATACTTATACACTGATTCTCTGTAACACTTTGAATAAATAATGTATGCTTATCAGGTGATTGTCAGATAATGGCTACGTCTACACATGCCCCAAACTTCGAAATGGCCACGCAAATGGCCATTTCGAAGTTTACTAATGAAGCGCTGAAATGTATATTCAGCGCTTCATTAGCATGCGGGCGGCCGTGGCACTTCGAAATTGACGCGCCTCGCCGCCGCGCGTCTCGTCCCATCGGGGCTCCTTTTCAAAAGGACCCCGCCTACTTCGAAGTCCCCTTATTCCCATGAATTGATGGGTTAGACTCAGAGGAGTAAAAAACAAGGATTGAGGTCCTACTAGGAGTCTACTACAGGCCCCTTAGCCAGGTGGATGAGGTTTTCTTTAAACAGCTAACAAAATCATCCAGGGCCCAGAATTTGGTGGTGATGGGGGACTTCAACTATCCAGGTATATGTTGGGAAACTTATACAGGAGGGGACAGACTGTCCAATAAATTCTTGGATTGCATTGCAGACAACTTTTTATTCCAAAAGGTTGAAAAAGCTACCAGAGGGGAAGCTGGTCTAGATTTAATTTTAACAAATAGGCAGGAAATTATTGAGAATTTGAAAGTAGAAGGATGCTTGGGTGAAAGTGATCATGAAATCATAGAGTTCACAATTCTAAGGAAGGGTAGAAGGGAAAACAGTACAATAGAGATAATGGATTTCAGGAAGGCAGATTTTGGTAAACTCAGACAGCTGGTAGGTAAGGTCCCATGGGAAGCTAAACTGAGGGGAAAAACGGCTGAAGAAAGTTGGCAGTTTTTCAAAGGGACATTATTAAGGGCCCAAAAGCAAGCTATCCAACTGTGTAGCAAAGATAGAAAACATGGCAAAAGACTGCCTTGGCTTAACCAGGAGATCTCGCATGATCTCAAAATAAAAAAGGAATCGTATAAGAAATGGAAACTAGGACAAATTACGAAGGACGAATATAGGCAAACAACACGAACGTGCAGGAGCAAGATTAGAAATGCTAAGGCAAAAAATGAGCTCAAACTAGCTACAAGCATAAAGGGAAACAAGAAGGCTTTTTACAAATACATTGGTAACAAGAGGAAGACTAAGGAGAGGGTAGGGCCATTGGTCAGTGAGGAGGGAGGAACAGTAACAGGGAATTTAATGATTTCTTTGTTTCGGTCTTCACTGAGAAATCGGAAGGAATGCCTGACATAGAGAATGCTAGTGGAAAAGGGGTAGGCTTAGAAGTTGAAATAAGAAAAGAAAAAACTAAAATTTACTTAGAAAAATTTAGATGTCTGCAGATCACCAGGGCCTGATAAAATGCATCCTGGAATCCTCAAGGAGCTGATAGTAGAGGTATCTGAGCCTTTAGCAATCATTTTTGGTAAATCGTGGGAGCGGTGGATGTGGTATACCTAGACTTCAGTAAAGCATTTGACACGGTCTCACATAATATACTTATCAATAAACTATGCAAATACAACTTAAACGGGGCTACTATAAGGTGGGTGAACAACTGGCTGGATAACCGTACCCAGAGAGTAGTTATTAATGGTTTTCAATCGGGCTGAAAAAGTATAACTAGTGGGGTTCCGCAGGGGTCTGTTTTAGGACCGGTTCTGTTCAATATCTTCATTAACGATTTAGATATTGACATAGAAAGTACACTTACTAAGTTTGCAGATGATACCAAGCTGGGAGGGGTTGCAACTTCTTTGGAGGATAGGGTCATAATTCAAAAGGATCTGGATAAACTGGAGAAATGGGCTGAGGTAAACAGGATGAAGTTTAATAAGGACAAATGCAAAGTGCTCCACTTAGGAAGGAACAATCAGTGTCACACATGCAGAATGGGAAAGGACTGCCTAGGAATGAGTACAGCAGAAAGGGATCTAGGGGCTATAGTGGACCACAAGCTAAATATGAGTCAACAGTGTGATGCTGTTGCGAAAAAGGCAAACATGATTCTAGGATGCATTAACAGGTGTGTTGTGAACAAGCCACGAGAAGTCATTCTCCCGCTCTACTCTGTGCTGGTTAGGCCTCAGCTGGAGTATTGTGTCCAGTTCTGGGCACCGCAGTTCAGGAAGGATGTGGAGAAATTGGAGAGGGTCCAGAGGAGAGCAACGAGAATGATCAAAGGTCTAGAGAAGATGACCTATGAAGAAAGGCTGAAAGAATTGGGCTTGTTTAGTTTAGAAAAGAGAAGATTGAGGGGGCACATGATAGCAGTTTTCAGGTATCTAAAAGGGTGTCATAAGGCAGAGGGAGGGAACTTGTTCTTCCTTGCCTCTGAGGATAGAACAAGAGGCAATGGACTGAAATTGCAGCAGGGGAGGTTCAGGTTGGACATTAGGAAAAAGTTCCTAACTGTCAGGGTGATCAAACACTGGAACAAATTGCCAAGGGAGGTGGTAGAATCTCCATCACTAGAGCTATTTAAGAAGAGGTTAGATAGATGGCTTTCAGGGATGGTCTAGAAAGTGCTTGGTCCTGCTATGAGGGCAGGGGGCTGGACTCGATGGCCTCTCGAGGTCCCTTCCAGTCCTACTCTTCTATGATTCTCAGTAATCACAGTACATGTTAACCCTTCTACTTAATTAATCTAAGAAGGCAGGAAAAATTGGCAAGTTGTAAAACCAGCTTTTTTCCTTATTGAAGGAATAGAAATGATGTCTCAACCTGAGCATTCAGAGCTGTTCAAGTTTTGTCAAATGAGTTTGCATCAATACACAGAAACAAAAAGAAGACAAAATAAGGGAAAAATAAAAAGTAGTGCTCCTTTTCTGGGCTGGTGGTAGGTAGGTTAGTCGTTTTAGACAGTTTCAGGAGGAGCTGCGTTTAATGGCTCAAAGAGCCACGGGTTGGACACCCTGTCATAGCTGGATGTAGTTTTCCCTCTCTTTCCTGATGACAGGAACTAGTAGCAGCACTGCCATAATAATGTTCAGGCAAAAACAAGTCTATAACTGAAGGTTTATTGATTAAAATATGAGCAATTCCTGGTTCTCAAGTCTGTTGGCTTGGCATATATGACTTGGATCAGAAAAATAAAGGACAGAGGAAAGAGAATACAAAATAAGACCAACAAAAGCAAAAAGAGGGCTGAGCTTATGGTCCTTTTGGGTTTCTCTGCCTTTTAGACTTTCAGCCCATAGAAAATTAGTAGGCTGTTCTCAGCAGTCTTTCCAGAAGTTCTTAGTGGCATTTCTAACTGATTTAAGATTTTAAATACAATTTTCAATAGCGATGTAAGCACCTTTTGGTTTCCAAGTGCTTAAATCCCTTTTGAAAGTGAGACTGAGCCCTGGTCAATGCTATGAAGTTCGACTGGTGTAAGACAGCTTTCATCATCCTAGCTCTGTAAGAAAGCACGCTAAAATGCAACTCCTGTCAGTACACCTTACACAGTATGGCAGCATAACTCCATGTTAATGAGAGGCATAGCAGTGATGTAGATGTGGTTCGGTTGACAGAGTGTCAGGTACATCCACACTTCCTGCAGAATTAACACTATGGAGATTGATCTTCTGGGCTTCAATTTAGCATGTCTAGTAGGGATGTGCCAAAGTGAATGCTGAGGGTGTCCCTGTTGACCCCATTATTCACCTCACCAGTGCTCCCTGTAAGCTGAGTGCTCAGCCAGCCACCCAGGAAAGATTCAAGTGCTGTCCAGCTGATTACCCGAACACCCATAGATGGCAGCATGTGTTTCCATTGGCACTGCACATCTGCACATGCTTTGGTGCACATACCAACATTTTTACTGCTTCTAGATGGAAAAAAATTAGAGGGAACACCGCTCCCCACCCTCGTGAAGAGTAAGGAAAGTCGACGGGGAGTTTCTCCCATCAACCTCCCACTGTGGGGATGGTGGAGAAAGTCTATATGAGGTATGTCGACTGCGGCTACACAATTCTTCTAGCTGGAGTTGCATGTCTTAGGTTGGCTTTCTCCTGTAGTGTAGACCTGCCTTCAGTGTAAATACTGCATTGCTTACATTGGCTGTTGCTGTCTTTCAGAATAATTCCCACAGTGCCCCATGCTGAGAGTTAAATCCATGCAGGCACTCCTGTGAGGATGTGCATTGGTGACATGGAGCATAGTGTGACATACAAATACAATGCAGTGGAGGAAAAGTCTCTCCAGGCAACATTGATATGCTGTTCCGCCAGTCAGGGGAGGGGAAGTGGCTGTGGCAGCATGCAGAGCAGCTTCCTATTGCCACCAGTCAGAACCTGTAGGCTGTATCCAGCCCTGTCTTGTCTGGCTCTGGCCTCCTAGGTTTGGGGCTCCACGCTCTGTACACCACTGTGTGCCAGATGCTGAGGAGGGGAGCCCCAAGCCTTGGGGACTGGATCCAGGCAAGCAGCCCATGGGTAGGGGGTTCCCTACCCCAGTCTAGATGGTGCTTGCTCCTGCCATGAGGTTGGGACTGGACTTGACCTCTTAGGGTCCTACTTTGTTCCAGTATTTTATGATTCTGTGTTGACTTTACTTGGAAATTAACGTACAAAAATTATTTTCCAGAAATTCAGATTTTTTACTGATATTTTGTATGTTTCCCATTATATGACCATTTTGAAAAGCAAAAACCTATAACTGGGAATGCCTTCTTCAATTATATATTACAGATATAATGTAATCAGTTTTTAGAACACAAAAAACCCCATGTATGTGACATAACACCTCCCATCACCGTCTTCGCTGAATATTGCTTAATGTGTGTCTGATACTTTTTGTCAGTATTACATAAAACCTGTACTAGTGCAGATATGGTCAACAAATTACAGAAATGGGACTCCTTAATGTTCTGCATGTCTGCAAGTGTGCACTCTGTGTGCTTTGTTTTTCTGACCGAAATAATTTTTTCCTCTTATTAGCCCCATGGAACCTGTAGAGGCCCTGGGAGATAAAGATGGATTCCAATCTGGTTCACACATAAACAGAATTATTTAATTCAGCTATAGAGCATTTGTTAGTATCATGGTGACATATGTCAAAAGTAGCAACTCCATGCACCAATATCTATCACAGGTAATTCAATTAAGTGAAAGCTATTTACTATGTCAAGGAACAGCAAGACTCCTGATGGAAACAGAATACAGGGCGGGAGGATGAATCTTGTGATATTACTTGAGAGAATCCATTCTGCCCCCTAAAAGCCCCTTATTGTATGAGAATCACTTTTCAGTGCTCTACCATGATCTGCATTTAGCGTTTTTCATTTTTTTAAAAAAGCATGTCAGTTCAGCTATTTTTACAACTCTGATTTTACAGTTTTATGGGGAATCAACTACCTGAGATGCAGGTATCATGGCAGTTCTGCTCAGAATTACTATGCATTTCAGTTAAAAATCAATTAATGTAGTTTGGATGGAGTTGTTAAAAAATTTCATAAGTTCGTTTAAGGAAAAAGCGATAAGCCAGTTTTCTGCAGTAATCTGGAAGTAAGCCAAAAAGTAAGATGATTTTTTTTGTTTCCTTTTTTTGATAAATGCAATGAAATTAGACTTTTTTATAATCACCTACTGCAGTTTGTCCTCTGTTTTCCAAGAGATGAACTGAGAGCAAAGCCATCTAATATAGTGTAAACAAACTGTCCTAACTTGTTACTTACTGCAGGTACTGCAATTAACACTGAGTTTAGACATGCTATATGTCCTTTCATTTTATTGAACTGTCCTCCTTGCCTTTTAAAATTTTAAATTAGGCTGTTTGAAGTATGCAGATACGTTCCTTGCAAATTTGATAAATTATTGTAAGTAGAGATGGTATTGAAGAACTGAATGTAAAATAAAGACCTTCAGAAAAACATTTACTATAGTTTCATAAAACAAATTAGCAAACATTTCCTGGAAGTAAAAGAACCATTGTTACAATGTAATGTTATATGCATATTTTATGTTCATAAAGGGCACACCTGCCAACAGAAAACAACAATAAAAATGGAAAAAAAAAACAAACCCAACAACAAAAATACCCTTGTAGTCTAGTCTAAACCAGTGTTTCCCAAACTTGAAATATTTTTGTAACCTTTTGGGACTTAGTTCTTAGTGGCGTACCCTGCTCCCCGCCCCCAGTGCTGTCCCAGTGCTTATCTCCTGATGTTTAGAAATATATTTTCTGCTGTGTACCCCTTGGAATTCTTTCAGATATGACTGGTGGTACATGTACCACACTTTGGGAAACACTGGTCTAAACCAATTGTCATACAAATACATAAATGTTTTGTTAGCATATGCCTCCTGGCAGGAATGTGAATATAGGTGTCCCCATTTTTCTCCATTTCTTCTGCTACTTGACATTTTTTCGCTTTGTTTTTTCCAGTTTGTTGAAGACATTATTGTCTTAATATGTCTCTGGGTTGGCAATTTCACATAGTTTATATTGATAATACAAAATTGGTATCTGCATCCGCAGAATTGAGCAAGGAATATCCATGTCCAGGTCTGTGCATGTGGATAGCCGCAGAGTTGCAGGGCTACCTACCTGTACTTATCTCATACCAAGCTGGGGTGTGAATCTGTCCCTACTGTGCCATAAATTTGCGCCCCCCACACCTTTATGAAATTTGGCTTATGAATATAAATATGCGTAAGTTGGAGATGCTTTGGACAAAATAGCTGATGTACAATCTGCTGGATCTATATAGTTTATTTTGGTGCATGTATCATTCTAGATGACGATAGAAACATGAACTGGAAGTCTTTTTAAATGTGCTGATAAGAGCCATTATTCCTTCCCCTTTGAGTGGGGTGATCAACTTAGTAACTTGTAAACAGCATTGTTTGTTCTGTAAGTCTAGAAGATGGTTGGTGCTAGAGAGAAATGTTACCATGCCACCAGGAATCAAAAGCTGTTTTGATTCATTGTTTTCCATGGGATGGGACTGGGGTTTTTATAGAACAAAAGTTTCCCATCCTATTGGAAAGCCTGTATAAGCAATGAGAAGCTATCAGTTCTTTGCCTTTGGGCTGCCTTGCAGTCTGCCTGACACACCCTGGAGCCACATGCCGCTCTATAAGGACTTCATTGTGGCGCCTAATGCTATAATTGCAAAGTGTTGGGAACAAAAAAAAAAAAAAAGGGCCTCCTGATTATTACCTCCTGATTATTTTTGACAAATTCTGAATATCTAAAAGCCCAACAATGAGCAACTCATCTAAATAGGAAATTATATGCAATCTCAAGAAACTGGATAAAGCTTTAAGATGTGAAATGCATTATGGGATATGATACTGTATCTGTGTCTTGATCGTGTTGCTAATAACATCTTGATTTTAAAAAGGAAAAGGAAACTTTCAGCATTCCTGCTGTGAATGGCAACATGCATTTTTAAGACTGAAATTAAACATGAAATAAAATTGGCATAATTAAAGTGGGGTTGGAATGGCTTCACAGAGGGGAAAATCAAAGAGACAATATCACACTGCATGGACCCAGTTCTTCACCTTTATACGGTGTTTGGCTGGGCTCCCTTTGTCTCATTTGCAATGAGAAGTTCACCACCACCAAAAAATGCAACTCAGAATATGTAAAACATTTGTGAACATCCAGCAGTAAATATGTAACACACTAAAAATCTTTGTGTGTGCTGTTCTTAAAATAGGGGTTACAAAATGTATGGTTTGAAGTTACTTATTAAGGACCGTCCAACATTCACACACAGTGTCTCTTGAATTATTGAATTTTACCAAATTTGAAAAAGTTCTCTTCTTCCTGTTTTGGTTGCCAACCATGCCCTAAATAAAAGCAAAACTATGAAAAACCCAAATTGGAGAAAAACTATAGCAGCTTGGTAGGGTACATGAGATGCTTTGGACAAAACAACACAAAGTTGTGCATATTTATATTCATAAGCCAGTTTTCATAGACCATGGGGAGATCGTCACCAAAGCTACATTTACACTGACCACAGAAGATCGACTGCTCATATTCTATCATCCAGGGTGCTGTTTCATGCATGGGTGAGACAGTGTGTTCTGGGGTCAATGGTGACCTTGGAACTCCTCACAAGTGGTGAGGATTAAGGAAGATCAACGGGCAGGTGTGAAGACAGACACGGAAGTCAACAGCTGAAAAGTCAATTTTAGCTATGCAACTGGTGCACCTAAAATTGTGTGTCAGCTGTTGACCTTCTGGGCAAGTATAAACACAGCCAAAGTGTTCATGTGGTCCCTGGTGCTCTGCACGAAAATTTCCTTGGTGTGCTTTAATCTGCTCCCATTTCAAAGTGGCATATCAAAGCATGTTAAAGGTTTTTAAGGTTCACGGCAGCATAGGCCCCATGGACACGTAGGCTATGACAACGTGACAAGCCTGCTAGGGATGTTAACAGCTAACCAATAAGCCTCACCCTAAATATATGATGCTTACCACATAAATGGTTAACCGTTGGTGGCACTACTCCTGCCATGCTGCCCCTCTTCCCTCCCCCCTGCTCCCTGTTTAATTATTTCATCAGTTAAACTCCATGTTTAACCAGTTAGCTAATTTTAAATGGTATTTTACATCCCTAAGGGCTGCACCAGTGCAGCTGCACCACTGTAGCACTACTGTTGCTCTCCCTTCCACTTAATTACTCCTGTCCCCATAAGGGCCTCTCTCCTTCTTTAGGTTGCTGTATGTCCGAAGGATGTCCTATGGTAACTACATCTGCAGGGGTATCCCTATTGTCTTCAGATTATGTTGTCTATGATATGGTTGTACTGCAGGCAAAATCTGAAAACAGGAGGGTGTTGCAGCTGACTAAGGATATAGTTTAGGTTGGTGAACAACCTTACTGGTAAGGAGATATGAAATGGAAAACACAAGCTTGACTCTTTCGAGCCTTTATGAGGTTTGTTTGTAAACGGAACATATCTGGTATGGAAATCAGTGAGATATAAATGAATGTGAAATCCCAAGATGCTAATTTGAAAAATAAGGTTTTCAGTATAGAAGTGTACTTTAAATGGGATACGAAACTGAAGTATACAGTCACAAATTTGCATATTCTTGCCGTCGGGGTCGTAATAAATTGTACTTTGCTGTATTTGTTTCTCAATGAATAAGCAATAGAAAGGATTGGTGTTTATTAAGCCTCCTTATTTTGACTGTGAAATGGTATTGAACACAAGTGGAAGGGAAAAAGTTTAATATTTAAATTACCCATCTATTTTTCTTTGGAATTTGGGAAACATAAACCCTTTCCTTCTCTTAAAAGATGGCAGATCAGTCAAAGTAGTTTGTATTGACTCACCACTCCCAAAAAAAGAAATGACTGTGAGAGAGAAGAATCAGTTTTTTCATGACATCTCTCTGGACTCCGTGACATCCAAAACTTCAATTATTCCAGTCTCTGCTGTATTTATGGACAGTCCATCTGAGGAAAATATGTTTCAGACGAACGTATGTATCTGTCTGTCTTTAGAAGCAAATGCTAGCTTATTTCCTTGATTTTTGTTGTCGTCATTTAGTGTTTCCTTGTTTTTCCCCCAATATCACCTGATTAGCATAGTGAGGTTTTTTGAACGCATCTCTCCCCTTACATTATTCTGTCCAATCTTAGTCTAGTAACTGATGTGTGCCTTCTCCAAAGATAGACTGTGGCTGCATCTACACTACAAGATTAAAATAAAATTTAAAGGAGTTAGCTCCATATTAAAACTGTCTTCACTGTAAATGTCATTAGCTTGATTTTAGTCTGCCCTAATATTGATGATAAAATGTTGATATTAACTGATGGTATAGTGTCAATTTCAAACTTAAAGGCTAGCGTGGAAGCACTGTGTCCTTAATTCAAATTTATTAGCCTCCACAAGTGTCCTGTATGTATCCCACAAAGTTACACGCTAGCCGGAGCCAGGAACTAACCTGGGCTGCTGCACTGTCCGTTTCCCTTGTCCTGCAGCTTTGTTGGAGCGAGGAAATTGACCATAGTCTGTTGCACTGTCAGTGCCCCAAGTCCAGCTGTGGGGACCTGAGAAACTGACAGTGCTGCTGCACCTGGCTCCCAGCGGAGAATGTGGGGCTGAGGGAAATGTGGGATTGGTTCTCACAGTACACTGCTGCAGATTTCTGGATGGAAGTAATGTGTTGAATTTGTTGGGAGCCTGTGGGAAGTGAGGATACTCAAAATTAAATTAAAAAGGCACTATAAAATCGATTTTAATAAATTCAAATTTATCTTGCAGTGTGTATGTAGCCTATGTGACTGACATAGTTGGCAATTATTTGTTCTCTATTTTCATATTGAAAGGACTTTTCACTTAATTTAGAATTACAGCTTTTTATGTAACATTGAAATATTTTCTTTACATCTTCAAAACAATGTCTGGGTTCAACATTGTTTTGCATCTCTTCATTGGATTTAGCTGTTGTTTTACTTTGGTCTGATGCATTTTTTTTCTTGATTAATTTTCTTTGTTATGTGAAGATGCCTCCTGATACTTGTCAATTAAGAAGGATTCAGAATCCGAACCATGAGGAGCTAGACTTTGACGATGATGTCACAGAATTAGAGACCTTTGGAGAAATATCTAAACCCTCACAGACATCAAAAATGGAAAATACTCCTGCAAATATATGTAAAACTCTGCCAGGCACACTAAAAATAGAGAAGCAGTTGGCATCTTCTGCTTTAAGTGATAGTGCTGAAGACGGAACAAGCAAAGTTAATGAGTGGGGATTACCAGTAAGTAGTAATATGCAGAATGTAAACAAGACCCAGTTGCCATCATTGAGTGATGTGTGCACTAATTCTGAAGAAAATTCTTCACTTAAAGGCCATGATTCAGATGAAGCTGAGTTAAATGATGAGCAGCGTGGCATCGCCACAAACAAAGTGTCGGACAATAGTACTTTGGCTAAAACTGATAGTTTCAAGAGAGACTCTGAAGTTACAGAAGCATATGAAACTCCCGTTTCTTCTTGCAATAGTGACACTGGTGAAGAACGTTTGATTATTGACACAGGAGATAAAAGTGGGGAATATTGCAAAGCAGCTATGTTCAGTTCTAATTTAACTCCTGTAGAAGATACATCTAAACCACCCTCCCCAGTAAAAAAATCAAGTAGTTTGGCTACCTCTTCAGAGAGCCAAAACCAGAAAAAAATTGTTTCCAAAAGACCTTCAAAAAGGTTGTCTAAAGAATTTGATCCTCTTGGACACATTTTGAAAATGCAAACTAAACTCCTTAAGCCGCCTTCCCCAAAAGCTGCTGAGCAGCCACAGGTGAATTGTGATAAAAGCTTAAATCCTACACCTAGCCTTGTGCCACAATCTTCAACACCCACTGTATCTTCCAGCACAGAGCCTACTGCAAACACAGGCAGCTTATCTAAACTTTCCTGGACTTCACATTTTCAGGGATCTCCAAAAGGTAAGTGTAAATGTTTAATGCATTCATAATTAGAAGCAGAATCTAGATTGCAGACACAGAAGCCTTAATTCAGTGTTGCTGAAAGCATGAATTTTTGAGGGTGGAGGAGAGGTGGTGGTGCTTGGAACAGCATTTTGTTGTGTGTAAAAGAGAACCAAAATGATACATGTTTTGGTAAAATGCAAAAAATATGCAGGAAATCATTGTAGTTATAAAGAAGGTAAAACTTTGATTTGTTTTATTATTAAACTAGCAAAATAAAGTTATTGTACATATGTTTTCAGGCAAAAAAGTAATGTTATCTTTCAGTTTGTTCTCAAGCATTGTGGATCTCTAAATATTGTGTATTTTTTTTATATCTTCAGTAAGATCTAGGCCCTAATTATGAGAATTAGTTCCTGTCATGGCATCATGGCCTCATATGTATCTTTGTGGCTGAACACAGTGCTGTAGCTTCTTTGCCTCCATTTCCCTGATAGAGTTTGGAGTCCGGTTTGGTGGCTTATGTGACTCAGCCCTCTGGGTAGCTCACTCCAAAAGTTCAGACCTCTTGTTGGGTACCAGAGTCCAAAATGCCAGTATAAACCAAAAGCCTTTCTTCCAAAAGGCTTTACTTCTCCACTTCTTTAGGGATGATTTGTCTATCCATCCTCTGAGCTCAACTCCGAGTCCCCACATCCCTTTTCTTCGGGTAAAACAGCTCTTCTGTGGTCTGTCTTAACTCTCAGCAGGTCACAGATACTTCCAAAGTGATGTTTCATCTTTTTACATACCATTCAGTGGAAATGGTGGAATGTGGTTTCCTTTACAGTAACAATTTCTACTTTTGAGTCCTAAAAAAGTTGCCTGATCCTGTGTGTGTGTGTGTGTGTGTGTGTGTGTGTGTGAGAGAGAGAGAGAGAGAAGATAATTGCAGGGTGAATTAAAAAAAAAAAAAAAAAAAAGAGAGAGATAGATACTTATCATATAAAACTGGAAGGGACTTTGAGAGGTCACGGAGTCCAGTCCCCTGCAGTCACAATATCCCTAACAGATTTTTTTTTTTCCCCCACTGTTTGCCTCAGACCCCTGAGTGGCCCCTTCAGAGATTGAACTAACAACGCAGGGTTTACAAAGCCTATGCTTTCTCTAATCACTGATCTATCCTTCCCACAATGGAGTTTGGGTATTTATGACCAAAGAAGGAAACGTGCATTATACAACTTGTAGGCTGCATCTACGCTAGCATTCCTCTTTTGAAAGAGGCATGCAAATGAGGGAAATTGAAAATGCAGATGAGGTGCTGATTTACGTATCTGGTATCTCATTTGTATATTCTTCTTTCTAAAGAAGAAAAGTGTAGACATGATTCTTTCGAAAGTAATCCCCATCTTCGAAAGAACCTTTCTTGCTTAAAAAAAAAATCTTTCAAAGATGGGGATTACTTTCGAAAGAATCACGTCTACACTTCATTTCATCTTTTGAAAAATATGCAGATGAGGCACCAGGTATGTAAATTGGTGCCTCATTTGTATTGTTGATGCCCCTCATTTGCATGTCTCTTTCGAAAGGGTGCTAGTGGAGATATAGATGTAGACAAGAGGACATTATTTTTATTTTCTTACTTTCATTGTTGATGCTCCTAGCCATTGTGCTAGCAACCCAAAATCATCCGAGGAATAGCGAAAGGGATAACTAAGAGGCAATGGGTAGAGGGAGGCAATGGTTGAAAGGTCTCTGAATGGTGCTGGCAAGAGCAAAAGACGGGAAACCTGGGGAAAGTTACAGTTAAGCAGAAATGAGGGCTTAAAAGGATAGTAGGATGTTTTGTTTTTTGTTTTGTTTTTTTTAAATAATCTAAATTTTCTTCGTTGCTTTAAGTGTGTGTTTACAAATTCAGCTCAGGATGTAATTCTCTCTGACCAGGGTAGGGTGTTAAAAAATAAAAGCGTAGCTTTAGCATCAGAGATCTGGGATACGTACGTAGAGCAGCTAGCCCCCGTGCTGCCACATTACTCTTCTCTTTCTATGTCAGAGAGGGTGTGTCTGCTCAGCCTCCGTACTATGCCCTCAGATGTTCACACCTGCCTCCAAACAGAGAGAGAGGTAAAACATTGTTCTTAGTGTCTTGGCTTTCATACACTAATAATGTGGAATTCTGGTGTACGGTACTTACAACTTCTGTTTCTCTAGCTACACCAGCTAAATAGTGTTGCTGAAGAAGTTAATGTTCTTGTGCTTTTAAGAATGGCCATCATAAAGTGTTCAGTAAACCATTTGAGGTGATTGGAAATGATAAACCTCTATATATTTCTAAAATCCTTTTTGGTAGCAGGTCTGGAGCAGGCACAATTAAAGATAATTCCCTTCAATTACATGAGGGAAGAATAAGTGATTCTGAAGTGTGTGTGTGAGTGTGTATGCTATCTGTACACTAGAAGCATCTGTTGACCGAAGTTACTGTCAACAGGGAAATCTCAACAGAACCTCTGTCAACCAATTGCATCTACGCACAACTTGCTCTGTTGACAGGGAACTGCTCTGGTGCCAGAAGGCAGAATGGCAGTTCTGCAAAGAGGGCTGCCTGGCAAGCATGTCCTCTCTGTTGACAGGAGTGTTTACACTACACTTCTGGTCTGAGTCTACACTAGCACCCCCTTTTCAAAAGGGGGATGCTAATGAGACACTTCAGGATATGCTAATGAGGCACTGCAGTGACTGCAGCACCTCATTAGCATAATAGCAGCTGCGGCACTTTCAAAGTGGCACTTTTCATTGTGCGTGGCTCATCTACACAGGGTCCTTTTCGAAAGGACCCCGCACACTTCGAAATCCCCTTATTTCTATTTGGTTTCGAAAAGGACCCCGTGTAGATGATCTGCATCTAATTAGCACATCCCGAAGTATCTCATTAGCATCCCCCATTCAAAAGGGGGGGTGCTAGTGTAGACCCAGTCCTGTAGACAGATTGTTATGCCTCAAATTTTGGAGGGATAATACTACCAAGAAAAATGCAGAGTTCTGTTGAGACTGTCGACAGAATGCTTTAAGAGTGTAGATGCTCCCTGAGTTATGTTGACAGAAGGTCCCTTCTGTTGACAAAACTCTTTAGTGTAGACACAGCCTGTGTGTGCTGTTACTACTCCGTTTGTTAAATGACCAATAAATAAGACCAGAAGTGTGAGTTTGTTTTTTATTTTGTTTTTTTAACTGTATTAAAGGCATCCTAAAATTTGATACCGAATGACATCTTGGGGCCTGAACAGATTGATGAGCCCTTTAACAAAGGTTCTTCAAAAATCTCTTTGGAGTGTGCAGGTATCAGTTTAAACTTCACTCCAAAAAAGTGGATGTGGTAGTACATACAAACTACACTTGGCTTGGAGATGCAGGGACAAAAGGAGGTTTGTATGCCATCTCAAACTCCTTGTTTCTAGTGATGGAGAGAGAGCCTTGTTAGTCTGTATTCTGTCAAAACAAAAAAGCAGTAATGTAGCACTTCAAAGACTAACAAAATTATTTATTAGGTGATGAGCTTTCGTGGGACAGACCCACTTCTTCAGATCATAGCTTTACCAGAACAGACTCAATATATAAAGCATAGAGATCCAAAAACTGTTATGAATGTTGACAAATCAGAAAAATTGTTATCAAGGTTGGCAAATCAGAAGAGTAGAGGGAAAGCAGGAGGGGGGCGTGGGGTGGGGAAGTTGAGAGAGATAAAACAACGTGTAAAAGAGTCCTTATAATCAGCCAGGTAATTGCTGTCCTGGTTCAAACCATATGTTAATGTGTCAAATTTGAATATAAATGACAGTTCTGAGCATTCCCTCTGTAGATGGTTGTTAAAGTCCCTTTTCAGTAAAACACAAACTTTCTGGTCATTAACAGTGGCCCCCTCCATTAAAGTATTGGCTGACAGGTTTGTGTGTTTGGAGTTTTTTGATGTCTTTTTGTGTCCATTCATTCTTTGTCAAACAGTGTTTGCAGTCTGTCCTATATACATGGTGTGTGGGCATTGTTGGCAGATGATGGCATATATGATGTTAGTTGAGGAACAGGAGAATGTGCCTGTGATTCTGTGAATAACCTGGTTAGGTCCAGTGATGGTATCTCCAGAATAGATACGTGGACAAAGTTGGCAATGGGCCTTGTTGCAAGGAAAAGTTCCAGGATTAGTCGTATTGTGGTATAGCCTGTGTTTGCTAGTGAGAATCCTCATGAGGTTGGGAGGTTGTGTATAGGAGAGAACAGGCCTGCCACCTAGGGCCTTCTGGAGTGTGGCATCCTGATTTAGGATAGGTAGTAGGTCTTTAATGATGTGTTGCAGTGGTTTGAGTTGGGGGCTGTAGGTGGTGGTCTGTTACTGGCTTTTTTGGGGCCTATCTTGGAGTAGTTGGTTTCTGAGTATTTATCTGGCCGGATTGATTGATTGATTTTTTTTTTTTTTTTTCCACTTCTCCCAGTGGGTAATTTCAGGTTTATGAATGTTTGGTAGAGATCTTATAGTTTTTGGCGTCTGTCGGTAGGGTCCTCACTTCTAGGGTCAGTTAAGCATCTAGCACTACTCCATGGAGGTAATTCTGAGAAGCATCATAAATGGATTTTTTGTTTGTTTCATGCCACCAATAAATGGGCTGACTACCTGACCTTTTGTGTATGCAAGATGTCAGCATTGAAGTATATTGTGTAGCTGTAGCCAGGGGAGTACCAGGGTTTAAGAAACATGAGGTTGGTCAAGTAATATGTTTCATTTGGCCAACTTGTATTACTGAGGGAGACACTTGAAATACAGTTTTCTTTGTATGAGGCAGAAATAGGTTAAAAATCAAGTTCAGTAAAATCTTGGCAAGTGTAAGCTGTTTCAGAAAATTATACACTACTTCAAGAGCAGCTGGATTTTAAAAATGTCTTTATTTTAGATATGAAACCTAAAAAGAAATAGAGGCAAAGAAACACAGACCATATGTACCAAAGGCAAAGAAAGCAATTAATCTAGAAATCCTGCATTGAAAGATGGCAGCTGCCAAAAAATATTGTTGCTGTGGTTGAAATCAGTGAAAATTATATATTATTCCAACTCTGCATGGATTCAAGAAAGACTCTTCCAATTTTATTCCTTGCCATTTGTATTTTAGAAGTCAGGTAGATGTATTTTAGACCAAACTGATGATGACCCCTGACAAAGAGTTTCCATAGTCATGCAACCCTGGAACATTTATTAGGTCTTTTAGTCTTTTTTAGCTGTAGCACTTACCTTCAGCCATGGGTCTCCTACTGTTAGCCAATGGTTGGGTGAGATACCACCTATGCCCTTATTTTCATCTGAGTCTTTAACTGCTAGGACAGACAGCCCCTTTGCAGCAGGCAGCCCGGGCAGGCTGATGGAGTCCCCAGGGTCCTAGCACACGAGTTTTTCACTGCCAGGCTGGAGTCCCTTCACAGGGGGCAGCCAAGAAGGCTGACGGGTGACCCACAGGTTGTACTGAGACACCCTACACCCGTGTCTTTAACTGCTAGGATGAGGTCCCTTCGCAGCGGGCAGCCAGGGAGGCTGTCAGGTGCCCCAAGAGTCTGCTCCACGGAGGCAGCACAACTCAGCACTTAGCTCTCAATATGCCCCACCAGTGACCAGGCTATTAAGCAGCTGTGTTCTTTGTTTTGTGTTTGGTTTGCACAGTAACAGGAAGAGTCAGGTTACCACTTAACCAATTACTTGTTTATTTAACTAAAAGAGTTAAGCTCTTATGGTTACAAGATTACAAGGCATATATACTTTGTTGCAAACTTACATGATTTATACTTTGTTACAAAGATTACAAGTTTTACGCTCTGTTCTTTAGTTGTCAATAGCTAGCATGTAAAAATTCATAGATCTATTATTGAATGTGCACAAAGAAAACAAAAGAAAAGCAATACACTTCACAGGTCTTATTCTCTCCCCTGCGTTACCAATGTGGCATGGCCAGCATTTCACCCAATCCCTCGTGAAGAAGCAATAAATAACGAGGACCTCGGGAGGCAATAACCCTCCTGACCGGCAGGTAGGGGTAATTGGAGCTCAATTAGGGGGTCTGCCAGGCCCTTCTTTATACCCATTGGGTCATCTACGCTTCTTCCTTATCTAAAAGGGTGCCAGTTGCATTAACTCGTCTGAGACACTAGTTCTCACAAGGCTGGTCCACACCTGTGGGGTGGAGATAATTTTTGGGCCATTCTTTCTTTTGTCGTGTCTACACATGCACGCTACTTTGAAGTAGCGGCACTAACTTCGAAATAGCGCCCATCACGGCTACACTTGTTGAGCGCTATTTCAATGTTAACATCGACGTTAGGCGGCGAGACGTCGAAGCCGCTAACCCCATGAGGGGATGGGAATAGCGCCCTACTTCGAAGTTGAACGTCGAAGTAGGGCACGTGTAGACGATCCGCGTCCTGCAACATCGAAATAGCGGGGTCTGCCATGGTGGCAATCAGCTGAGGGGTTGAGAGACGCTCTCTTTCCAGCCCCTGCGGGGCTCTATGGTCACCGTGTGCAGCAGCCCTTAGCCCAGGGCTTCTGGCTGCTGCTGCTGCAGCTGGGGATCCATGCTGCATGCACAGGGTCTGCAGCCAGTTGTCGGCTCTGTGTATCTTGTGTTGTTTAGTGCAACTGTGTCTGGGAGGGGCCCTTTAAGGGAGCAGCTTGCTGTTGAGTCCGCCCTGTGACCCTGTCTGCAGCTGTGCCTGGCACCCTTATTTCAATGTGTGCTACTTTGGCGTGTAGATGTTCCCTCGCAGCACCTATTTCGATGTGGTGCTGCGCAACGTCGATGTTCAACATCGACGTTGCCAGCCCTGGAGGACGTGTAGACGTTATTCATCGAAATAGTCTATTTTGATGTTGCCACATCGAAATAGGCTACTTCGATGTAGGCTTCACGTGTAGACATAGCCTATATGGGCTGGAGATTCTTCCTCCTTCTGGGATGTTTGTGTAGGCAAATCAACTGATGGTAATTAACCAAGGGCAGTCCGAGGCTCAGCTGTTTATTAGCCGATTGTCTCTTGCTCCAGAGCATTCAAAAGACTGTGGCTGAGATAAGCACATCTGAGCTCTTGGGCATTCCAGGGCTGAGCTGTTAACCCTTTTGGTGCTCTGAAGCATCCAGGAGAAACAAGATGGAGTTGAGAAAAGGGGGAGTCTGTCTGGCTACACCTACCTACTATGATTGCAACTGTGTACAGCATTTTAAATATTCTGTCAAAATCCCAGAAAATCACTGAATTAAATTCACATTCACAACCCACCTCTGATTCCACAGATCATAGAATGCTAGAACTGGAAGGGGCCTTGACAGGTCATTGAGTCCAGGCCCCTGCCCTCATGGCAGGACTAAGTACTGTCTAGCCCATCCCTGATAGACATTTATCTAACCTGTTCTTGAATTTCTCCAGAGATGGAGATTCCACAACCTCCCTAGGCAATTCATTCCAGTGTTTGACCACCCTGACAGTTAGGAACTTTTTCCTAATGTCCAGCCCAAACCTCCCTTGCTGCAGTTTAAGCCCATTGATTCTTGCTCTATCCTCAGAGGCCAAGAAGAACAAGTTTTCTCCCTCCTCGTTATGACAGCCTTTTTGATACCTGAAAACCGCTATCATGTCCCCCCCCCTTAATCTTCTTTTTTACAAACTATACAAGCCCAGTTCTTTCAGCCTTTCCTAGTAGGTCATGTTCTCTAGACCTTTGGTCATTCTTGTTGCTCTTTTTTAGACTCTTTCCAATTTCTCCACATCTTTCTTGAAATGCGGTGCCCAGAACTGGGCACAATACTCTGACTGAGGCCTAATAAGCTCAGAGTAGAGCAGAAGAATGACTTGTGTCTTGTTCACAACACACCTGTTAATGCATCCCAGAATCATGTTTGCTTTTTTTCCCAACAGCATCACACTGTTGACTCATTTAACTTGTGGCCCACTATAACCCCTAGATCCCTTTCTGCCATACTTCTTCCTAGACAGTCGCTTCCCATTCTGTATGTGTGAAACTGATTGTTCCTTCCTAAGTGGAGCACTTTGCATTTGTCTTTATTAAATTTCATCCTGTTTACCTCAGACCATTTCTCCAATTTGTCCAGATGATTTTGAATTTTGACCCTATCCTTCAAAGTAGTTGCAACTCCTCCTAGCTTGATATCATCTGCAAACTTAATAAGCGTACTTTTTATGCTAGTATCTAAATTTTTGAGGAAGATGTTGAACGGAACCGGTCCCAATACAGACCCCTCCGGAACCCCACTTGTTACACCTTTCCAGCAGGATTGAGAGCCATTATTTACTCTCTGAGTAGGGTTATCCAGCCAGTTTTGCACCCACCTTATAGTAGCCCATCTAAATTGTATTTGCATACTTTGTTGATAAGAATATCATGCAAGACCGTATCAGGTGCCGTACTAAAGTCTAGCTAAACCACATCTGCTGCTTCTCTCTTATCCACAAGGCTCGTTATCCTGTCAAAGAAAGCTATCAGATTGTTTTGATATGATTTGTTCTTTGCAAATCCATGCTTGCTGTTCCCTATCAGCTTACCACTTCCAAGGGTTTGCAGATGATTTCCTAAGTTAGTTGTTCCATTATCTTTCCTGGCACAGAAGTTAAACTGACCTGGTCTGTAGTTTCCTGGCTTATTCGTATTCCCCTTTTTACAGATTGGCACTATATTTGCCCTTTTCCAGTCTTCTAGAATCTCTCCTGTCTCCCATGATTTTCCGAAGATGACACCTAATGGCTCAGATACCTTCTCTATCAGCTCCTTGAGTACTCTAGGGTGCCTTTAATCTGGCCCTGGTGACTTGCAGACATCTGACTCTTCCAAGTGATTTTTAACTGGTTCTTCTTTTATTTTAATTTCTAAACCTACCCCTTTCCCACTAGCATTCACTATGTTATGCATTCCTCCTTCAGACTTCTTGGTGAAGACCGAAAGAAAGATGTCATTAAGCATCTCTGCTGTTTCCAAGTTTCCTGTTACTATTTCTCCCTCCTCACTGAGCAACAGGCCTACCCTATCCTTGGTCTTCCTCTTGCTTTTAATGTATTTATAAACAGTCGTCTTGTTTCCTTTTATGCCTGTAGCTAATTGGAGCTCATTTTGTGCCTTAGCCTTTCTAATCTTGCCCCTGCATTCCTGTGGTGTTTGCCTATATTCATCCTCTGTAATTTGTCCTAGTTTCCATTTTTTATATGATTCCTTTTTTTTTTTTTTTTTGAGATCATGCAAGATCTTCTGGGAAAGCCAAGGTGGTCTTTTGCCATATTTTGTGTCTTTCCTATGCAGTGGGATAGCTTGCTTTTGGGCCCTTATTAATGTCACTTTGAAAAACTGCCAACTCTCCTCCGTTGTTTTTCCCCTCAGTCTTGCTTCCCATGGGACACTACCTGCCCTCTCTGAGTTTACCAGAATCCGCCTTCCTGAAATCCATTGTCTCTGTTTTGCAGTTCTCCCTTTTACCCTTCCTTAAAATTGTGAACTCCCATGATTTCACGATCACTTTCACCCAAGCTGCCTTCCACTTTCAGATTCTCAATTAGTTCCTCCCTATTTGTTAAAATCAAATCTGGGATAGCTTCCCCCACTTCCCCGGTAGGTTTTTCAACCTTCTGAAATAAAAAGTTGTCTCCAATGCAGTCCAAGAACTTATTGGATAGTCCGTGCCCCTCTGTGTTAGTTTCTGAACATATATCTGGATAGTTGAAGTCCCCCGTCACCACCAAATCCTGGACTCTGGATGACTGTTGTTTTTTTTTTTTTTTTTTTTTTAAACTCGTCCACCTCTTCCACCTGGGTAGGTGGCCTGTAGTAGACTCCTAGCAGGACGTCACCCTTGTTTTTTACCCCTTTTAGCTTAACTCAGAGACTCTCAACACATCCATTTTGTATATCCATCTTCACCTCAGTCCAAGTGTGGAAATTTTTAATATATAAGGCAACACCTCCTCCCTTTTTCCCCTGTCTGTCCTTCCTGAGCAAGCTGTACCCTTCCATACTAACATTCCATCGTGTATTATACCACCAAGTTTCTGTTATGCCAACAATGTCGTAGGTGTATTTATGAGTACTTCCAGTTCTTCCTGCTTATTACCCATACTTTTTGCATTTGTATATAGGCATCTAAGATATTGATTTGATCTTGCCTCCCAGTTTTGCCCTGATCCTCCTTTTTCTCTGGCATTATAGTCCATACTCCTTCCCATTTCCGACCCATCTCCCAGGTCTCTATCTTCTCTACTTACCCATGGGCCTTGTTCCCCTGTCACCGTCAAACCTAGTTAAAGCCCTGATGCCTAGGTTCTTCTTCGAGTGGTCCCCGTGGGTGCTCCACAATAGGTGTCGGGCTCTCCCGGCGCTGCAGATCAGAAATCTTCCAGCAGTTTCTCCTGGATCACGCATGCGCCGGCGCGCGCCGCCCCCCTGCACACCCCCGGCCGCATGCACGATCTGGTCCCCGCCAGTTCCTTCTCAACCGCCATCGGCTGCAGACGGAATCCACTCAGGCTAAGGCCAGAGTCAGATTACTTAGTGGTTTTTTTCCACATGTAATTTGTTGTTTTCGGTTATTAAACAAAAGAAAGAGAGAGAAAGCAAAGACAAAAAGAATATCAGCAAAAAAAAAAAAAAAAGAAAAAAAGGAAAAAGAGAGGAGCGGAGAAGAGAAGAGCAGACGTGAAGGCCATTTAGGCCACCCACTGCCTCAGGCCGGTGATCACTATTTGGGGTGGAAAGGCACGGATTGAGTGCTAAGTACCCTATTAACAATAAAGGACTCGCCACAATGACCTCTTCAGGTTTTACAAAGCAGGAGTCATGCCGTGAAGCTATGCCGGCCTCCGTGGGGCATAACGAAGGCATCCAATGCCTGGGGGAATTACGGCTACCCAGACGCATTCTCACTGTGCTAAGCTCACAGTCAGGGCCAGGAAGGACAGAGCGATGAGGCGTAAAATGCTCTTGTTGATAAGGCTCTCCAGCCAGACTTGCCAGAGAAGCCTCACCCAGAAGGGCCCTCTGGGTTGCATAAGAGGACCCCCTCAGTGCAGAAATGGAGGAAACTCTCCCTGGCTCGATCCTTGCCGTGCGTTTGCAGCGAGCAGGACGAGCGGAGCACACAGCCACCAGCCGCATACTCAGGCAAGCGGCAGCGCACATGGCAGAGGCTGAGCCTCCGGTTATACAGCAGCCGGCACGCGCGGCGCCTAGAGCGTCAGCCAGGCAAGCGCCAGAACCGGTGGCATCGCCACAGGTGGCACAGACCCCTGCGGCACTAGTGGTGCAGGGGCGCCAGGCACGGAGCCTGCAGGCACCGGAGGAGGATACCCGCGCGGCACCGCAGCTGACAGTGCCGAGCGCAGCGCTGACAGCGGGGCCGAGATCCCTGGCATGGGAGGGAACGGTGCCGGCCCCTCAGTGGAGGGGCAAGGCAACATCAAAAACCTGGCACCGCAGTCCATCTCTAGACAGGGCTGCGCTGCCGTTAGCACCAAGCCCTCCCCCGTGATACACACGCCGCACCGAAGGCCTGTCTCTCCACCGGCCCATCCGAGGGGGGGGGGTGGGAAACTCCTTCTCCGTTCCTCCAACCAATGTCACCATGGCTTGGGCCACCTTCACCCATGCTGCTATGGTCATCCTTTATCATGCTGGACACAGACGAACCACAGGCCTACACCTAGGGGCAGGTCCCCCCCCCCGGCTGCTCAATACCTCCATGGGCACTCCTGATCGGGGACGGAAACACAGTTGTCTCAAGGGGAGTTAATTTTAGAACCCCGAGACTTTCCTTCACAATCCTCCAGCGAGCAAGTGTATCATCGACCGCAGGAACCCGAGGGTTCGAGGGAGGTTTACCTTAGTGGTTCCTCCTCATCCTCCCCAGATGAGGCCGTGGCCCCCGGGGATCTCTCTCCCCCGGATGACCTTAAACAGTTTCAGGAACTGTTTTTAAAAGGGTGGCTTTCACGCAAGACATTCAAACGGCAGAGGTGCAGGAGAAATATCACAAACTCCTGAAAAATTTGAGACCCCCGGCTTCATCCAAAATTGCTATTCCGCTGGACGAAGCCATTCTGGAGTCAGCCACTACTATATGGCAGACTCTGGCCTCTGTTCAGCCTACGAACAAGAGAGCGGATAAGAAATACTTCGTCCCGGCAAAGGGCATGGAGTTCCTCTTCAGTTACCCACAACCAAATTCTTTGGTGGTCGGGTTGTCCCAGCAGAGGTCAAAGGCTTTTCGGTACAAATCGGGGGATCGGACAAAGATGCTAAGAAGCTAGAGCTGTTTGGCAGGAAGGTATATTCCTCTCCTATCCTGCTATTGGGAATGGCAAATTATGGGCACACCTAGCAAACCATAATTTTGATAATTACTCCGGGCTTACTCCCCTCATGGATCCACTTCCAGAAGATAAAAAGCCAGTGTTAAAGGCGATTGTTCAAGAGGGCTACTCAGCATCGCGGACGGGAGTCCAGATTGCCCTGGACGTGGCGGACACGGCGGCATGTTCAACGGCTACAGCAGTGGTCATGCGTAGAGAATCCTGGCCCCAGACGTTGGATATCTCGAGGGACCTACAGGCGAAGATCGTGGACCTTCCCTTTGATACACAAGAGCTGTTTGCATACTCAACTGACTCGGTCCCTCACTCCAGTAAGGACTCGAGAGCTACACTTAGAACCTTGGGCATTTATACTCCCCCATACGGGAGGGAAAAATTTTATCCTCAGCAAAGATGCTACGCTTACAACCACAGCGTGCTCAATATCAACAGGGCTACAGCCAAGGGCGCTATCAACAGCAGCCAACAGTACAGAACTCCTAGGCGACGTTCTCAACAAAGCCATACGCCCTCGGGTCAGGCCCAAAGGCAACAAGTTTGATGGGTATGTCGGGGGCTGCACTATCAATACCCTTGCTCAATGCCACTCTCATCTCATGTTCCATCATCGCCTCAGACCGTTCCACTCCCAATGGCAAAAGATCACCACAGACATATGGGTGCTGGAGATCGTAGCCACGGGTTACGCGATCCCCTCCCAGTCGCTTCCACTGACGAAGCCTCCCACCAGGCCTCACCTCAGGGACGCTGCCACGAGGCGAGGCTCAAGCAGAAGGTGACTCACCTTATGTTCATAAGGGAGGTGGAAAGAGTGCCGGAATAATTCCAGGGGAAGACTTTTATTCACGCTACTTCCTACCAGGGAAGAAAACAGGACACTGGAGGCCCATCTTAGATCTTCGGGGCCTCAACTGTTACTTGCGCAAGCAACGGTTTCGGATGATCACAGTTGCCTCGATACTCACGGCACTGGACGATGGAGACTGGGTTTCAGCACTCGACTTACGAGATGCTTACTTTCATATAACAATCCACCCGGCACACAGACCCTTCGTCCGCTTCACGGTCGGCCAGGAGCGCTTCCAGCACAGGGTTCTTCCGTTTGGCCTCTCCTCGGCCCCCAGAGTCTTTACCAAAACCCTGGCAGTGGTGTCAGCCTACCTGCACAGACGGGGTGTTTATTTTTCCCATATCTGGGCGACTGCCTGCTAAAAGGGACCTCGAAGGCAGAGGTCTCACACATGATACGCGTCACAGCGGACACATTTCTTCGCTGGGCCTAGTCATCAACCTCGCAAAGTCAAAGTCCGAACCCACACAACATACAGAGTTCATAGGGGCATGCATAAACTCTATCACAGCAAGGGGGTACCTACCCGATGCCCGCTTCCACACAATCAGTTTGCTGGTGCAAGTCATTACATACAGCCCCACGGTGCCGGTCTTTAACATGCCTACGGCTGCTGGGCCACATGGCGGCAGCGATGTTTGTGGTACAGAATGCCAGGTCGCACATGTTAAGCCTGTAGCGTTGGCTGGCGAACGTTTACAAACCGGCATCCCACACTGTCCACAGGGTGGTGTCGCCCACAACAGAGGTGCGCAGATCCCTGGCGTGGTGGGAAAACCCCGAGAATCTGCTAGTGGGGGTGCCTTTTCACCAACCACAAATTTCTATTTTTCTTACTACCGACGCCTCCCACATGGGATGGGGAGCGCACATCGGCGACAAGGTAACGCAAGGGCTGTGGTCCCCTGCGGAACAGACACTGCACATTTCCATACTGGAGCTCAGAGCAGTGTTCAACGCCTGCAAACATTTTCAAGATTACCTACATGGCAAAGTAGTTGGGATTCAGTACCAACAGTACCTCCACTATGTTTCTACATCAGTCGACAAGGGGGAGCACAATCCCGTGCCCTATGTGCGGAAGCACTCCGATTGTGGAATCGGTGCATCGCCAACAACATAACGTTGAAAGCCTCGTACTTGCCAGGCGCTCACAACGTGAATGCAGATCAGCTGAGCAGGCGCTTCGCAATCACGCACGAATGGTAGATCTGCTCCGATCTGCTACAGCACATTTTTCGTACATGGGGGTTTTCCCCAGATCGATCTGTTTGCCACCCAATACAACAACAAAAAAAAAAAAAAAAAAAGTGTCCCCAGTACTGCTCCAGGGCAGGAGTGGGGCGGGGGTCCCTGAGGGATGCATTCATGTTTTCATGGAAGGGCTCCCTACTTTACGTGTTTCCCCTGCAGCGCTTATCCGCAAGGTCTTGCACAAAGCCAGAAGAGAGAGAGCTCGCATGATACTCATAGTCCCGCTTGGGATCGTCAGCAATGGTTTCCCTTGCTTCTGCGCATGTCGGACCGCCCACCATTCCCTCTACCGGTGGCGCCGGACTTACTCACGTGGGCTCAAGGGTCCATAGTGCACCCGCACCCTCAGGGTCTGCACCTACAAGCATGGCTAATCCATGGCTCAGCTCCTTAAAGAGCACATGTACGGAGGGAGCACAACCAGTCCTGGAATGTAGCCGAAGGACCTCCACCAGGAGGACTTACAAGCAGAAATGGACTCGATTCACAGCCTGGTGTTCCGCCAAGCAGTTAGCTCACCTTGACGTTCCTATACCTGTAATACGAGAATACTTATTGGACCTCAAGAGAGGCGGGCTTTCTCTATCCTCGCTAAAGGTCCACCTCGCCGCTATATCAGCCTTTCGGCATACAGAGGAAGGGCCCACGGTGTTCGCCCATCCTATCGTTACCAAGTTCTTGAAGGGGCTGGTAAACCTGTACCCCCCCGCCTCGGAAACCGCTTCCACTATCCTGGAATTTGGACTTGGTGCTCAGCACGCTATCAGGTCCACCTTTTGAACCATTAGCCATAGTTCCCGTACATCTACTTACGATAAAAACAACCTTCCTCCTTGCAACTACGTCAGCCCGCAGGGTGAGTGAGCTCGCGGCAGTGATGGCAACGCCACACTGCACAGTATTCTCAAAGGAGGCGGTAACCTTAAGACTGCGCCCAGCCTTTGTTCCAAAAGTCTCTTCGGAGTCCAATCTTAACGAGCCAATAGTTTTACCCTTGTTTTACCTGAAGCCTCACAGCTCCGGCAAGGAGGCACGCCTGCATCTCCTAGATGTGAGGAGGGTGTTGGCCTTCTACACAGACAGAACTAAGTCCTTCCGGAAAACGGACAGGCTTCTAGTCTCTCTCTTGCTCCCTGGTCAAAAGGAGAAGGTCTCTCTTCCCGGAGAATCTCAAAGCACATTGTGTCCTGTATAAAAATGTGCTTCAAACTTCGAAAGACTCCTTTGCTGGCTCCGCCCAGGGCTCACTCCACCAGGGCGGTGGCGGCGTCAACAGCCTTCTTCAAGGCCGTTGCGTTAACAGACATCTGTAGAGCGGCGACCTGGTCATCCTATGACACCTTCGCCAAGCATTATGCCCTGTCTCGGGTATTCTAAGAGGATACCCGTCTGTCGACAGCAGTCCTCTCGGGGGCAAGCTGCACATAAACCGATTACCCACCTCCTTACTTGGGTTACTGCTGGGTAGTCATCTATTGTGGAGCACCCACAGGGACCACTCGAAGAAGAAAGAGAAGTTACTCACCTGTAGTAATGATGGTTCTTCGAGATGTGTCCCTGTGGGTGCTCCACCACCCGCCCATCCTCCCCGCTTCGGATCTCTGTCTCGTGTTTTTCAGGAGCATCCGAGGCGGTTGCTCAAGGAACTGGCGGGGACCGGATCGTGCACGTGACTGGGGGTGCGCAGGGGGGTGGCGCGCGCCGGCGCATGCGCGATCCAGGAGGAACTGCTGGAAGATTTCTGATCTGCAGCGCCGGGCGAGCCCGACACCTATTGTGGAGTACCCACGGGGACACATCTCGAAGAACCATCGTTACTACAGGTGAGTAACTTCTCTTTAGCCAGTCTCTGTCCAAATAGGGCCTTTCCTCTCCTTGAAAGGTGAACACCATCTCTGCCTAGCAGTCCTTCCTGGATTAGCATCCCATGGCTGAGGAAGTCAAAGCTCTCCTGGCGATACCATTTATGCAGCCAGGTGTTCACCTCCAGGAAGCACCTGTCTCTGCCTGGGCCCCTACCTTTGACAGGAAGGATTGAAGAGAATACCACCTACGCCCCGGACTCCCAGAGCCATGTAGTCACTCTTGATCTGCTCAGTGTCACACCTCACAGTTATCATTAGTGCCCACGTGGATAAGTAGCATAGGGTAGTAGTCAGAGGGCCAGATAATCCTCAACACCACCTCCGTAACATCTCGGATACGGGACCCCGGCAGGCAGCACACCTCCCGAGATGAAATGTCGGGGTTAGGTATTTGAGACAGCATCTGCCATGTTACAAGAGTATAGATGCAAAGTAACTACATCTTCATGAAGTTATTCTGTTCACTAGTGTAAATGAGTTGTCAAAATCTGATCCTCCATTTATATAAAACTTCATAACAATAACTGGGATCAGGGTAAAGTACAGTAAACCCTTGCTTTACACATCTTCAGGTTGCATGAACCTCACTTTAACTAAGTTTCACACAACCTGAAGATGTGTGGCTGTCAGCCTGCCTAGCTTCCTGATACAGGCAGTTAGGCAGACTAAGCGCCTCTTACCCCTGTCTTCACAGAGCAGCACTAGGCACTGTTCTGGGAAGGTAAGGGGAAGGCTTTTAGCTCGCTTAGATGCCTGTGGCTCTGGGCAGCCAAGCAGGCTAAAACCCCCTTCCCAGAGCGTCGCTCCTGTCAAGCTGACAGCAGCCCTGCTCTAGGAAGGTAGGGAGAGAGGTTTTAGTCCCCCACCTGGCTGCAACAGCGGGCAGCTGAGGGGCTAAAACCCCCTTTCCCCCCATCTGCAATAAGCCCTCCTCGCAGCCCCAGCTCACCCCCAACCCACACATTGTGCTGCAGCCACTGGTGCACTGCAGCCCTGCACAGGGCTCGGGCTTCAGCCCCCTGCCCACCACTCTCAGGGACCCTGCTCCAACCCTGACATGCCCCAGCTCAATTCCACCATCCTGCCCCCCTGCATCCCTAACTTCCCCAGGCTTAACCCCTCAGCCCCAACCCACTGCCCTTGCCCCCTCGACTAACCCGAAATTCCAGACATGCAAGGATTATGTGGATGCAACCCTCATGTATCCTGAAGGACTACTGTATATGCAAATGTTTACTATACTTTAAATAGATACACAGGATTGGTGTAGGAAATCTGCTAGGTTTGGTTTATTTCAAAATACACAAGTGACGCCTCTGGTTTGGTTTGAAAAGAGAATTTGCTAGCTCTCTTACTAAAAAAGCTCATTATTTTCTTGTTAAGGCTACATGAGCCTGTTATTTTCTGTTTTCTTATATTCAAAGGAATACTCGCATCTAAACTTAAGTTGCTTGTTGAAGACAGTTCAGAATACACAGCTCCTGAGGATGGCAATCTTGTATATAAATTGTTCAGTCTGAATGACTTGCTGTTACTGGTGCGTTGCAGCGTGCAGAAAGTAAAGACAAAGCTACAATCTAATAAAAAGAAACAAACAAAAAAGGTAAAAATCTTGATTTTTGACACCGTTTACGCACGTGCTTATTCCTTTAATGTAGATCATTCAGTCCTTGTTTACACATACATTTGTATTTTGTTCATTTTTGTAGCCATCCAATTTCTGTCCATTGAGCAATTATTTCCTGTTGATAGAGAGACGAGGATTACTTTTGACTTGTGTAGCCCCATTTAGTTCATGAATTTATGTATTTTGGGATCCGATCCTTCACTTCTTGCTGTGGTGACACTCCCAAAATGGGAATTTGATCTCATTAGGCAATATGATGTCCTGTTGGTGAAGATAAGTCCCTATGCTACAAACAAAACAAAAAGTAGTCAAGTAGCACTTTAAAGACTAGCAAAATGGTTTATTAGGTGAGCTTTCGTGGACAGCTCACCTAATAAACCATTTTGCTAGTCTTTAAAGTGCTACTTGACTGCTTATTGTTTTGATAGCGTATAGACTAGCACGGCTTCCTCTCTGTTACTATGCTACAAACAGTGATTCAAGTGAACTTAGTCAAAGTCAATGGGTTGTTCATTTGAATAAAACTGGGTAGGTACTTAAGTGTTTGCAGGATCATTCCTGCAATTCAGAGAGTCTTCACGACCATAAGTACTACATTATATTCTTTGTATTACTCATCATTATGTGGCCTTTCAGATTTTCATATTTAGGACATTTAGGGTTTTTCTTGACATACATGAGCCTAGAGAAGTTATCTGCAACCTGCAGCGCTGGAGGTGTGCTTCTTCCTCGAGTGTCCCCATGGGTGCTCCACGATAGGTGTCGGGCTCACCCTGGCGCCGCAGATCGGATCTTTCCAGCAGTTTCTGCCAGACCGCGCATGCGCCGGCGCGCGCCGCTCCCTTGCACGCTCCTGGCCACGTGCGCGATCCGGTCCCTGCCAGTTCCTCCTTAACCGCCATCGGCTGCAGACGGAATCCGCTCAGGCTGCGGCCAGAGTCAGCGTATTTAATGTTTTAAGTGTTTTTAGAGTTTCTTTTCAGTCTTTCAGTCTTTGTTAGCTTGTTGTTTTTCTTATTGCAAAAAAAAAAAAAAAAAAGAAAAGTATATAAAAGCCTTAGTAACGAGAGGAGCAGCGGAGGCCCGGGGACGTAAGGCCATTAGGCCTCCTGCCGCGGCAGGCTGGGTCCGAGAGGGGAACAAGCACAGAGAAGGTGCTAAGTACCCTATTAACAACTCAAAGACTCACCGCAATGTCCTCTTCAGGATTCAAGAAGTGTGAGTCATGCCGCGAAGCTATGCCGGCCTCCGATGGGCACAGTCAGTGTATTAGGTGCCTGGGGGAATCTCACGTCACCCAAAAGTGCTCTTTTTGCGCAAAGCTCACGGCTAGAGCAAGGAAGGACAGAGAAATGCGGCTAAAAATGCTGCTCTTTGAGAAGGCCCTCCAGCCAGACGTGCCGGAGCGGCCCCAACAAGAGGGACCCGCAGAGGCCCATAAAAGTAAGGCGGCTTCCCTCACCCCATCAGTGCAAAAACGGAGGAAGCTCTTGCCAACCCGATCCCTGCCGGCAGCCACAGTGAGCGGGATGGGTGCAGCACATAGCCCCCAGCCGCAATCACAGACGAGCAGCGGCGGCGCGGAAGCGCACGTGGCAGAGGCTGAGCCTCCGATAATCAAACAGCCGGCCCGCAGCGGCCAGGCAAGCGCTGGAACTGGCGGCACCGCAGCTGGCGGCACAGACCCCCGGCGCGCTGACTGTGCAGAGCTTGCAGGCACACGGCCTGCAGGTGCTGGCGGAGACCACCCACGCGGCACCGCAGCGAAGCGTGCCGAGCACGGCCAAGATCCCCGGTGCGGAAAGGGGCGGAGTCAGCCCCACAGGGGAGGGAAAAGGCAGCAGAGAAAACCCGGCACCGCAGCCCTTCTCCAGACAGGGCTGCAGGGCTGCTCTCTCTAAGCCCTCCCCTTATGCTGTGAACTCCAACAAGGAGGCAGGGGTCTCCCCCAGTCTACCTTGAGCCTCCCTCCCCGTTCCTCCAGCCAGCGTCACCATGGCTTGGGCCACCCTCGCGTTTTCTGGGATTTGACCCGCTGGAGTACTATCACAAATCAGTCTCACCATTGTCTCAATCACCCAGACGATCTCGCTCCCCCAGACGCTGGGGGTATGCTCCTCGAGAGTTGTCCAGGTCTCCATCCCAGGAACCGTGCCCGTGTTGCCATGGTCGCCCCTATCATGCGGGGCATAGACACCATAGGCATACCCCCAGGGACAGGTCCCCTCAGATGGTTCACTATCTCCGAGGGCAATCGCGGACAGGGACGGAAACGCAAATATCTTGGGGAGTTGATTCTGGAACCCCGAGATTTCCCCTCGCAAGCCTCCAGCGAGAAGATGTATCACCGTCAACAGGACCCAGAGGAATCCAGAGAGGCTTACCCTAGTGGTTCCTCTCTATCCTCCCCCGATGAGGCTACGGCCCCAGAGGATGTCCACCCCCCGGACGATCTCAAGCAGTTCCAAGAGCTGTTTAAAAGGGTGGCCTTTACGCAAGGCATCCAGATAGCAGAGGTGCAGGAGAAGCACCATAAGCTCCTCAAAAACCTGAGACCTCCGGCCTCTTCCAAAATAGCTATTCCGCTCGACGAAGCAATTATGGAGTCCGCTATCACGATATGGCAGACCCCTGCGTCCGCTCCGCCTATAAACAAGAGAGCGGATAAGAAATACTTCGTCCCGGCGAAGGGCATGGAGTTCCTGTTCAGTCACCCACAACCAAATTCTCTGGTGGTGGAATCGTCTCAACAGAGATTGAAAACTTCTCAGTACAAGACAGGGGGAATGGACAAAGATGCCAAGAAGCTAGAGTTATTCGGCAGAAAGGTCTACTCCTCCTCTACCCTACTGTTGAGAATGGCAAATTTATGCAGCACACCAAGCAAACCATAACTTTGACAATTACTCCAGGCTGACTTCCCTCGTGGACTCGCTTCCAGAGGATAAGAAGCCGGTGCTGAAGGCCATCGTGCAGGAAGGCTACGCAGCCTAGAGGACAGGAGTTCAGATCGCCCTGGACGTAGCAGATATGGCGGCATGCTTAACGGCTACGGCAGTGGTCATGCGCAGGGAATCCTGGCTTCGGACATCGGGTATCCCGAGGGATCTGCAGGCGAACATCGTTGATCTCCTCTTTGACACACAGAAGTTGTTTGCTGAATCAACTGAATCGGTCCTTCATTCCAGTAAGGACTCAAGGGCTACTCTCAGAACCTTGGGGATTTATACCCCTCCATACAGGAAGAAAAAGTATTGCCCTCAGCAAAGACGATACCCGTATCAACCCCAGCATGCTCACTACCAAAGGGGCTACGAGCAAGGGCGGCATCAACAGCACCAACAGTACAGAACTCCCAGGCGACGTTCCCAACAGAGCCGTGCCTCCTCGGGGCAGGGCCAAAGGCAACAAGTTTGACGGACAGATCGAGGGCTGCACTATCACTACCATCGTGCAATGTCATCCAAAGCTAATGTTCCATCATCGTCTCCTACCATTCTACGCCCAGTGGCAAAAGATCACCACAGACAAATGGGTACTGGAGATCATAGCCACGGGTTACGCGATCCCCTTCCAGTCGCTCCCACGGCCACGACTGGAACGCAGGCCCCATCTAAAGGGCGCCTCCCACAAAGCGAGACTCAAGCAGGAGGTGGACCATCTTATGCTTATAGGGGCAGTGGAAAGAGTGCCGGAGCAACTCCAAGGGAAAGGGTTCTATTCAAGATACTTCCTTACAGAGGAAAAAACAGGAGGCTGGAGGCCCATCCTAGATCTTCGAGGCCTCAATCGGTACTTGCGCAAACAACGCTTTTGGATGATCACGGTCGCCTCTATACTTACGGCACTGGACGATGGAGATTGGTTCGCAGCCCTCGACTTACAAGACGCGTATTTCCATATAACAATCCACCTGGCTCACAGACATTTTCTCCAGTTTATGGTCGGCAAAGAACATTTCCAATACAAGGTTGTGCCATTCGGCCTCTCCTCGGCCCCCAGAGTATTTACCAAGACCCTGGCAGTGGTGTCAACCTACCTGCACAGACAGGGGGTGTTTATATTCCCATATCTGGACGACTGCCTACTGAAAGGGGCGTCGAAGGAAGAGGTACTACGCATGATACCCGTTACAGCAGGCACGTTCTCTTTGCTGGGCCTGGTCATCAACCTGGCAAAGTCAAAGATCGACCCCACACAGGACATAGAGTTCATAGGCGCATGCATAAACTCCATCACAGCAAGGGTTTATCTACCAGATGCCCGCTTTCGCGCCATTGGTTCCCTTGTACAAGTCATCACCTTCAGCGCCACGGTGCCGGTTCTAACGTGCTTACAGCTGCTAGGCCATATGGCAGCAGCGGCGTTCGTAGTACAGAATGCCAGATTGCATGTGCGCAGCATGCAGCACTGGCTGGTGAACGTCTACAGACCGGCAGCACACACCGTCCACAGGGTGGTGTTGCCCACGACAGAGGTGCACAGATCCCTGCAATGGTGAGTGAACCCCAAGAACATGCTAACAGGGGTACCCTTTCATCAACCACAAATATCTATCTTTCTCACCACTGACGCCTCCCACATAGGGTGGGGAGCACACATGGGCGAAAAGGTGACGCAGGGACTGTGGTCCCCTACGGAACAGTCGTTGCACATAAATATACTGGAGCTCAGAGCAGTGTTCAACGCCTGCAAACACTTTCGAGACCATATACAAGGCAAAGTAGTCGGCATCAATACAGACAATACCTCCACCATGTTTATATAAATCGACAAGGAGGAGCTCGGTCCCGTGCCTTATGTGTGGAAGCAGTCCGCCTGTGGAACTGGTGCATCGCCAACAATATAACTTTGAAAGTCTCGTATTTACCAGGCGCTCACAACGTTCAGGCAGACCAGTTGAGCAGGCACTTCGCACTCACACACGAGTGGCAGATCCGTTCCGATCTGCTACGACCAATTTTTCATGCATGGGGGTTTCCCCAGATAGACCTGTTTGCCACTCATCGCAACAAAAAGTGCCCACAATACTGCTCCAGGGCAGGACTGGGAAGGGGGTCCCTGGGGGATGCATTTGCGATCTCGTGGAAGGGCCCCCTGCTCTACGCATTTCCTCCCACAGTGCTCATCCACAAGGTCTTGCAGAAAGCCACGAGAGAGAGAGCCTGCATGATCCTAGTAGTCCCAACTTGAGATCGACAGCAATGGTTCCCCTTACTCCTGCTCATGTCGGACCGCCCACCGATGCCCCTTCCGGTGGCGCCGGACCTGCTCACGCAAGCCATGGGGTCTATAGTGCACCCACACCCCCGAGGCCTGCGACTTCAAGCATGATTAATCCATGGCTCAGCTGCCTAGAGAGCACATGTACGGAGGGAGTGCAACAAGTCCTAGAAAGTAGCAGAACGACTTCCACCAGGAAGACCTACAAGCAGAAATGGACTCGATTCACTGCATGGTGTTCTACCAAGCAATTAGCTCCCCTTGCTGTGCCTATACCTGTAATATTAGAATACTTACTGGACCTCAAGAGAGGCGGACTCTCCCTATCCTCGTTGAAGGTCCACCTTGCTGCTATATCGGCTTTCCGACACGAAGAGGAAGGGCCCACGGTGTTCGCCCATCCCATGGTTACCAGGTTCCTGAAGGGGCTGGTAAACCTGTACCCCCCTCGGAAACCGCTTCCACCTTCGTGGAGCTTGGACCTGGTGCTTAACGCGCCAACGGGACCACCGTTTGAACCCTTAGCCACAGTTTCCCTCCATCTCCTTACGATAAAGACGACCTTCCTTCTTGCAATCACGTCAGCTCGCAGGGTGAGCGAGCTCGCGGCAGTTATGGCAACGCCACCCTGCACAGTATTTTCGAAGGAGGCGGTAACCTTACGGCTGCATCCAGCCTTTGTTCCAAAAGTTTCTTCAGAGTTTCATATTAACGAACCTATAGTCTTACCCTTGTTTTATCCAAAACCTCATAGCTCCAACAAAGAGGTGCGCCTGCACCTCCTGGACGTGAGGAGGGCGCTGGCTTTTTATATAGACAGGACTAAGTCCTTCCAAAAAACGGATAGACTCCTAGTCTCTCTCGCTCCCAGATCAAAAGGAGAAGGTCTCTCTTTGCAGAGAATCTCGAAGCACATCGTATCCTGTATAAAAATGTGCTACGAACTTAAAGACTCCTTTACTGGCCCCGCCTAGGGCTCTCTCCACCAGGGCGGTGGCGGCATCAACAGCCTTTTTCAAGGGCATTGCGCTAAAAGACATCTGCAGAGCGGCGACATGGTCATCCTATGACACCTTCGCCAAGTATTATGCCCTACACAGGGTATTCCAAGAGGATACCCGTCTCTCGACAGCGGTCCTTTCGGGGGCAAGCTGCACATAACCCGATTACCCACCTCCTTTCTTGGGTTACTGCTGGGTAGTCACCTATCGTAGAGCACCCACAGGGACACTCGAGGAAGAAAGAGAAGTTACTTACTGTAGTAACGGTGGTTCTTCGAGATGTGTCCCCGTGGGTGCTCCACCACCCGCCCATCCTCCCCGCTTCGGATCTCTGTTTAGTGTTTTTCAGGAGCATCCGAGGCAGTTGGTCAAGGAACTGGCGGGGGCCGGATCGCGCACGTGGCTGGGAGCGCGCAAGGGAGTGGCGCGCGCCGGCGCATGCGCGGTCCGGCAGAAACTGCTGGACAGATCCGATCTGCGGCGCTGGGGTGAGCCCGACACCTATCGTGGAGCACCCATGGGGACACATCTCGAAGAACCATCGTTACTATGGTGAGTAACTTCTCTTTTTTAAGGCTTTCTTTGTGGTGCCCTATGCTATAACTGCAAAGAAAAAAAAAACCCTCCTGATTATTTTCGACAAATGGTGAACATCTAAAGGTCCAGAAATGTACAACTCATATATACATAGTAGATGATATGCGATCTCAAAAAACAGGATAAATCCTACTTTAATATGTGGAACCCATTATGGGATAAGATACTGTATTTGTGTTTTGATTGTGTTGCTAATAAAGTCTTGATTTTGAAAAAGAAAAGGAAACTTGCAGCATTCCTGCTATGTAGGGCAACACACATTTTAAGAAAGAAAACTGAAATTAAGCATGAAATAAAACTGGCATAATTAAAGTGGAGTTGGAATGGCTTCAAAAAAGAAGAAAATGGAGGAACAGAGAATTTCACACTGAACGGACCTTATTCTTTGCATTTATATCAAGTTTGGCTGGGCTCCCTTTATATCTCATTTGCAATGAGAAATTCGCCAAGAACAAAAAAATGCAACCTCAAGAGACGATGTGAAATGTTTGGGAACATCCTGTAGTAACCATGTAATGCATTACAAATCATTGTGTGTGCTGTTCTTAAAATAGGAGTTACAAAATGTATGGTTTGCGTTATTTATTAAGGACCATCTCATAGTCACATACATTTCGTCTCTTGAATTCAGTTTTTTATTGAATTTGGAGGGAAAAAATGGTTCTTTTTGCCAGTTTAGTTGCTGACCCCTAGCCTAGAGTCTTTACAGTTGTCACTGATGCTCTTAAGTCAGTGTTTACCGAATGGTGTGAACCTGAAAAGTTAAAATAAGGGTTCTATGAGAAAATTCCATTGCGGCTCTTTAAGGAGGAATTTGCAAGTCCAGGCCCTGCCACCACTGAAATAGTAAAACTAAATTTAATTGGCTTAACAGCCAGCAGAGCAGTGTGATGGATCTGGCCACTGGACTAACTGAATTTAGTTCTGTTATATCAGCAGTGGCAGGGCAGAGAGCCACTCACTCGCTTTGCTACCTGAGCAACCCCGGCTCACCCCTGCCAATGGAGCACCTCTGCACCAGCCTTCTTTCCACAGGATGCATGTGGTCGCCTGGCCTAGGCTTCCCAGCCAGCATCATGGAAGGGTTAGTCTGGGGGCTGGTTTGGGGCTGAGGCGGATTAATCGTGGGGTGGGTTTGAGGCTGAGAGGAGTTAAGCCTGGGGAGGCAGGGTGGGGGAATAAAGCTTAGGGTTGGGGGACGGGTTTGGGGGCTGAGGTGGACAAAGCCTCGAGATGGGGGTGTGGATTTTAGGAGCTGTGGGGGTAGACCTTGGGAATGAGGTTCTGCAAAATTCTTTCACTTTTAAAAGGGTTCCGTGGCCAAATAAAATTAACACGTAATCTACAGGGAGTGGAATTAAAGTTCCCTCTCCCCTAGAATTCCTTCCGAAGTTTAGCGTTGGTACATGCAGCTTTAAATTTCAGCAGCTGGAATACACTTTTTAATAAGTAAAAAGCTCATAATAATGATTGTGAAACCCTGACAAGTTGACAAAATGAGTGGTAGAAGCCTGAAGAGCCTCCCTATGTCTTTCTGTCCATGTGCATGTCATCCTTTGAACACTCTTCCATTATTAGTACAGAGTAATTATTAATTTTTAAGATTTGAAATTGAGTGTAAATACTGAAATCCCACAAGTCTCTCCCTTTTCAGGAGATGCACAAACTTGGCGTCCAACACTATCATCTGACAAAGCTTGAGGGAAAATGTACAATAAACTAGCAACAAGCAAAAGCCAGTCATCATCATGATTAGGGATATTAATGGTTAATTGGTTAATGGGTCAACCAGTAAGCCTCCTCCTAAAAGGAGGAGGGTTAACCGTTACGGTTAACTGCTAGGCCCTTGAGTAGCTCTGGCCCCATGGGGCCACTGCGTTCCCTCTTACAGCATGTGAGGAACTGGGGCTGTGGGCAAGGGGCTTGGGGGCAGCTGGGGAGCCCAATGAAATGAGATTTTACATCCCTAATCATGATATTAGCAACATACTAGGTAGCTACTTATGAGAATATACAAGCAATGAGCTAGTATCTAAACAGCAGTAACTCTTCCTGAATCTTAGGGAATAATCAAACCACAATGGAGACTAAGAGAGAGAGGCAAAATGTGCACACGTTTCTGAAGTCTTGTGATTCATATTTTTTTTTCTGGCATATGAGGTAAGGTGTGAAGCTCATCAAATAAAAGTATGAGATCAGAGGATCTAAACCCATGGTGTGCAACCATTTCCAGAGTACAGTATCTGTCATCTACTATAGCAAACTAGCCATATTATTCTGAAAATATATTTATTGTTCAAGACACTCAACCAGCCAATTACCCGCATGATGCTAGTGTATTTAAACAACAGATTTCTCAGCAAAGCACAGGAATCTTTGAACAATTTCACAGTAAATTTTTGATACCAGAATATTAGGAATTCCCATGGTGCTGAGATACTTCTGTTTTTCAAGGACAACAATCTGCTGTGAAATATTTCACAGCAGCTTTGCTAATGGAATGAAGTGGGTCTGTGGGCCCTTGGGAAACAGATATGATCTTTTGGCCCACATGCAAAGCAGTTTTGGACCATTGCATTGTTCTCAAACCATTATGATTATCTGTACCTTTTAACATAGGGGCAAGGGGACACTGTAGGAGTCACATGAGAAGTTTGCTCTTGAGTTTTCTCCTTAGTTCATTTCATTCAGTGTCACCTAATAAACTGTACCAAGCAACATGCTTGTACCCCCCAGGGATTCCTCCACCTCCTCTCCACTTCTAGCTGTATAAATGCATCTCTGGCACTGCAGCTAAGTCTATTATAATAGTTTTCCTTGACCAGTGCAGCTTGCTCTCTCCCTTCACCAAGATATGGAAGGAGGAGGAAGTATTCTGCAGCTTTACATGGTGAGGTCTTTCATAAAATAACAAAAACATTTAAAACCCAGATGTGAAGGTAGGATTCCCTGTTTCAGTGAAAACCTTATTCCAGTTTTATCACAGGGTAAACCAAGCCCTCTACTGAAATAATTATAGGCAGAGCTGACAAGAATGCTTAAGGTTTTACACTTTCCATTACATCTTGGTTTCATTTGCTTATAACTTTGCCAGATTTGAACCAGTCAGCTGCAGTTTTCTGCATCTGTCTTTTTCTTTTCAAATTTCAGCATAAACGGTTGAAGTATCTTCAGGAATAGGTCTGGGAGAAAATACATTGTTTTTTCTCTCATAAAACACATTGACATATCGATGCTTTGGAGCAGGGATTTGAAATTTGTCAGGCAGTTCATACTGATGCTAGAGAGGTACCTTTTGTTCTCTTCATGCAAATTCACTCGGATTTTGCTTAGTTATAAGCCTTTGCAAATCATCATTTGCACATGCTCAGTACATGTTTGTCTGAGGCTGGCAACACAGTGTGTCTTGTATAATAAAGTATAAATATACTGCACAAGACTGCAGGGGAATAATCAGGAAGGCAAAAGCACAATTGGAATTGCAGCTATCAAGGAATGTGAAGAGCAACAAGAGGTTTTCTGCAGACATGTTAACAATAAGGCGGTGATCAGGAAGGATGTCTAGCCCTTTCTGGATAAGAGGTGACATCTTGACAGGTGATGTGGGAAAAGCTGAAGTACTCAATGCTATGTTTTGCCTCTGTCTTCACAGACAAGGTCAGCTCCCAGACTGCTGCACTAGGCAATGAAGTATGGGAAAGAGGTAGGCAGACCTTGCTGGGAAAGAAGAGGTTAAGAACTATTTAGAAAATCTTAAAGGTACACAAATCCATAGGTCTGGATTTAGTGTGTCCAGGGGAATTGACAAATGTCATTTTAGAGCTTTGGCCATTATCTTTGAAAATTTGTGAAGATTAGGAGAGGTCCAGGAAGATTGGAAAAAGGCAATGATGTGTCCATCTTCAAAAAAAAGAAAAGAAGGATACTCCAAGGAATTAAAGACCGATCCGTCTTCCCTAAGACTGCAGAAAAAGTCATCCTCAAGAAATTCATTTTGAAGCACTTGAAAGACGGGAAAGTGGTCAGGAATAGTCAACATTGATTTCCCAAAGGCATGTCATGCCTGACCAATCCAATTAGCTTCTACAATGAGGCAGCTGACTCTGTGGACATTGGGAAGTCAATGGATGTGATATACCTTGACTTTAGCAAAGGTTTAGCTACAGTCTCCTACAGTATTCTTACCTGCAAATTACGAAATTATGGCTTGTATAAATGGACTTGGATTATGGCTTGGGTAAATGGTGGATAGTAAACTGGCTAGATGGTCGGGCCCAATGGGTAGCAATCAACAGCTCAATGTCTGGTTGATGGTCGGTTTCTAGTGGAGTGCCTAACGATTGGTTCTAGGACTGGTATTGTTCAACATTTTTATTAATGGCATGCATGAGGGGATGGACTGCACCTTCAGCAAATTTCTGGATGACATTAAGCTAGGGTGACAAATACATATGTTGGAGGGTAGGTATAGGATCCATAGTGACCTAGATAAATTGGAGGAATGGGCCAAAAGTATTCTGATGAGGTTCAACAAGAATCCCAAGGGACAGAAGAATTCCAAGCATTGTTACAAACTGGAGACCAACTGGCTAAGTAGCAGTGCAGCAGAAAAGGACCTGGGGATTACAGTGGATGAGAGGCTGGATATGAGTCAGTGTGCCCTTGTAGCCAAGAATGCTAATGGCATATTAAGGTACATTAGGAAGAGCATTTCCAGGAGACCTAGAAAAGTTGTTATTCCTCTATATTTGGCACTGGTGAGGCCACAGCTGGAGTATTGTGTCCAGTTCTGGGCCCCCCAGCATAGAAAGGATGCTGATGTGTTGGAGCGGGTCCAGTGGAGGGCAAACAAAAGGATTAGGGGGCTGGAGCACATCACCTATGAGGAAAGGCTGAGGGATTTGGACTTACTTAGTTTGCAGAAGAGAAGAGTCAGGGACAAGTTGATAGTAGTCTTAATTTTCCTGACGGTGGGTTCTGAAGTGGATGGATAAAGGCTGTCCTCTGTACCGACAGATGGCAAAAAAAGGAACAGTGATCTCAAGTTACATTGAGGGGGTGGGTCTAGGTTGGCTATTAGGAAAAACTACTTCAGCAGAAAGTGGTGCAGCACTGGAATGGGATACCTAGAGAAGCAATGGAATCTCCATCCCTAGAGGTTTTTAAGTGCTGGCTTGACAACTCCCTGGTTTGGGTTGATTATATATAGGGTTGGCCCTGCTTTCAGGCAGGGGTTGGACTCATGCCCTCCTGAGGTCTCTTCTAGCCCTATAATTCTATACTCCCCATCTAGTAACTATCTCGCATAAAGAAGACCCTAATCTTCCCAGTTACTCCATGAGCTGGAGTGGTCAAGATGTTTATGCTGTGGATCTAAAGGTTCAAATGCTGCTGCTGACCGTGTGAGGGTCAGTATTGTTCCACACAAAGAAATGTTTTAGTTTTGAGGTGTTTGTTTTTTTAAAAATGAATACATTACACTTTTTTCCACAAAAAAAGTAAAAGAATCTTGAGGGTTGCAAAAAAAAGTTAAACACCAGAATTAAGGGTTTCCTGTTTAACCTTAATTCAGTCCTCTAACTTTTTAATGCTTGATTTTGGAACGTAAACGTTCTTCTAGATTCTTTTTGCAAATATGCATAAGTCTTTTGTATTTCTATATCATCTTTCTAGGATCTCAGTGCAAATTTTAATATTTGAAAACACTTGTGATTGTGATTATAATTTCAACTTTTTCGGTTTTATAGAGGTAGCAACTGAACTACAGTTGAGATTAACTGACAAAGTGTAGTGAACCAGCAGTAGGGCTGCACTCTCCTAACTTCTGAGCCTATGCTTATATCACAAAATTCCCTTTTATAAGCTCCAGTCCCCCTTCACAGCCTTCTTGTTCCAGCCAATAAAGTGCTTGTACTCCGTGTTTGGGGATGTGAGGACTAAAATTTGTAGTCACATCAGTGAAACAGCAACTAAAAATTCAAATGTGCAGTTAGCCTAGATAAAAGGAAGACTAATGTTCTGTATAAAAAATTTACTGTTAAAACAGAAATAACATTTTTGAATCTTAAATGTGGTTTTGGCATACAATATATGTGGCATTCTCCTCTCCCTCCAATGGATCAATTTTCTAATTTTTCTTGATTTTTGGAGGTTGCTGCAGATTGTAGAGGTATAATAACTTTAGCTAATTAGGACTTTATTAGATTGTAATTTACTTACACATAAAAGCTTACTTAAGTCAGAAATATAAGAAATAGATGAATTAACCTTTTTAATAATATTTAAATTTATAGTGTCTTGTGTAAAACATTTTTTGTACCAAAATATTGTGTAATTATTTCTTGAGAAATACTTAGAAGCCTGTGATGGATGTCATATACAAAGTCTTTGTCTACACTGGAGCATAAAGTTGATTTTGTAATGGGACTGTCTTCACTACAAATATCATTCGGTTGATTTTAAGGGGCTCTAAAGTCGGCTTTCTTGCCCCGCCCTTCTCAGGAGGCATAATGCAAGTTCAAACTTAAAAGGTTGAATTAATGCCAGTCTGCAAGCATCCCTGATTGGCATTGCATTTGTCTGTTGACTGCTGATTGCCTTTGTGTCCAGCTGTTCATAAACACTGCCCAGGACATCTGCCTCTGCTCCCACGGCTGGCATAAATTTTCCCCCTTTACTTTGCAAATGTTACGGAAAATACAGAAAGCTTCAAACATAGTGGGCATGTAGGCTTCGCAGAAAGTCCAAATGGGTCAAAAGGCACCTGCATCTGGTTTTTAAATGGTCAGAGGCACATTCCACTGCCATTCTGCACTTGCTCAGCCTCTAGTTGAAGTGCTCCTTGCTGCGTTCCAGAGTGCCTGTGTATGACTTCATGAGTCAGAGTAGAGGGTAAGCAGGGTCACCCATTATCACTATGGACATCTCCATGGCTCCAATCTTGATTACCCTGGTCTTGGGAGGAAATCCCATCCTGGAGCTTTCTGTATAGTCCTGAATTTCTAAAGATGCACGTGTCATACACCTTTCCTGACCATTCTATGTAAGTGTCTGTGAAACAACTTGTGTCATCCACCAACACCTGCAACACCATGGAGAAGTACCCCTTGCAGTTTATGCACTCTGAGGCCAAGTGGTTTGGGGCCAGGTTAGGGATTTGTGTTCCATCTATCACCCCACTGCAGTTAGGAAACCCTGTGGCAGCAAAGCAGTCCACTATGTCCCGCACATTTCCTAGAGTCAGTCTTTTGCAGCAGATGGGCATTGATTGCCTTGGCTACTCAGACCACTGTGGACCCAACTGTAGATCTTCCCACCCTGAATTGATTTTTTTCAGTGACTGGTAGCTGTCAGGCATTGCAGACTTCCACAGAGCAATTGCCACTCGATTGTGAACTCTCAAAGCAGGTCTCATTTTGGTATCAGAGCTCTGCAGCATGGGGGACAGTAAATCACAAAGTTCCATAGACATGGCTTTGCGCATGCGGAAGTTCTTCAGCCACTGCTGGTCATCTCAGACCTCCAACGTAATGCGGCCCCAGCGGTGAGTGCTGGTTTCATGTCTCCAGAACTGGTGCTGCACTGGATGCAGTGCATCCTGGTCAGACAGCAGCTGTGCATTCCTGTTCTCCACCCCGTCAACGTGTTCTGAATCAACGGCCACATCCTCCTCTTCTTCCCACTCGCTTTGTCTAATAAAATGTTGCAGGATACTTTTGGAAGTGGCCATAATACACTGTGGAACATCTCTAAGCTGCTCAAGATCCATGCTAGCACTGTGCAGTGGAGTGAGTCAGGGGCAGGCTTTGGAAAAATAGCACAAAATTCCTTTGGCCATTCCCTTTCAAATGGAAGGGGGAGTGAGGGCAATGCACTTTGGGGTGATGACATCAGACACTTAAAAGCACTTATGCAATTTCTCCCGTAACATACTGGCACAAAAACCCAGACTGCAACAGGGCTGCAGGCACCATGGGATAAGTACCCACAGTGCATTATTGACACAGTCAAACCTAGCAAAGGCAATGGAGACACACACTGTTGACTTTCTTGACATGACATGTATGGTCACTCACTGTTGGCTTTATAAAATCTAGTAGTAAAAAGTCGACTTCAATAAATGCAACTTTATTTCAAAGTGTAGCTATAACCTAAGAGTAACTAAACTGTATTAACTTGTTAATAATTAGTGGCCTCGTCGCTAATATTATTTTTTACTTTCAGCAAATGCCAGTTTTCATATTGCCAAAAGTAGAATATCAGTCCTATTATGGAGTAGAAGCTCTTACTGAAAGTGAAATATGTCGGTTGTGGACAGAGAACTTACTGCATTCTAAATGCTTGTTTTATATTGGTAAGTTTGTGTTTATTCTTGTCTAACTAATTAGTGTATTAGAGTATTGTACCTGTGATATTAATCAAGAGTGGTTTTTTTTCTTTCATATTTGGTTAGTGCTTTGTTCATTATAGCCTCATACTTTATTTATTTGCTGTTGTATGCTGAAGTTTCAACTATACTGTTCAAGGTACTTGTTAACAAAACAGTATTTGCATACTGCAGTGAGAGATTAAGTATTTGGCTAAGATGATAGAATCTTTTGGTTTGTTATAGTGAAGGAAAAGATCAGCTGTCATAACTTATTTTTATTTGAAGTAGGAAGAGCAGAACTTCCTGTGTGTTCAAACTCATGATGATGATAAAGGAGAATGAAATAAAAGGCAAGAGAATTGGAACATGGTCTATCATTGAATCATCCTTCCTCTTTCCAGTGTCATAGCAAACAGAATTTCCCCTTTGACCAATTATATTCCCAGATATTGTAACTCACATTTTTACTTTTAAGATATCAGGGTTTAAAATATTTATAATTGCAAGCACGTTTCCTGTTCTAAGTACATGAAACTGCTTATTTCACATTAGCTATTTCATGTGCAAAAGTTTTCATACATCATACAAGAGCAGAAGGCACTGTACAGTCTCAAAAATCCTAAGAACTGGGAATAGTTTTATCTTTTCTGGTTTTACTGCGTTCTTTACATTTTTGTGATCTTTCTTAAGAATTTTTGTGTTTTAAAATTATGAAATACTGAGCATCTTTGAGATTGCACTGAATGCAGAATATTAGGATTTCAGTTGTCTTACCTTTTAAGCAAAAACTCTTAATATGAAGGATAGAGTTTCAAATCACATGGTAGACAAAAACAGTTTTATCTGTAATTTTTCCAGAAGATTTATAACTGAACTGCATTACCTAGAGTAACGGAGCATTTTCTGCCAAGGGATTACTCCTCCTTCAGATGAAAAAATGTTCAGATAGAAGTATGCTAGTTTCCACCCATGTCTGACCCCTGTAGTCTTATTTCCCAATGCCTTGTGATTTAGAAACAGCACTGACGGGGTTAGGAGGAGCCACTCAATATTCTCTGTCCTCCAATATGTGAAAGATGGAGAGGAAAGAAAAGGGGAGGAGCCACTTCTGGGTGAAATGGAATTGAAGGAATGCATTAGTAAAGAGAGAGAGCTTGTGGAAAAATACAGCTCTTCAGTGGAAGATATAATGGCTGTAGATTAGAAATTAGAAAACAGGAGCAGATTAAAACTGAGGTAACTGCATGGAGTATTTAGCCCTCTTCTATGAAAGCTACAAACAGAGTTCTTACAAAGCGGGGTTGGGGAGGTGTAATGTTTTGTTTGTGAGTATACAGTTATAGTTTTGAAGCCAGGAAATGCAAAACTTAGTTGCTACAGCAAGGTGAGTTTGGCCACAGGACATATCCTGTGAATAGAAATATATTGAACTAAATACTTAACAAACATTAATAGAAAATACAACAAATACAGCCAGCTGGCTGGGGATAAAATCTCTCTCTGCAAATATTTTAATGTTTTTTCCACTTGGGCAAGAAACTGTCTCAAAAAACCCAAAAAACAAAAGAAATTACATTTTCTGTGGAAAGGGTTTGAAAAGAACCTCTGTTTCAGAAGAATCAGAATGGATTTTTGTTCACTTTCCTATCCGTTCTCATGTCAAAATTGACTAGAGGCATGCAGCCTGGTTGCTGGAGGGGCAGAGATTCTGGACCCCCTAGGTGTTCTGCCTCTACAGCCAATGCCCACCTGTCCCCGGGCATCTCTGAATTCCAGAGCTATGGGAGGCAGTGAAGTAAAGCTGTGCCTCTCCTGTCCACACAGTTGAAGGGTGAGTGCAGAAGCTTGCCTGTATTTTGTCTAAGCTTTTGTCAGATATGTCATAGATTTGGTAAAACATTCAATCTACAAAACTGGCATTTTACAACAAAGCTAAGGATTTTTGGAAAATTTTGATCCAGCTCTACAGTACATTAACTAGACCACATTACATGTAACTAGGATCCCTAACTATGATTCGTAGGTTGTCTTTATATTGGTAACTTGCTGCTGGCTAATGTGGATAAACGGTGTAATTTACAGCAGATGTGATGTCTGCTTTGTTCAAAATTATGCTTTTGAATGAGTTTGGCATTCCACATGGCGTCAGAGAAATCCTGTTTCTACAGAGAATGAATGTTCTACAGTTAGGCCTTGTTTTCCTGTTGTAGAAGAAGTGAGTCTTATTTTGCTAGTTTCTGTAGCAGCTCTGGTGGCCTGTGGTTATTTAACTCTTCCAGTTGATCTGCATTTATCCCTTTTAGGCATTTTTTTTCACATAACATTACAGCAGAAATTTTTGTATTTGTGTCTTAAATATGCAGTTATTTTTATCCTAGCTTTTACATGGAAATTTCGCCTTTTAACCTAATCTTCAAATCAGTGTGAAATGTTGTCAGTTTTTTTTAACCCTTACTTCTGCATCCACCATTCAATTTTAGTGGGTTAACCACATTTTCCTATTCTAATTCTTTTCTTCTATTGCTATGTGAGGAAGTCCCCTAAAAAGTGAAAAATAAATGACTGTGGACATAATTCTGCTCCCATGAGTAGTCTCTTTGGACTATGCCTCTGAGTAATTTGTGCATTTATGGGGTTTTCAAAAGTGCCCCAGGGAGTTAGGTGCTAAATTCCCATTGAAAACCAGTTTTATATGTTGGGCACTTGACTATCATAGATCTTTTGAAAATCCAAACTGCAAGGGATTAAAGGCAGGGGATAGAAACTGATTGTACAATAAAGTGTTCTCATATCCTTGCCACTATGATGATGATGAGTGTTAATACAGAAACCCAAAACACCACCATAAGAATGAACATAGTATAACAGGCTTTGCAAACTCCCAGGATTTAGCTACAAGGTAAGGGATAAGCCTGGTTTATGAGTGTTTGCTTCTGAAGTGTTTAATTATTCCAGATTTTTAGATTTTGGTTTTTGTCCAGCATAGTTTGGAAATGCAGGCCTAAGCATAGACATTTATATTTAGAGAATGGTAGCAATTTAGTGTTTCATTTTCAAATACCCGTAGAGAGCAGGTTACAGGTTAGAACTGCTTTTTACCTGATTGATGAGCAAAATTTTTAACATTTTCTTTTGTATTAGATTTGGCTTCTACACAAACATTTAATAAAGTCTTTCTTTTCTTATAAAGTTTGCTCCTTTTTGCTATTTCTTGACTGAAAAGAGATTCAACTGATACTTTTTTTCAGGACATATTGATGCTTTCACGTCAAAGCTCATTATGCTTGAAGAGATTTCTCCAAAACGGTTAAAAGAAAAATTTGGATTGTTTAAGTAAGTGAACTTATTGTCATATCTTTAAAAAGAGCTTCAGAATTAACAAGCCATTTTCAGGTCATTTCTGAATCTGTAGGTGGCACAGCTCCCCATGAGTGGAATTAGAAGCGTGATTTTATCCCTAAGACTCACAAATGCCGTATATTAAGTATGATGGCCAAGATTTCCAGTCACAACTGATGACATTGGGGGTGTCTGTTTTGGGATCAGCAGCTTGAGTTATTTTAAAAGGACCCGATTTTCAAAACGTTACTTGCTGAAATCAGATACCTTCTGGAGATCTCAAATTGAGTTCCCAGTTTGTCACTTTTGAAAATCATGGCTTATAAATTTACGTTCTGTGAATCTTCTGCCCACAGGCCTGCAAATTCGTTAAATATTCTTTGGCATATCCTGAAGACAGTGATTGAGTAAGTACATTCTGCTGGTGTTTATATTGCAGTAGCACCCAGAAGCTCCAAAGATAACTTTCTTTCTTTTGTACCATGATTGTCTACTCTTCAGTTGCTGTTTCTCTGTTAACTTAGGTAATACCAGTATGTGCTCTGTAAAGCATTTAGAGCTACTTTTTATGTACAAAAGATACAGTATAAAATACAAGTTTGATCCTGTGAGCTTCTTTACTCAAGAATAGACCTTCCTCAGACAGTAAGTTCATCTGACACCACTCAGTTCGCAAGACTGGGCCCTAAGGTTTTTGGTGCTTCGGGGGGCAACATTTGTGCCTTGCTTTGCTAGCCTTTTGCTAGTTTTGCTTGTGCTGGAACTATTCCCCCCATCCAGGACTTCACTTGTCCTTACTTACAGCTGCACAGTTTGTATGTCTTCAACCGCTCTCTGCAGCCTTTTTTTCTTTATTTTGCGCTATTTAACTGCTGAAATCCCAGGCTTTGAGTCACTTTGGAACTATAAGATTTGTTTTGTAAAGCCTGTTTCTTGCCATGTGTGCATGTGAAGCATTTTATTTTATATTCTAAATTTTGAGGTTCATGGTTTTTGAGTCCAGTTTTACCACACGTAATTAAGACTTTTTTCTGCTGGGGATCTGCTTCTTTCTGTAGATGTACGCAATCCTGGGTGGATTTAAAAAGCTTCCAGTGTACATAATCATGATTACGCTTTAATTATTGCACTTTCTAATGATTTGTGCACTTTGCTGAATAGGGACGGATTTCAGCACGTGCTTAAGTGCTTAGCTGAAGGAGGGCCTAAATAACAAATGATAATAGTACATTAATGGAAGATAGATTTGCATTTTCACCCATATGTTTTATTCTTTACTTTATAAAGAGATGACAGATTGTGTGTGTTATTTAGGTGTGTAAATATTAAATACTTTGTCCTCTTTTGTTAGCCATGTTCTCCTTCCTTTGGAACAAGTCTTTATCTGGCAGAAGACATTTATTATTTTTACCATGTTGAATTATGAACAGAGCAAATGGTTGGACTGGGAAGCAAAACCACTTAATTTTTTTTATTTTCTCTATCGTTTAGTTTATCTTGATTTTGATATGTGACGACTGTGCTTTAGTTTGCAGGAGGGCTCTTACTTATTAACGCATGCTTCAGGAGACTCATCAGTTGGAATCTACCAGAGCTGTCCTGGGAAAGTAACCAGAGCATCATATAATTTACATAAAGCTCACTGCAGTATGCCTAATGTACCTTCCACCCTCTCAGTTCCATGGGTACCATTGGATCCCAGCCTCCCTTTACCCTACCACTTTTATCATGGAAGAGTCCCATGCACCTTTCCACCTAGACCCCAAGAAAATATGAGAAAGCGGAAGGTGAGTAAACACATCAAATGGGAATAAATTTGTAGGTTCATTTACAATAAGCCAGTTTGCTCCACAGGTTGCAGGTAGCTTAATAGTCTGTCGCCTTTGGGTTTGAGATCCTAAATTGAAAAATTCATACCCCAGCCCTCAGAGTGCAGAACACACTGCAGGAATAACAAATTCACTTACCTGCAACTGGCCCTGTTAATTTAATGAGTAATTAGAGTTAGCTGTTACTCAGGGGTCCCCTGTGGTGATTGACATGGATTTTTTAAAAACATGCCCCTTATCACAGTTTGGGGAATTTTTATGTAGCAAAGTTCTGAAGTGAAACTTTGCTCCCTGAGCTTACCTGGACTATAGTATTTTGTAATGGTGTAGGAGGTGAGCCATGCTCTTCAATAGGAGCATCTGTAGCTTGTGTAGCAACATGCTGCAAGCACAGCTAAACAGGGACTAACACATTTGCAGGAAGGACTTCCTCTTAATTTTGGCTCTGGAGGTGGATTTTTTTTTCCTCTGTCCTTTTTGTTCTCATTATTTTCCTCAAACTTTTTCAGGAAGGATTTTTTGTTTTTAACAGAGATTTACAAAACTGCTTCTCTTTGCATCGTGATTTCACTGGTAACCTAATTTTGTTCATTTTGAGACGTGAGGGCCTTGGGATATGCCCTCAGGTTTGTGGCTTTTATGAAGAGCATGTGGAGAAACAACTGTACATCAACAACAATCCCTCAACTTAGTGTGTAAGATCAAGGCAGTCAAATTCTCATAAACGTCTTGCACTGTAATAGCCTGTTGCCTTTTTCCAGTCTCGCATAACTCCATTGCCTTAGAAGAAATTACAATAGCAATTCAGGTTGCTTCTTGACACAAGCCTAAGGCAAAGGGTGTTACTTAGAGTCTGATTCCTAACTCTGAAATAATCATGCAAATGGCTACATGTATTGGTATTCAAGGCCATTTTTAAAATTAGTGCCTTATCACTCCTTGTCTGAAGGCATATGATTTACCTTTTATTTAAAAAAATGCAATGAAGGTGTTTCATCTATAAACATACAGTTGCTTTTGGGTGGCTTACTCCTGCCTAATGAAAATGAATGTCTTCACAAAGCAGGGTTTCTTGTTTTTCGTACTGCACAGATTAAGTTAGCATGATACGTTTTTCGGTAATAATTTAGCTGGAAATGAATTTTTTACTAAAGAATTTATCAGACTGGGAAAATGACCCATGTGTCTTAAAATTAAATCACACTTAAACTGATTTGTTGGGACATAAGGTTAAACTTAAACTTAGATTGTGTAGGTCTGGAGAAGCCTCTAATGAAATTTGTCAGAGTCCCAGTCGATAGGGCAGTGAGTAAATGATGCATTTCATGGACTGTGAGAAATCGACTAACAGAGTGAGACTTCTGACTTTAATATTTTGTACAAGTTCTGTTGCATTCTAAAAAGGAAAGAGTGGGCAAACAGTATTTCTTATACCTTATTTTGCTCCTCCCCCCCAGGGGCTTCTTATATTAATCTGTTGTGTAAAAGTAATGTTTTTAAGAACTGCTTTGTGGGCTAGATGTAGCAGGCAGTTTTCTGAATAGACACTTGCAGATATTTAAGTTTAAATGTTAGTGCAGCTAAAGTAGCTAATACTGTTTTTTCCCTCAATGCTTCTAGGTGGTTTGGGCAAAAGCACACAGAGCCACACCCAACAATGAGAAGCCAGTATCCATGGAAGCAAAAAGCACTCCCTTGCCAGCTAAGCCTGTTAGAAATGAAGGTGCGGCTGCAAAGAAACTGAAGAAAAATAATGGCAAACAAGCAAATAAGGTGAAAAAGTGGGAAAAAAAATAAAAGCAAACTCAAGCAAAGCAGGAACACTTTAGCCATAGTAAGAAAACGATTGGATTCGATGGATTGGGAAAAAAGCATCAGACAAAGTTTATTTTTCCTAGTGCTTCAGAGAAGCCAGAATGCCCTGGCAGAAGTGAGAGCTGCAGGGCCCTGTTGAGGAAGGTTGTGAAATGCTACAGTTCCTTAACTCTTTGTTAACTCATTGAATGCAACTCAGAAGTGAACATTTTTGTTAGCATGAGAAGAAATGCCAGGTGTCTGCAGTTAAGACTTGTGAACAAATATAACACTCATAACTGCTTATATTTTATAATCTATAATTTGAGAAGAGACATTAACACCAACATTCACTATTACATAAATGAAAGTCTTTATCCCTCTGTCTTGATACTCTTCCCAGAGTTTATTGCAGATGTGCATTTTTACTAGCTTTGTTTGAATTTTGATTCAAACTTTAGATCTAAAACTCATCGCTGTAGTTTGAGTTTAATTATTTTGTAATATTGAAAAAGTGGGGTGTTTTCTGTCCTATTTGAAAAGGTAATATTAATCCTGACAATAAGGGGCTTGTTCCTTGTGGATTTGTCAACAGCATTTGAAGAGCAGCATTTGTTAAGTTTGCACAAGCTTTGTCTCTCTCAAGTTCCATTATTGATATTGGCATTATGTCCGAGTGAGCCTTTGGGTATACCACAATATAAGAAAGTTTAAAATTTACTTCTGTGTTTTCTTGAGATTAGTTTTTGACATTAAGTTCTTCCCAAAACTTCAAATCCTCCAAAGCAAGTGTGTTGCTAATGTGGTATTGAATGACTAGAGCCACAATGTTTTTGTAGGCGGGCCCTTGTCAGAATCGCTAGAGCTCCATGCAAGTATACAATGTTTCACCCATATGCAAAGAGTTGCAGGATCAGGGATTTAGTCATTATTACAGAGATGAGCCAAACATTTGCTTGTAGTTTGGGAGCCAAGCTGAAAGGGGTGAATTAAGGCAAAGATTCAGACATGAAAATTCTTGGCTAGTATTTATGGGAATGCCAACATGTTTTCTCCTTGAGTGAATATCTGTAAAATTGTGTTCTTTTAAATTGCTGTTTTTATAAAATCTAAATAAATAAATAAATAAATAAATCCAGTGTACAAGATTTGATTGTCAACATACCTAGTTTAGTTAAATAGTTACATGTGTTCGTTATTGTCAGAGGACAGGTCTGTGCACTCCAGCTACTAAATTGGCATATTACAGGTCACAGTTCAAAACTGAAGAATTATTATTGCTAAATAATATGCTATGGGTAAAGGGGTTGTAGGTTGCTGCCTGTAAGTAGTTGTGATGGGTCTGATCCTGAGAGATATTCAGCTGCTGCTGAATACTCAGGATAAGGAATTTAAACTTTTTTAATGACTGTGCTCTTTTATAGGCCTTGATTGTGTTCATTGGGTCTGTTCATGTATACAAAGTAGTTGCATTCAGGCTCAAGGCCTTGGTTAGCAATAAGTTCAGAATGATTTGTCTCTTTTGTTATGTAAGTTAACTGCACCTTTATGTTCAGAGTTGTTCTATTCAGAAGGACTATATGCAAACATTCTTTAATGTCCTAAAAAAGATGAATAAACTATTTAGTTTTAGTGGGTTTATACATATTTCTTTTTAACTTAGTAACATATTAAAGAAAGAAGTTTTTACGCAGTGCTGAGAAGCAAATGTTAAATAAAAACTTTCTTCTATGAATTAAAAAATAATTTATAATTTACCACTGTTTTGTTTTATTTAGTTATTCTGTTCCTATTAACTCCTCAGACCATTTTAGTTGTTTTTTTTAGATGTATTATGTTAATGAGGAGCAACGTTTGATACAGTGATTTGCTGAATAATGAATGTTACATTCTTACTCAAAATCATAAATCCATTTGGTGACCTACAGCAGAAGTGCTCTGCTTATGTGCCAGGTAACTGAGGGTGGGGATCCAAAGCGTGGTTTTCAACATACAAGTAAAAATTGTACTGTGGCATCCAAGGAATTGTGATCTTTGGCCACAGACCTGTTAAGTCAGCGATAGGCAACCAAGACTAGCAAGTGGGCCGCATTGAGTGTCCATCCTTCCACTCAGTGACAGCAGTGTGATGGACAGCCCACGGTTCCACCTGTGGTTCATGCACCCCCCTTCTTCTTTCTTCCCCCACACCACTGTGGCACTGGAGCCCCACACTTTCTATTCTTCCCCCTTTCGCCCTGCACTTTGAAGTGTTCCATGCCTGCTCCTTCCCCTCCCTCCCTCCCAGAGCTTGAAGAGTTGCGAACAGCTGTGTTTTGCTCCTCACTTGCGCGTTGCCCCCAACTGATTTTTCAGGGGATCATTGGCCCCACCCAAAAAAAAAGTTGCTCCTGTGCATTGATATGTGTGTGTACATGCGTGCCACATGCATGGTTATTGGAAGATTTTCCCCAAGCAGTACCCGTTATGTCAGCTGGAGCACCCCCTGCGGTGATCTCTACTCCGTTGCTTTTAAATACCACTGATGACATAACCCCCACTCAGTTCCTTCTTTCTGCCTAATGATGATATTTAGAGCTCCCACTACTGTTTTTCCAGTTGGTGGTATTTCCGAGTTAGCAGTTCTTTGTTAATCAGTAGTTGATTGCTGTTAATAACTGTTGTTCGTCTTTGAGGGGGTTTTCCCTTACTTAGTGATGCTGCAGGGTATGCAGCAGCCCCAGGATTTCAATCAGTATGAGAGATGTGGGAAGGCCACACCAAAGGGTGACCCTCACTCCTCTTGTCTTACTGCATGCATAGTGGAGAGTCACTTGCAGGAAGCATTCCATTTGCAGAGCATTCAACCATAGGGTGAAGAAAGTAAGGTCAGAGGCTGAAGCTGATCCTTCATGGAATCAGCCCTTCATCCCGAAAAAGTGACTTTGTTTCTCTCGATTTGGAGCATGGCAGCATCAATGTGAGACACCTGAACACCTAGGCCAGAGGCAGAGCGGCACTGAAGACTGCCTCCCCCTGCCATCCAGTTAAACTCCCTGGCAAAGAAGGAAGGGGCTCAACACTAGAGAGGGCACTCCCCACCTGGAGCACAAGTAAGGCCCCAGAGGTGACACGTACTGTCAAGCGTGTGGCAGCTGTGTGCTTGCCACTAACCCCAACACCATCGACTCGGGGCCCACAAGCAGGTGCATTGAGTCCAGCATTGATGGCCGTTCTGGCACCAGTGATTGTGGAGGACTTAGACCTTCCCTCCACTCTGGATACCTTCCAGGCTACCACGAAATTAATTGAATTGGCAGCACTGTCTGGTCCGCCCATTGTGGACATGTGTCCTCCCATGGCCTCTTCTTCAAAACCAGCCTTTTTTCTTCGAGTGTCCCCATGGGTGCTCCACGTTAGGTGTCGGGCTCGCCCCGGCGCCGCAGGTCGGATCTTCCAAGCAGTTTCTGCCAGACCGTGCATGCGCCGGTGCGCGCCGCTCCCTTGCGCGCTCCTGGCCATGTGCGCTATCCAGTCCCCGCCAGTTCCTCTTTAACCGCCATCGGCTGCAGATGGAATCCGCTCAGGCTATGGCCAGAGTTAGCGTATTTAACGTTTTTAATTGTTTTAAAGTTTCTTCAGTCTTAGATTGTTAGTCGGCTGTTGTTTTCAAAAAAAACAAACAAACAAAGGAAAGGAATTCAAAGCTTCCGATCCTAGTAACAAGCAGAGCACCGGAGGCCAGGAGCCTAGGGCCATTAGCCCTCCTGCCGCAGCAGGCTTTATCCGAGAGGGGAACAAGCACAGAGAAGGTGCTAAGTACCCTATTAACAATACAAAGACTCACCACAATGTCCTCTTCAGGATTCAAGAAGTGTGAGTCGTGCTGCGAGGCGATGCCAGCGTCTGATGGGCACAGTCGGTGTATAAGGTGCTTGGGAGAATCCCATGTCATTCAGAAATGTTCCTTCTGTGCCAAGTTAACAGCCAGAGCAAGGAAGGACAGGGAAATGCAGCTGAAAATGCTGCTGTTCGACAAGGCCCTCCAGCCAGACGTGCCGGAGCGGCTGCAGCAGGAGGGACCCTCCGGGGCCCATAAAAGGGACACCGCGTCCCTAACCCCATCAGCGCAAAAACGGAGGAAAATCTCCCCAACCCGATCCCTGCCAGCAGCAACAGCGAGCGGGACGGGTGGAGCGCACAGCCCCCAGCCGCAGCTACAGCTGATCGGCGGCAGCACGGAGACGCACATGGCGGAGGTTCAGCCTCCGATGATCAAACAGCCGCCCGCACTGTGGGCAGGGCGGCAGCCAAGCAAGCGCCGGAACTGGCGGCACCGCAAACAGCGGCACCGACCCCCGGGGAACCGGCGGCGCAGAGCGCACAGGCACGCAGCCTGCAGGGCACCGGGGGAGACCGCCCATGCGGCACCGCTGAGGAGCGTGCCGAGCGCAGTGCAGACTACGGGGCCAAGATCCCTGACGCGTCAGGGGGCGGAGCCACCCCCACAAGGGAGGGGAAAGGCAGCACAGAAAACACTGCACCGCAGTCCCTCTCCATACAGGGCTGCAGAGCTGCTTTCTCTGAGCCCCTCCGCTCGTCCTGCGGACTCGAATGAGAAGGCAGGGGTCACCCCTAGCCTATCCGGAGCCCCCATCTCCATTTCTACAGCCAGCCTCCCCATGGCTTGGACCACCTTCGCCCTTCTTGGGCTTTGAGCCACTTGAGTACTATCACAAATCGGTCTGTCCAGCATCCCAGGTCTCCAGAAGATCTCGCTCCCCCAGACGTAGGGGGTATGCACCAAGGGAGTGGTCCAGGTCACCATCCCAGGAGCAGTGCCCGTGTTGCCATGGTCGCCCCAATCATGCGGGGCATAGACACCATAGGCATACTACCAGGGACAGATCCCCACAGACGGTTCCGTATCCCCGAGGGCAGTCGCGAACGGGGACAGAGACTCAGATATCTCAGGGGGAGTTGGTTCTGGAACCCCGGGATTTTCCCTCGCAAGCTTCTAGCGAGCGGATGTACCACCATCAACAGGACCCGGAGGGGTCCAGAGAGGCGTACCCTAGCGGTTCCTCATTGTCCTCCCCGGATGAGGCTACGGCCCCGGGGGACGTCCATCCTCCGGACGATCTCAAACAGTTCCAAGAGCTGTTTAAAAGGGTGGCCTTCACGTAAGGCATCCAGACAGCAGAGGTGCAAGAGAAGCACCATAAGCTCCTTAAAAATCTGAGACCTCCGGCCTCCTCTAAAATAGCCATACCACTTGACGAAGCAACCTTGGATTCCGCCACCACGATATGGCAGACCCCTGCGACTATTCCATCTGTCCGCAAGAGAGCGGACAAGAAATTCTTCGTGCCGGCGAAGGGCATGGAGTTCCTATTCAGTCACCCACAACCAAATTCTCTGGTGGTAGAATCGTCTCAACAGAGATCAAAAACGTCTCAGTTCAAAACAGGGGGAACAGACAAAGATGCCAAGAAACTAGAGCTGTTTGGCAGAAAGGTCTACTCCTCCTCCACCCTACTGTTGAGAGTGGCGAATTACGCAGCGCATCTAGCGAACCACAATTTCGACAACTACTCTAGGTTAACCTCCCTCATGGACTCGCTTCCAGAGGACAAGAAGCCGGTGCTCAAGGCTATCGTGCAAGAAGGCTACGCGGCCTCGAGGACGGGAGTTCAGATCGCCCTGGATGTTGCGGACACAGCAGCACGCTCAACAGCTACGGCAGTGGTAATGCGAAGGGAGTCCTGGCTCCAAACCTCAGGTATACTGAGGGATCTGCAGGTGAAGATCGTCGATCTCCCCTTAGACACGCAGAAGCTGTTTGCTGAATCAACTGACTCGGACCTTCATTCCAGTAAAGACTCAAGAGCCACTCTTAGGACCTTAGGGATCTACACCCCTCCATACAGAACGAAAGAAAAAGTACTACCCTCAGCAAAGACGGCACCAGTATCAGCCACAGCGTCCCCAGTACCACAGGGGTTACGAGCAAGGGCGACATCAACAGCACCAACAGTACAGAACTCCCAGGCGACGTTCCCAACAGAGCCGTGCGTCCTCGGGGCAGGGCCAAAGGCCACAAGTTTGACACACAGATCCAGGGCTGCACCATCACTACCATCGCACAATGTCATCCGAAGCTGTTATTCCACCATCGCTTCCGACCATTCTACGACCAGTGGCAAAGGATCACCACAGACAAATGGGTGCTGGAGATCATAGCCACGGGGTACGCGATCCCCTTCCAGTCGCTCCCACCGCCACGACCTCCACCCAGGCCCCACCTGCAGGATGCCTCCCACGAAGCGAGACTCAAGCAGGAGGTAGACCATCTTATGCTCATAGGGGCAGTGGAAAGAGTGCCGGAGCAACTGCAAGGGAAAGGGTTCTACTCCAGATACTTCCTCACGGAGAAAAAGACAGGAGGCTGGAGGCCCATCTTAGATCTTCGAGGCCTCAACCGGTACCTGCGCAAGCAACGCTTTCGGATGATCACAATCGCCTCCATCCTTACGGCACTGGACTATGGAGATTGGTTCGCAGCCCTCAACTTACAAGACGCGTATTTTCACATAACTATCCATCCGGCTCACCGACGATTCCTCCGGTTCATGGTAGGCAAAGAACATTTTCAATACAAGGTCCTACCGTTTGGCCTCTCCTCGGCCCCCAGAGTCTTCACCAAGACCTTGGCAGTGGTGTCAGCCTACCTGCACAGACAGGGGTATTTATATTCCCGTATCTGGACGACTGCCTACTCAAAGGGGCCTCGAAGGAGGAGGTACTACGCATGATACGCGTCACAGCAGGCACGTTCTCTTCGCTCGGCCTGGTTATCAATCTGGCAAAATCAAAGATAGACCCCACACAGGACATAGAGTTCATAGGGGCACGCATAAATTCTATTACAGCGAGAGTGTATCTACCAGAGACACGCTTTCGGGCCATCAGCTCCCTCATGCAAGTCATCACCTTCAGCCCTACGGTGCCGGTCCTGACGTGCTTACAGCTGCTGGGCCACATGGCAGCAGCGACGTTGGTAGTACAGAACACCAGGTTACACATGCGCAGCATGCAGCACTGGCTGGAGAGCGTATACAAACCGGCAGCACACACCGTTCACAGGGTGGTGTCGCCCACGACAGATGTGCGCAAATCCCTGCAGTGGTGGGTAAACCCCAAGAACATGCTAACGGGTACCCTTCCACCAACCACAAGTATCGGTTTTTCTTACTAGAGATGCCTCCCTCATAGGGTGGGAAGCACACATGGGCGAAGAGGTGACTCAAGGGCTGTAGTCCTCCACGGAGCAGTCACTGCACATAAATATACTGGAGCTCAGAGTGGTGTTCAACGTCTGCAGACACTTTCGAGACCATATACAAGGCAAAGTAGTCACGATCAGTACAGACAATACCTCCACCATGTTTTATATAAATCGGCAAGGAGGAGCTCGGTCCTGTGCCTTATGTGTGGAAGCAGTCCGGTTGTGGAACTGGTGCATCGCCAACAATATAACCTTGAAAGCCTCGTACTTACCAGTTGCTCACAATGTGAAGGCAGACCAGCTGAGCAGGCGTTTCGCATTCACGCACAAGTGGCAGATCCATCCCGATCTGCTACGACCGATTTTTCACGCATGGGGCTTTCCCCAGATAGACCTGTTTGCCACTCAACACAACAAGAAGTGCCCACGATTCTGCTCCAGGCCAGGACTGGGACGGGGGTCCCTGGGGGACGCATTCACGATCTCCTGGAGGGGTCCCCTGCTTTACACTTTTCCTCCCACAGTGCTGATCCACAAAGTCTTGCAGAAAGCCAGGAGAGAAGGAGCCCGAATGATCCTGATAGTCCCAACGGGGGATCGACAGCAGTGGTTCCCCCTACTCCTGCGCATGTCGGACCGTCCACCGATGCCCCTCCCAGTGGCGCCGGATCTGCTCACGCAAGCCCAGGGGTCCATAGTGCATCCGCACCCCCAAGGCCTGCGACTACAAGCATGGTTAATCCATGGCTCAGCTCCCTAGAGAGCACATGTACGGAGGAACTGCAGCAAGTCCTAGAAAGTAGCAGGAGGACTTCCACCAGGAAGACCTACAAGCAGAAATGGACTTGCTTCACGGCATGGTGTTCTACCAAACAGTTAGCCCCCCTTTCGGTGCCTATACCTGTAATATTAGAGTATTTACTGGACCTCAAGAGAGGAGGACTCTCACTATCCTCGTTAAAGGTCCACCTTGCCGCCATTTCGGCGTTCAGACACGAAGAGGAAGGGCACACGGTGTTCACCCATCCCATGGTTACCAGGTTCCTCAAAGGGTTGGTAAACCTATACCCCCCTCGGAAACCGCTTCCACCTTCGTGGAACTTGGACCTGGTGCTTAGTGCGCTAATGGGACCACCATTCGAGCCTTTAGCCACGGTTTCCCTCCGCCTCCTTACGATAAAGACGACCTTCCTTCTCACAATCACGTCAGCTCACAGGGTGAGCGAGCTTGCAGCAGTTATGGCAACGCCACCCTGCACAGTATTTTCCAAGGAGGCGGTAACCATACGGCTGCATCCAGCCTTTGTTCCTAAAGTTTCTTCTGAGTTTCATATTAACGAACCTATTGTTTTACCCTCGTTTTATCCAAAGCCTCATAACTCTAACAAAGAGGCGCGCCTACACCTCCTGGACGTGAGGAGGGCACGAGCCTTCTATATAGACAGGACCAAGTCCTTCCGGAAAATGGATAGACTCCTAGTCTCTCTCGCTCCCAAATCGAAAGGAGAAGGTCTCTCTTCACAGAGAATCTCGAAGCACATCGTATCCTGCATAAAAATGTTCTACGAACTCAAAAAGACTCCTTTACTGGCCACGCCCAGGGCTCACTCCACTAGGGCGGTGGCGGCATCAACAGCCTTTTTCAAGGGCGTTGCGCTAAAAGACATTTGCAGAGCGGCGACCTGGTCATTTCATGACACCTTCGCCAAGCACTACGCCCTTCACAGGGTATTCCAAGAGGATAGCCAGCTTTCGACAGCGGTCCTCTCGGGGACAAGATTATGGAGCTTGCCCATAATTACCCACCTCCTATTTTGGGTTACTGCTGGGTAGTCACCTAACGTGGAGCACCCACGGGGACACTTGAAGAAGAAAGAGAAGTTACTCACCGTAGTAACGGTGGCTCTTCGAGATGTGTCCCCGTGGATTCTCCACCACCCGCCCATCCTCCCCGCTTCGGATCTCTGTTTAGTGTTTTGCAGGAGCATCTGAGGCGGTTGGTCAAGGAACTGGCGGGGACCGGATCGCGCACGTGGCCAGGAGCGCGCAAGGGAGCGGCGCGCACTGGTGCATGCGCGGTCCGGCAGAAACTGCTTGGAAGATCCGACCTGCGGCACCGGGGCGAGCCCGACACCTAACATGGAGCACCCACAGGGACACATCTCGAAGAACCACCGTTACTACGGTGAGTAACTTCTCTTTCTGCCAGCGACCTTCCATTACCAGCCTGGGATCCTGGCACCTAGTCTTTGGCCAATCCTGGAACCAATTCTGGCACTGGTGTACATCCTAACAGAACCGACTCTGGCACCAGCCCCAAAACCAATGCCAACTCCGGCGCTGGCTGTAGTATCACCACTCATCATGGCACCAACACTCATGACACTGGCATTCTTTCAGGTCCCAGCACTGCTTCCCATGCAGGCCCTGGGACCAGTGTGGTTGGCACCAGCTCAGTCCTCTTCCACCCTGCACGCTACATTTGTGGCACTGCTACAAGTCCCACACGTGGTGGGGAGGCCAGTGGCACTGGAGGCCCTTCCTTTGGCACAGGGCTTGAGTTTGTTTTACCCCTTGTCCGCATCATTAGCCCCTAGGCACAGGGACAAGCTGCAGACCTACGAAATACTGCTCATAGGCAACAATACACTTTGATCAGCTTTAGACTACTGACTCCGAGGCAGACCCCATGGTGTTGTGCAGCTCCTGGTGCAGGCACTGCTCCCATCCTCAGGAGCCTTCTCCCGACCTGGTGCAGACCTGGCCCCCTCAATGGTAGGCCCTGGTGCAAAGGCCCTTTTGGGCTCCCTGGGTCTGCTACCAGGTGCAAAGCCTGGTATTCCCTCTCAGGCCCCATCAGTGGCACGCTGGGGGAGGGATACCTATTCAGCTGCTGTGGGGGGCTCCAGCCCCAGAGCCCATCCCATAGCCTTCCTTATCTCCAGTAGTCCCCTTGCAATGGGTAACCCAGCCCCCAGCTCAGTCCCCTGTACCATTCGTAGATGGCCATAGGAAGGGAAGAAAGGGAGCTGGAAGAGCAGGGTAGCAGTCCTGCTGGCATCGTCATTGTCCTCCCCGGACAATGCAGTATGGTGGCCACACCCATCTCTGGACAATAAGGCCCACCAGGACCTCTGTAGGGTGGCATAGGGCCTTAACCTTCCTGCAGAGGTGGTGGTGAAGGAAGTGGACCCTACAGTGGATGTATTGTCTTTGAGGGCCCAGCCCAGGTATTTCTACTGCCCAAACTGAGGAGATGGCAGGCAGCCAGCCAGTCAACCAAGTGCCCCCAGGGCTCCCCCCCAAGTGTACCCAGGGCCCCAGCCATGGGGGCAGGAAGTGGGGTCCCTCCTGGTCTGAGGCTGAGCTCCATGACCTCCCAGGGCCCTGGGGCAATGACGAGGTGCTCCATGCAATCATAGAATCAGAGGGGTAGAAAGGACCTCAGGGGGTCATCTAGTCCAGCCCTTGCTTCAAGCAGGGTGAACCCCAACTAAGTCATCCCAGCCAGGACCTTGTCAAGCTGGGACTTAAAAACCTCAAGGGATGGAGAATCCATCACCTCTAGGCAACGCATTCCAGTGCTTCACCACCCTCCTGGTGAAGTAGTTTTTCCTAATATCCAACCTACACCTCTCCCTCTTTAACTTCAGACCATTGCTCCTTGTTCTGCCATCTGACACCACTGAGAACAGTTTCTCACCATACTCTTTAGAGCTCCCCTTCAGGAAGTTGAAGGCTGCTATTAAGTCACCCCTCAGTCTTCTCTTCTGTAAACTAAACAAGCCCAAACCCCTCAGCCTCTGTGCTCCAGCCCCTTAATCATTTTTGTTGCCCTCCTCTGAACCTGCTCCAGCACATCCATATCCTTTTCATACTAGCGGGCCCAAAACTGGTCACAATATTCCAGATGTGGCCTCACCAGTGCTGAATAGAGGGGAAAAACCCACTTTTCTCTAGATTTGCTTGAAATCCTCCTAACACACCCTAATATGCTTTCTTGGCTACAAGGGCACACTGTTTACTCATGTCCAGTCCTTCATCCACCATAACCTCTAGGTCCCTTTCTGCTGTACTGCTGATTATCCAGTTGGTCCCCAGCCTGTAACAATGCTTGGGATCCTTCTGCCCCAAGTGCAGGACTCTACACTTCTCCTTGTTGAACCACATCAGATGTCTTTTGGCCCAATCCTCCAATTTATCCAGGTCACTCTGGATCCTATCTCTACCCTCCAGCATTTTTATCTCTCCCCCTCATTTTGTGTCATCCATCAACTTGCTGAGGGTGCCTCGTCCAGGTCATTAATAAAGATGTTGAACAATACTAGCCCCCGAACTGAGCCATGCAGTACTCCACTTGAAACCAACTGCCATCCAGATATTGAGCTGTTGACTACTACCCCTTGGGCAGACCATCAAGCCAGCTTTCTATCCATCTTATAGTCCATGGATCCAATCCATACTTCCCTAACTTACAGGCAAGAATGTTGTGGGAGACTGTTTCAAAAGCTTTGCTGAAGTCAAGGTATATCACATCCACTGAAATTTCCCATGTCCACAGAGCTAGTCACCTCATCATAGACGCTAATCAGATTGGTCAGGCAGGACTTGCCCGTGGTGAATTCCCCTCTTCCAAGTACTCCAAAATGGATTCCTTGAGGATCCTCTTCATTATTTTCCCAGGGACTGAGGTAAGCCTGACCCGTCTATCGTTCCCTGGATTGTCCTTCTTTCCCTTTTTAAAGATGGGGACTCCATTTGCCTTTTTCCAGTCAGCCGTGATCTCTCCTGATCTCCAAGAGTCTTCAAAGATAATGGCCAAAGTCTCGGCAATGAAGTCTGCCAATTTCCTCAGTACCCTTGGGTGCATTAAATCCAGACCCATGGATTTGTATACAGCTAGTTTTTCTAGATAGCTCATAACTTGCTCCATCCCCACAGATGGCTGCCTTTCACCTTCCCATATGGGGGAGCAAGTGCCAGATGGCAGCCGCGTTCACCTGGCTGGCTGAGGGCCTGACTGCCTAGGGGTCACCATGCCTGCTCTCCTGACCATGTCAGGAGTAAGATTAAGGAGTTGCAGCAGGGTTACGCCCATGCTTGGGATTCAGCCAGCCGGATGGGGGCCACCCCTGCTGCTTGGCCCTATTACCGGGAGCTCAGGGCCTTCCTGGGCCCCCAGGACATCTCTCCCCTCATCTCCCCGGCTGTCCCCAACACCATGGCCAAGGATCCCCAGCAGCATGCAGAGCTGGAGCCGGGGCCAGAAGCCAGTCCCGCACCCTCAGAGCCAGAGCTAGGCACAGAGCCATCGGCGCGGTCAAGTGAGGAGGAGGAGCTGGTGCTGGACCTCACCTCCTGCAGCTCCAGCCAGGCATCCATCCAACGGGCTTCTCCTGATCATGGAGCTGGACCCTCCGGTACGTACCCAACAGGGCACACGCCCCCGAGGCATGGGGAATAGGCACCATACATGACTGGGGCCCTCCACGCACCCAGCAGACAGCAGCACAGCTACCAGTGTCCGTCAATGTCCGCTCCCATGGACAGCACCGTACCCAGTTCCTAGGAGGAGGAGGAGTAGTGGGGGAGACCACGCAAAGGGGCTGCCCACAGAGCCACTGCACCTATGGACGGGGGATGGAATGGGGACCCTCACCGATGGGGGGCATGGGGCAGGGCTTGGTACTCATGACCTTCCTCTCTTCAACCCTACCCCCCGCCCCCGCGTTCCACGGCCACAGAATCCGAGGGCTAGGAGAGCATGGCCCCATCGCTTGTCCCAGACTGCCCTCCCACGTCTATGGACTGCGACCACCTGGGGGCACTGCGCTGAGATGGGTCTGCCCTTGTCAGAGCTGGGGGCAAACTGGTGTGGACCCCCAGGTGGCTGCCGTCCTCCGGCACCTGGTGGACATCGTGGAGCGGCGGTTGTGCTGTGAGGAGCAGGAGGCCGCCTGGTGCTGGGGGGCCTTTATGGCCATCTTCAACAGAGTGGCCACTTCCTACAAGGAACTAGTGGCTCGGCTGCCACCTCCTGCTCCCCCTCCCCTGCTGCCCCCCTGCACTGCCTGCGCAAGACAGGAGCCTGCTGGGGCTGAATGCTGGGCTGAGGATCTGCCCCAGCTGTACCTACCAGTTCTCCCAGCTCCCAGCCGGTGTCTCTGGGGACCCCGGACAAGGGCGTGGCCTGCAACCCAGACCTGGGGGGGGTTGTGCCCCTCCACCCCTGCCCTGGAGTGATGGGCCGACGGCTGAGCCAGCCACCTGTCCTCCCCCATAAATAGTTAACTCCCCATGTATATAGTTATCCCCCCACTATGCAAATAGTTCTGATAATTGTTTTTAGGGTTTTTTTCCCCCCAAAATATGTAGTCAAAGCAGCTCAAATGGTTTACAATATCCTTACAGTTTTATTTTTCCCAAACCGCTGTGTAAAGTGTGCTCGTTGGGGAGGCAGTGTGCAGGAGGTCCACCGGGGGTGGCCAGTGCCACGTTCACTGGGGCCCTCCATCAAAATATCACCTCGAGGCCTCCTGTCCCCACTCCTGGTGGGCCTGGCGGCTAGGGATGGTGGCTGGCTGGGGGTAGCCTGTGCTGGCCTTGACCACCCACCCCTGCACGAAGGCCTCCCCCTTATCCTCCACAAGGTTGTAGCGCATGCAGTAGGCGCCCACAACCTGTGGAACAATGGGAAGGCTGACGTCCTGGTGGGCCAGGAGACAGCGCCACCGGGCCTTGAGGAGCCCAAAAGTCTGCTCAACCACCTGCCAGGCGTGGTTCAGCTGGGTGTTGTAGAGCTCCTGGCTGGTGGTGAGGTGGTCTGAGTAGGGGTGTGTGAGCCAGGGCAGGACCGCATGTGCTGCATCTGCCATCAGGCAGAGAGGCACGGTGGTGTCCCCAGTGGGATCTTCCTCTGGGGGGTGTAGGTCCCTGGCTGCAGCCGGTGGCACAGGCCTGAGTTGCAGAACATGCAGGTGTTGTGGATGAAGCTGGGCCAGCCCATGTAGACATCCTGGAAATGGCCCCAGTTGTCCACCATGGCCTGCAGGACCACCGAGTTGGAACTCCTCCTGTTTATAAATCATCCACCACTGTGCCCTAGGGCGTGGATAGGGATTGAGGGCCCCGAAGCAATTTGGGAACCCCATTGTGGTGAAGCCTGTGACAGCCACATCCAGGTACCCTATTTGGATGACCCTTTGCAGCAGCAGCGCGTTGAGCACGTGGACCTCCTGTGGGAGGGGACATAGGCACCTCTGAGGGTGTGCAGGGTGTGCCTGACCCCGCCCTGGCCTCCCTCCCTGCCCCCGCCCATCCCCAGTGAGTAGGTGCCTGGGCCTCCTTACCTCCGTGATGATGGCCCCAACCATGCCCTTGCCCACACCAAATTGGTGTGCCACGAAGCAGTAGCTGTATGGAGCGGCCAGCTTCCAGACAGCTATTGCAACCCTCTTTTCCACAGGGTGGGTGCGCCGCATCCGGGTGTCCTGATGCCTCAGGGTGGGCCTCAGCTGCTGGCAGAGCTCCAGGAATGTCTGCTGGTGGATCCTGAAATTCTGGAGCCACATGTCATCGTCCCACTCCCCCATGACTAAGTGCTCCAACCACTCAGAGCTGTTGGTGTGGCTCCGGAGCTGGCAGAGCACCCATGGGGTGGGGGGGCAGGAGGGCCTGATGGTCTGAGACGTCCCCTTCTGCCCCTGGTGAGGGATCCCCTGCCTGGAGCTGCTGGGCAGCCACCCGCACAGTGCTTAGCAGAGCGCCTGCTCCACAGGTGGCAACCTGCAGGACATCGAACTGCTGCTGCTGCTGCTCTGGGTCCATGGCTGTAGGCACTGTGTCTGTGGGGCTGGTGGCAGCTCCGTGGGCCTTATGCTTTGCAGGCCAAGAGTGTTTGGGAGGGGCCCTTTAAAGGGGCAGCTTGCTGTGGCCCTGGATGTGCTCCTCTGCCCTGTGACCCCATGCGCAGACTTTCGTGGCCCTGTAATTCGAAAGGGGCTGCTTGTGTGCGTAGACGCCCCCATTTGACATCCTTTCCATGTGCCGCATTGCTATCTTGACATTGCACATTGACTGCGCCAGCCCCAGCAGCTGTGTTGAGGCTACATATCGAAATAGCGTATTTTGATGTCACTACTTCGAAATACACTACTTCAGAGTAGTGCTCTGGCGTCGATGTAGCCCTAATGTGCCTTTTCGTGTTAACCAGGACACTTTTCCATCTGAGATTTGCCCGAAACTTCATGCCTCAGATCGGGTGTGGGTGCTCCACGCTCTGCATGTAATAGAACAGCATTAAGCCATTTTGCAAATCCCCCCCCCAACTTTTTGTGTCATTTTCAGACCGCATGAAAGGCTCCCCCTATTACTTCCCAGCACCTGTCAGCCTGGATCACGTTGTGCATTAAGATCTGTTTACAAGCTGGTCCTATCACATCCTTGCCCTCCCGTCGCGGCACACTTGACAAGGGCCCAGTCCTCCTTGTCGGCACTCCTGGTGCATGTGCCTGGCTCAGACATCATGTGCAGGGCAGCAATGTGGACTAAGGTGCAAACCTGCACCTTGCATTACACTCTGGTGCAGCAGGCCTGGGGGATGCTGGGTTTGGTGGGGTAGTCCTGCAGCCAGCTACCAAAGAGAGGTAAGGTCTGGTCCCACCTCTGGGGCATACTACATGTATAAGTCATGCATTCCGAACGTGCCTCCCCTCTGCCGATTCTTCCAGCAGGAAGAAAATGGGCAGGTATTGGGGCAGCAGGGGTATTTACATAATTAAAAGCACTGAATGTATGAGTTAAAAATGTCAGCCCTGGGGGGGTGGGGGTGGGGGAGGGGATTACATACCTGAAGTATGTCAGATTTACTTGCAAAATCTTTGTGGGAGAGCAACGTCGGCTGGCCTGAACAGAACATTATCAAGGAATACCTGACGCAGTTCTTCTCTGGTTTGTATTTTCTTAATCAGTGTTTCTAAGCTGATTTTATATTTTAAATGTACTTTTAAGCCTCCAATCATTCCATTTAATGCGCTGAAACAAAGCTGTTAATTGAAATTAAGCTGCATGGTTTGGCGTGTGTGTAGCAAAATTCATTGCTTGTGGGACACTATTTTGCGCGTGTGGTAGCCAGAAGTCACCAGTGTGGTATCCTGATAGGGCTTGTGCTCCATTGACGATGATAACCATTTGCCTGCATAAGTTGTGTAGGCTTGTGCAAGCAGCTGACACCGCAGATTCGAAGAAAGCCCTTCCCCCTCCCCCCCAAGACCACCAAGCCAGTTAAGGATTGACGGTGTCGGGCCAGGTTGATTGTAAATGAAGCACAGCAATAGCTTCCCTGGATCAGAGGTCTACAGGTGGGCTAAGAATGTGCGCCCATGACGATGGGCTTGACTCAGTAACAAGGGATTTGTCACTGCTCACTAGGTTGGACACAGACAAATCCCTTGGGTTACGTTTTTATACATAAGTACTAACAAGTCACACGTCACTTCAGAGGTATCAGGTTGCCATCTTCTAACATATCCTAGATACCACCCATGACCTTGTACCTGTGGGTTCTGTGCTATCTGTCAGTACAGAGCCTGTCCTGAACCTGGGGCAGCATGTTCCTGTTGGCTGTGGCGTGTGTATTGGTACCAGGATGTTTCTTAATGAGGTGTCTGTTATGATCCCTCTGAAATGTGTTTATGGCCTGTTCTTAGTAGCTGTTAGGTATAAGTGTTGCTTTACTACCAGCCCTGTTCTTGCCAGCTTCTGTGAGCAGGGACCTGCCCCTTGTTCACCACTTCAGCTTTACATTAGCAAGGTCTGGACTGTTGTGCCCTAGGCCTCACACCAGGCCTGTTATACTTCTGTGGGCTTTTGTTTCAGGGCCTCATCTTACTACAATGTGAGCTTCATAACAATAGACGTATTTATGAAATTTCACCATTTGCTTATCTTTAAAATGTTTTTAATCATTATTTTTGGCCTAACAAAGGCTTTTATATCCTTGTAAAGTGCTGCTTTTGGTGAAGCATTCACTTTTTGCCAGCTCCTTATTAGGACAGCTGGAAACAATAAATTGTCAATGTATTATTAATCCCCAGTCAACCCAGGACAGCCAGCCCTTACTGGTCAAGGTTAGATGGAGAAAAGAGCTATACAGTGAGCTAGTTGGCCATTGATTAGTGTGGGAAAGAGTCTGTGAATAGAGAAGAGCTTCCTCTCCCATTGTTCCTTTTCACAATAAAAGAATTTTTTCTCCTTCTCCAGTTTATCAGAGTAGGTTTTCACATCCCATAAGGACGTAGCTTTTGCCATACTGGGTCAGTCCCCCGGCCCTTCAAATCTAACAGCTACCCTTCAGAAGTGACTGTGGCTTGGTGCTTCAGAACAAGAGGAAAATACCTTGTGACATAGCAGACCAGTTGTGCATGACTAGGTGAAGGGTAACTATCAGTTTATACATGGACGCATGAGATCTCACTGGTCCCCTTTTTTTTAGCATGTGTAACCATAATGGCTATTGTTCATACAGTGCAATTTCCCCTCTCTAGCTCCTGCAGTAGCAAGCAAGCTCAAACATCCGAGCATGTGCCACTACGGGCCCCCTTTCCTTCATGTCATTGTTCAGATCTCCTCCCTTCCTCTTGGCAATTGCAAAACATCCTCATGGACATGACAGAAATTGTTTATGTACAAAAACGTATGGAAAATGTTTAAATATGTTTCCATTGTTTTTAATGCAGTTTAGCAGCTGGAGGATGGGAGAAGAGCCAGCACCATGTAACCAGAGAGCTCCCTGGGGATCTAAGTTTAGGAACCACCCCAGCAGTAAAGTTCTCTGGTTAGTGATGCGCTGTTTGAACAGGTACTTCCTTGTGTTCTCAATTTACTTGGCATCCACTTGGAGTAACCATTTGTTGTCAAAAGAAGAAAATAACCAGTTCAGGTGCTGTCCTTCAGCCTGTTTAGTACTGTCCTCCATTTTAGTGTCCTCTAGCTTCTTGGTTATCTAAGGATTAATCTATACTTATGGGAAGATCAACTGTGGGAAGGTCGATCTTCCCAAATTCAATTTTGCCGTGTCTGTCAAAACACAGCAAAATTGACCTCTCTGGCCTTGGCCGTCAACACCTGTGCTCCAGGCTACTGCATGGAGTAAGGGACATCGATGCAAGACTTCTGAGCCCTGGACTATGTTAGGGAAGAAAGTTGATTCTGATCCGTTGATTCTAGCTATGCTAAGATTGTGCTAGCTAGAATTGTGTATCTGAAAATCAACTTTCTTACCTCGTGGAGAGTCAGCCTAAATGAGTATACCGTTCAGTCTCTGAGCTCCTCTGAGTGCCATTGTATCTGTAATACAGGTTTCACCTCCCTAAACTGGCACTCTCTGATCTGGCAACATCCATGGTCTGATGGGAACATAGATGTTCCTGGGTTAGAGAGCCCTGGTAGCTGGGAGTCAAGCAGGGCCAGCAGCTCAGAGCCTGGTTGGGCTGGGACCCAGGTCTGCAGCAGCTGGGGCTGGGCTGGTGGGCCAGGGCTGCAACAGTGTGGCCAGCCAGGGCTGTAAGCAGAGCCAGCAATGGGCTGGTGGGGGATGCACAGTGGCAGAGGACCTCCCCTAGATTGTCAAATTCCCTTGTTTGAGAGGTGGCCAAGGGTGCTGGAGCCAGCCTGTATTATTCTAAATGTTCCCTTTAAGAAGCTGCTAATGACCTATTGAACACATTAAAGCTGTGTCTACACGTGCACGCTACTTTGAAGTAGCAGCACTAACTTCGAAATAGCGCCCGTCGCGGCTACACGCGTCGGGCGCTATTTCGAAGTTAACTTTGACGTTAGGCGGCAAGACGTCGAAGTCGCTAACCTCATGAGGGGATCGGAATAGCGCCCTACTTCGACGTTCAACGTCGAAGTAGGGACCGTGTAGACGATCCGTGTCCCGCAACGTCGGAATTGCGGGGTCCTCCATGGCGGCCATCAGCTGGGGGGTTGAGAGATGCTCTCTCTCCAGCCCCTGCGGGGCTCTATGGTCACCGTGGGCAGCAGCCCTTAGCCCAGGGCTTTTGGCTGCTTCTGCGACAGCTGGGGATCCATGCTGCAGGCACAGGGTCTGCAACCAGTTGTCAGCTCTGTGTATCTTGTGTTGTTTAGTGCAACTGTGTCTGGGAGGGGCCCTTTAAGGGAGCGGCTTGCTGTTGAGTCTGCCCTGTGACCCTGTCTGCAGCTGTGCCTGGCACCCTTATTTCGATGTGTGCTACTTTGGCGTGTAGACGTACCCTCGCAGCGCCTATTTCGATGTGGTGCCGCGCAACGTCGAAGTTGAACATCGACGTTGCCAGCCCTGGAGGACGTGTAGACGTTATTCATCGAAATAAGCTATTTCGATGTTGGCTTCACGTGTAGACGTAGCCTAAATCCTGTAACAACATGACATTGCTAGATACATCCTCTTCCTTTGTCACTCTTCGTGCTCACTAGTGTTACGTTTGTTACAACAAAAAAGCAGTCATAGAGCACTTCAAAGACTAACAAAGTAATTTATTAGGTGATGATCCTTCGTGGGACAGACCCACTTCCTCGGATCTGAAGAAGTGGGTCTGCCCCATGGAAGCTAATAAAGTATTTTGTTAGTCTTTAAAGTGCTACAGGACTGTTTTTTTTGTTTTATTTTAGTTTAAAAACAAGCAAACGTAAGGCTAGTGGGCATGAAGAGTGACAAAGGAAGGGGGTGTAATGTGTTCAGTGTGTCCCACGAAAGCTCATCACCTAATAAATTCTTTTGTTAGTCTGTAAAGTGCTACAGGACTGCTTTTTGTTTTATTAGACACAGCTACCTCTCTGTTACTGTTGCTAAAATGTATTTGACTATCCACCATGAGCAAGTTTTTCTTCCCATGCAGGGTTGAGCCCTGCGAATGTATACCAGAATCACTAGATTATTTTTGCGTTACTATATGCTTATCCAAGTTAAATTTATAATGTGGTGGCACAAAATGGACTTAAAACCAGCCCAAGTGGTCAGCTAAGACTTTACCACCCTTGTTTGACAAGCTGCTACTCATTGTTCCCAACACAGATGGTGGGGCATTTACCAGGAGTGCCTCTGTAGGCCAACAATCCCCAGTTGTCAGACCGGCCATTGGGAGGGCCGCTGCAGATGAGAAGCCATGATACTGTTTCTACACTGTGAACAAGCCCCTAGTTGGGCTAGGACAGGCTGGGCAAAAAGGTAGCCTGCACCCACTTTTATCTTACCCTCACCCCACCTGGAGCCTGTGCTGGACAGAGTTTGTTTGGCTTTCTGAACAAAGTCCTCTGGTAGTTTTTGCTTTGTTTGTTTCCATTAGCTTAATGTCATGTCATCAGCAAATTCCAACTCTGTCTTCCATGCCATTTAAAACTAATTAAATGGGACTGGTCCTGGGCCCATGCCCATTGGGCTCCTCACTGTTTATCTTTTTCCTCTCTATTGGGCAGGTCAGTCTGGGCAGGTAGGAGAAAATGCCTTGAAGACAAAGTGGGAGTTTGGTCTGAAGTATGTAATACTGGAGGTAATTAAACATGAAGTTATATAAGAAACTTAGCTTGAGATTTTTTTTCTGTGTGAGTGTTGATTTTTTTTATTTATTACAATAATGAAGGGGTTTTTTTAGAACTGAGATTGGTTCTAAAGCCTGTGAAATAGCATTGCCAGAGAAAAGGAGAAGGAGCGCATTTTTCACTACCGAATCTAACACATCTCACTGACTTCTCCTGCATAGTAAGCTAGCAGGCATACCTGGCATGGCTTGACTCTCCAACTGACGTAATTCTTTGAAAACAAAAACGCATGTGCTTTTTTCAATGATGGTATTTTTCAGACTGGACGGCTGGAGTCGAGGGTTGAGGGGTGAGGAGGGGCTGGGGGTGGGTGGCTTTGGTTAGGTGGGTAGGGCCTCAAGGCAGGGGGTGGAGGAGCGGAAGTCAAGACAGGTGGGAGGTGCAGGAGTTAGGGTAGGGGTCTCGGGGCAGGGTGCTGGGAGGCAGGGAGGGGTTTCCAGGGCCACCCATGGCACTGAAGGTGATGCTGCTATGGTGGCAGCTCCTCACAGAGGGCTGTCCCCCACTTCCAGTGCCTCCTGTGGCCTGCAGGTTGTCTGGGATGGGGAACTCTGGGGGCTGCTCCTACCCTTCAGCAATCCCTCTGTGGCCTGCAGCCAGTCTAGGGAGGGGCCGGGCTGCAAATGTCTGGCCCCCCTCCAACTACGCCCTCATGCGGTGACTCCTCCTGGGAGGCAGGGATCTGGAGTTGCTGGGTGGCGGGGGCTCTGCGGGCTGGCCCTGGGTGTTAGCTGGTCCCCTGGTCTGCAGCCTGTGGGGGTGGGCAGCACTCAGCCTGCTGTTGCCTCTCATGCCTGCAGATTCTCCAGGGGGTCTTTTCTTGGGGTAGTGGCTGCCCTGTACTGCAGCCTGTTGGGATTGGGCAGCACTCTAAGGGCTAACCCCAGCCTCCAGCTGCTCCCGCAGCCCTGCACTAGTCTGTGGGAGTGGTGCTTTGAGGGTACCGCTCCACAGGCTGGCCAGGATCTGGGGTCTGCCCCCACCTCCATTGCCCCTGTGGTTCCTCAGGGGACCGCAGCTCTGTGGGCTGTCCCTCTCCCCTTTAAACCCCTGATGGCCTGCAGGGTGTCTGGGTGGGGTAAGGTTCTGGAGGTTGCCCCTGGCCTCCAGGATCCCCGCCCGTGGCGTGCAAGCTGTCTGGGGGCTGTTGTCCCACCAACAGCCCTGCCCCATGATCTGTGGGCCATTGAAGTGGGGGTGAGGCTCTGGGGCCTTCCCCCAGCCTCCAGTCGCCCTCATTCAGCCTGCAGGCTGTGGAGGGGGAGGATCTTAGAGTTGCCCCCAGCTTGCTCCCCCTTCTCTACAGCCTCCAGGCGGTCTGGGTGGGAAGCCAGGCTCTGAGGGCTGCCCCCACCTCCAGCGCCTCCCATGGCCTACAGGCTGTCTGGGGCGGGGAACTCTGGGGGCTGCTTCCACACCCCTAGAGCCTCTCTGTGGCCTTCAGACTGTCTGGGGAGGAGCCAGGCTGCAAGTGTCTGGCCCCCCTCCAACTACTCCCTCCTGTGGTCTGCTGTCTGTCTGGGGGAGCGGGCTCTGGGTGCTGCCCCCCTCCAGCTGTCCCCCTGCAGGCTATATGGGTGGGGTGAGGTTATGTGGGCTGCCCCAGCCTCCAGCATTCCTCCTGTTGCCTGCAGGTTGTCTGGGGGCTGCTCCTCCCTCCAGCAGCCCCATCTGCAACCAAACCCCAACTTGGCTTAAGTAAGAGGCAGCTGCAAACTAAATGTTGTGATCATAGACCTGATAGTTTGGGGCGTTCTTGAACAAATGTGGCACCAACAGACAGAGACTGACGTGTTCTATGATACACAGACGGATTCTCTCTGCACTAGAGTAGGGTAGAATTTGGCAAAGAGCTCAGCAAAATTTTGAGGAGTAAAGGCACTTTGAAGTAGCGCAGACGCTTCAAAGTACCAGCGGGTGAGCCGCGACTACATGCACGCCAACCCTTCAAGGTTTGACACTTCGAAGTTGCTGCAGGGCAGAAGTAGCCAAATGAAGTGCTGCAGATTCACCGCTGCACTTTGTTAGTAATCTCCCATCGCCCTGATTAACATGCCCCCTTCAAAGTTGGGGACAAGTGTAGACAAGCTGTATTCCTACCTACTCATTTCATACCTTCAAAAAACTGAAAAAGTCTAATGGCCTGACAGTGAAACTTTTTTCTTCCCACTTTTTTGGGAATTGCTATCAAACTTAAAAAAAAAAAGGCTATTATTTACCCTACTTTCCTTACAACACTCTTTGGATAAATAGTTGATCTAGAGATGTACATTGCAATGCTTAATATTGTTATACTAGAGGGAGTCTCTGTAATCCACAGTTGAGTAACACACTTCTTCAAGGTAGCCAAAAGAATCAGTACACTGATGTTGCTTTCCCAGGAGTATGTCCAAACCAACCAGCCCCACTCCCTTGCATGATGGCATGGGTCCAGCTGCAGCTGTATAGAAATACTGTATTCAAATGGAGCCATATGATTACATCTCAGTTTTATTAAAACTCACGGCAGAGCACCAGCCTGTAGAGTTTTCCACATACAGATGAGATTTGTCTGTAACAAGATGATGCAATTAGCCACGAGCATGATACAGCCGGTCTGGGTCTCCAAATTGAATTGTGCAGCGTTTATTTCTTGTTTTCCCCTAGGTGCTGCTCAACTGGTAGCGTTCATGCAGGAAGGGACTTGCACAGGCTGTGGCGGTAGCCCAGACCCAGTATTATGCCAGCCTCAAATGCTCCAACTCATGAAATCCTGGAAAGGAGGGGAGATGGGGCTTTTTGTTCACCTTTTGGGTTCTGAGCCAGGAGGATTCTGTTTTCAAGCTTTATCTGCAACTAGAAAGCCTAAAAGCTGGACACACGAACGCTGAGATTCTGACGTTAAGCATAGGATTCCAGGAGTGAGGCTTCCAGAAAAAACACCAAATGTTCTGAATAGTAACAGAGAGGGAGCCGTGCTAGTCTATACACTATCAAAACAAAAAAGCAGTCAAGTAGCACTTTAAAGACTAACAAAATAATTTGTTAGGTGAGCTTTTGTGGGACAGATGACGTGGGTCTGGAGCTTTCATAGGTCTGAAGAAGTGGGTTTGTCCCATGAAAGCTCACCTAATAAATTATTTTGCTAGTCTTTAAAGTGCTACGTGACTGCTCGTTGTTTCCAAATGTCCTGAGACTCCCTTGAAAATTGCTGGAGCTGGTCATGCTGCACCTCTCCATGCTGCTGCAATGGGCATTAGGAGGCTCCTGGAGTGTATCTAACTAGAAGGAGGTAGCGCGGGAGAAACAGCGAGATGTTCCTCAGCAAATGCAACATCACAGCTCATGGAAATTCAGCCAAGTGGGCTCGCGCAATTAACCAACTGTTGCTTACATGGCTAGCGCAAGCCCTTGAGAACTCCCGTGACTACCAGGACTGATGAAAAATGAATAGCAGCATGTCAGTTTGACCCAGATGTGCTGCTGATGTTGGTAAGAGAGTCAGAATGCAGAGACACCTCAGCTGTGCATAGCTCCCGGCTTTTCTACATCATCTCCATCCTGTGATGCACCAAAACTTCTCCCCCTCTGCTGCCTTGGAGTCTCCCTAGTAAATTCTTCCTTTTGGCTTGAATTTATATGTAAGGTGAAGATTGCAGCCTTCTGCATTAGTACAAATATTGACGTGCAGCTGCTAATGCTGCCAAATTTCCTTTGTGATCAATACCCCTAATGCATTTTCTCAGAACCCACTTGAAGCCAACAACAGGATAAGAAGAAGATAAACGAACGCTTTGGAAATAAATTAAATAAATTCAAATTAGCTTTAGAACATTTCTAGCAGTGAAATAAGTCACTTTCTATTTTAGGTCTATATGAATTCCTGGCTCCTTTGTAGACTTTGGGAATAAATAAGCCTTGTTCTTTATCCTAACTAGTGAACATGTCAGGGCCTGCAGAGCTCCACCAACCAAACTTCTGAGCTTGCAGAGTTGTTCTTCCAAGGACAAAACGAGAAGACATTTCACACAAACGGAAGCTTTTTGTTTTGTTTTTTTGTTTTCACTCACTGTGTCCATAATATGTGGTCTCAGATAAGCCTTTACTGGAATGCATTTTACACAGCAGTTTGAATTCAAACTTAAAAAAGAGCACAGAAAGTAACCTCCATCCCTTGTCTTTATGCACAAAGAATGCAGAGTGTTCCTGGTGAGAGTCCCCCGAGCATATACCCACCAATTTAATGCAGATTCTTCTATATATAATCTTCCCAGTACAATTTAGGTGTGTGTAGTACCCAGAGCTATTTGGTTGGCTACACAAAACACGAATCACGTTAGTGTAAATCTCAAGCTGTCTGCGCATGGTTAGATGTGTAGTGTGTCATAACCCCCTTATTGACCACATCTGCAGCAGCCTGTTCCTGAAGGAGAGTACACACGAGTAGGTGGTGTGGATATGTACGTACTGGAGACAGGGAACAATGTGATTCTGCAGACCCAAAGCCACTGAAGGAACTAGAATCCATGGTTGGCAATTTTGTAGTAGGCCCTCTCGACTTCCTGGAAATAGCCCCTCCTTCTCCAGGGATACATGCCTGGAATCAGTCTTCTGGCCAGCGTGGTCCCTGAGCAACACACGGCTGAAAATAGGTGCTGTTATTGAAATCTCTGCATGAGCTACTGTAGAGCATTTACCAGAAGCCGCAATGGAGATTTTTTTAACCAGACATCACTGGGTCTGTGTTCCACAGCCATAGTCCCTGAGCCACGCGGACCTGAGAGAGGGAAGCCAGTCAGTGATCAGAGCTGTCACTTGGACATGTTTCACTAGCACACTGTGTCTCCGTGTCAGGGAGGCCGACAGACTTGACAGGCCCCGGGGCCAGGGGGTGGGGGTGGGGGTGAGGAGTGCAGCCTTGTGTCCCCGGAAGGGGCAGGATTTTGGCAGCCGGGTAGGGGATGGGGCAGCCGGCCCTCAGCCACACCTAAAGCAGGCAGTACTGCACTCCCCAGCCCTTTGTGCTGCCTGGAATTGAGCACTCCAGCAGTGATGTAAAGGGTCTGGGGCCCTGGTGGGTCCCTACCCCGCTAGGCAGGCCTGCTCTACATCTGTGTGTAAACAAAGTGTGTCTCTCTTCTTCACCGCTAAAGACAGTCCCACCCCATGTCATGGCTCATATCATCTGTGATGCCAAAGAATTGCTGTAAACATGAACATTTCCCTTCACACCAAGTCCAATCCTGACAGGAAAAAGACTGGTCGAGCACCCTTTGGCTTTTAGATATGCCATTGCCATCCTGGCCTGACAGCTTGTGTCTCTGCAGCCATGACTTGGAACTACTGGGTCCTTAGCCCTCTTGTGCCCACAAAAGCATCCTCAAGTCTTCCTCTGGGACAGGCGCAGGAGAAGGATGACAGCTGTGTCTCTCTCTCTCTCTCTCTGGCCACGCTGTACATCTGCTGTCACTTGCACCTCTCCCTTCCACCCTAAAGAGGTCAGAAATCAGTTGCTTTTGGGAACACCAGGCAGCCCCCAGGATACAACCGTCAAAAACATTCCTGTGCAGATAAAAGAAGGGTTTTGAGCGATTCACAAAAGAGAAGACGCTGTTATGTTAACTCTTGCACACAGGCTATGAACCATTCATTTGCGCCACCCTTGTACTCCAGTCATAGTGTGCTTACCCGGCCCTGTGTGGCAGAAATCTTTGTCCAGATCTCACAGCTGCCCCAAGAGTGCAGGTCTGGTTCTGTGTGGCAGAAACATCGCTTGCTACCATTACAGTGGTTTGACACCTTCCTTCGCTGAATATCCTGTCGCCATAGACACCAAATTAGCTTCACCTTGCTTCAGCTTTGAGCTAAAAAGACAGACCTTATTTTTCTTTTAGGCAGTGCCAAAGGACATTCTCATTTTTCGTCAAGTAATCCACCCGTCACACGTGAGTGAACCAGCTCCTTTGTGGTGAGCCCTGGAGCTGAAATAGGATTGGAATGCTTCCTCCTCCTCCATCGCTCAAGCGCAGCAAAGCCCACGTAGGTGATGAAGGTCAGTGTGCATAACGATGCCAATAAAGACTCTTCCATTGCAGCCATTAACAGGTGGAATAGGTTGATGCTCTCTGGTACAGAAAAACTCTCTTGCCACATCAGAGCTGCTGCCTCTAAGCTCCTCCAGGCATCAGAGATAGTAAATAGGAAACAGAGATTGTGGCGTATGTTTTAGGCCTGTTTTTGACCATATGCACTCTGGTTTATTAGCTACGTTGTCAGATCTGGGTGATGAAATTGTGGAGTTATATTTTCAAAAGGGCCTATGGCATTTACATTTTCATCTCCCTTTGCAGTTCAGTAGGGGTTGAGCATCTCAGGTCCAGCCAAAGAGTTTGCAGGGCCCAAAGCAGCGCGATGACAGAAAGCCCGAGCAAATGGGTGGGGCCCAAGGTAGCACACCGACAGCAGGACCCAGCCAGTGGGAGTGTAGAACCATGAAGGCAACCACCTGGTTCACCTTGCCCGAAGCCGGGGCTGGGGCACCTCACTCTGTTAGGGCTCATCTGGAAATACAGTCTGAACATCAAATGATCTACTCTACTAAGGACTTGTCTGCACTGACGGTGCTTCAGAGGCACCACTGCAGCACCGTGCCAATGGGAGAAGCTAGACAGCTACTGCACTTCCCCAGGCCATGGTAGTTGTGCTGGTGAGAGAAGGCCTCCTGTTAACATAGCACTGTCTACTCTCAGGTTAAGTTGGTGTTACATTGCTTAAGGGTGTGGCTTCCACTTCCACTAGGGCTACAGTTATATTGTCCTCAGTTGGTAAAGCAGATCAAGCCTAACTCTCCGGGCCTAGGGGTTAACACGGCATTTCTTGCTACTGAGAAAGGGCTAAAAAAGGGTAAGCTGCAGCCTGCTCTGGAATCATGGTCGTTGGCTTAAACAACTTTTCAATGAGCCATACATAAAACCAACAGTGAAATAGAGGACTTTGGAAACAGGTGGAACATGCCAAGGCAAAAGGACTTGAAAATTTCTATTGAGAGAGAGGGAAAACAGAACATATCAGATGTGAGAGTGTAATGTCCTTGTCTGGCAAAAGGTGCAGAAGACACCTAGTGGGATAAAAACCAGTCAAGTAGCACTTTAAAGACTAGCAAAATAGTTTGTTAGGTGAGCTTTCGTGGGACAGACCCACTTCTTCAGACCACAGCCAGACCAGAACAGGCTCAATATTTAAGGCACAGAGAACCATCTGAAGAAGTGGGTCTGTCCCACGAAAGCTCACCTAATAAACTATTTTGCTAGTCTTTAAAGTGCTACTTGACTGCTTTTTGTTTTGATAGTGTATAGACTAGCACGGCTTCCTCTCTGTTACTGGTGGGATAAAGTACTTTTTAAATTAAAATTTGAATACAGTTCAGGTTGAATACAGTAGTTGCCCCTTTGGTGACTTGTGTTTGCTAAAGGAATAGTTATTTGCTGGATTGTTAATGTTAAGCTCTGTGGGAAAAGGACTGTCTTTCTGTTCCAGATAGTCCATAATTTGGACTTCTAGGCATGATTACATTAAAAAGCCTGAGCATCACTTGTATTCAGAGTTGGCAGAATGGAGAACAGGGAAAGGGTATATGTGGGTAAGGTATGTATATTTTATCTAATGTGGTGTTTATACTGTTGAATATTTATGATTTCCTTGTGTATATAAATATGGGGGAAAAAAGTTTGACAAGTTGATTATATTTATTTCAGCCTCTTCAGTAAGATATTGGGAAACTAATGTAACAAAGTGCTTCTGTAATTAGTTGTTGGGGTGTGTGCACATGCATGTTTGTGTCAAAGAGAGATCAACGAAAACGTTCATCTGTCCTTATATCGGAAACATTTCAACAGAATGCATTTCATCTAAATTCAGTTCAGGCTCTGGTTACCACTGCTTTGCTTCCCCAGTGCTTGATTTGTAATTACATAAAGCGTTCTTTTATTCAGTGATTTCCTCTAGCTCTTGAAACCAAAAAGAAACCTCTCTCTGTCTGAAAAGCAAAGTGAAACAAGGGTTTGCTTGCTGTAATACGATAGAGCTGCTTGTCAGTATTGATCTTTTCCTCTCTGTGATATGTGTGATATTTTTGAAGAGGCAGACTAGAGGCAGAGCTGCCAATCTTTACAGATAGTTACTACAGTACATAGGTAGTGATGCATAATTGTTTCATGCATTTCACTGGGAAAGACTGTCTTCTTTAAGGATTGTTTAAAATTAGTTTGAACCTGATACTCAACTACATTCCTTGAACATTACAAGACCATTGCTCCAAGTCAGTAGGGTGTTACAACTGCCTCTCCCTTTGGCGGGGACCCATTGTTCTTCCTACACTGACTGTGAGGCACGACAGTGGAAGAGGAGCTTGCAGGTACGCAGTAACCCAGAAATAGAGCTGATTTCTCAGAGACAGCTTTTCGACAGAGAAAACCTCGTAACAGTTTTCTGAAGTTTCCCTCTTCTAGCGTGGCTTCTGTCCCATTTCCCAGGCACAGCACGCTGTGGCATGGTGCTGCGTGCTGTTCCCCCCACAACTGCTGCTGCTGGCGGAGGCCCTGTTTGCATTAGGAACATTTTTTCCCAGTTTCTCACTGCTGCGAATGCTGGAGTCAGCCCCCTGGGGAGCAATCGCTAATGTATCTGGCCACTGCCAGCATTTGAGCTATTCTGTCATTTACTCCTGCTCACAAAGGTAATTGCAATGGTGCTTAAAACACAGAAACAGTAACCCAGCGCATGAGGGGCTGCTGTATCTGAATACTTGGTTTGTGACAAGCTGGGGGTGTAAACTGGGACTAGCCTACTGTGTATTAAGTGTCTGTGTGGACCCTGCTGCTGCCTAAGAAAATGGGCATTGAGCTATTCCATTTTGAAACGGGAGGTGATGAAAGTGCATTTAGGAAAACTTTACCATGTGGCGGCAAGCTCCACACAGAGAGCACACAACAGCACAGTGTTAGACAGGCAGGCACTGCGGGTCCTAACAGTGATAACAGCAGAGCTGACTCGGTCTCAGCAAAGGGGAAGGCTTCTGAAAAAATATTGCTAGTATCTTCGGGACACAAGCCAGCACAGTATTCAGACTCAGGCAAAATCTCTGGTCTCTGCCTCCCAATGATCCTCTGAGGCTGCTTAGTAGAATTACCCCTTCTTGTGTGTGATTTTCTTTTTATGCCTAAAGTGGTGTAGTGGATGGGTCCAGCCCCCTGAAGGCAGCCAGATATTTTGCTTTGGAACAGAGCGTCAGGAAATCCTCCTGGATTCAGGAAGCTAATTGAAACACAGTTACACACAGTAGGAATGCTTGTTTGTGTAGACTGTGATTTTCTTTTTCTTTCTTTCCTTTCAGTGTACACATTTAGTACATCCCAGGGCTCCCTTTAATTTCTTCCATCCATGTGCAGAATAAATTTTATTCGATGCACTGAGGCATGTACAGATGTGCCTCTGCCCACTGTGGGAGGCTGTCAGTGCTCTGCCAATCAGCTGGGCAGCACCTGAATCTTTCCGGGGCTGCCGCCCAAGCTCTTGTCTTACAGGGAGCGCTGGGTCACTGACACCATTGGTTCCTGGTATTTATAAAATGTGTTTTATTTTAGTCTGTCTACAGATGTAAGCAACCTCTGATCTCCATGGCACTATAGTAGTAGCAGACCCATGGTACGTAATGACGTCAACTAGCTGGGCAATTTTAGAAACCCAGGGGAACTTAGTTCAGTTTGCTCTGAAAACTAGAAAGTGATATGTGAAAGGCAGTAACACAGGTAACAAATTGTAGGAAGGGACCTGCCTTGTTTGGGTAGGATTCATTCATAGTATACCTCTTATATGGTCTGTATAAGCATAGTGCTAATCCCACGCTGTGTTTCTGGTAGCAGGAGACAATCAGCCCAGTGGGATTCAGCCATGAGTCAAGCCTGACCAGAAATGATGACATAAGCACAGCAGCGTGCACAGTGCTGCCCTGAAAGAGCTTTACTATTGTTAGCCTGTGCCTATATTTGGTACAGCTGTTTGCTCATTGGATCTGTACCTGTAATTACAGTCTCAGTGTGCAGGCTGCTTTGGCATCATTGACAGGTGTTCCTAGGGACATTGCTCTGTATCTGGGAAGATCTTTCAGTGGGAAAAGGAACCAAACAGTTACACCTGGGTTGTGAACTCAAAGGACTGGGAGGATGGGGAAATTCCTGATGATGATAGACAAGGGAGGGAGGAAGACAGCTGAAGTTTAGCTGAGTGTCATTTGATGGGATATACAGGAAGATCTGTCTCAAGCTACAATCAGAAAGATGACAGTGAACAGAGCAGAAAAGTGTATCAGCAAGTCATCACTGTAGAGATGGTAGCAGAAGACAAGCCAAAGGATCAGGATGCACTGGGAGCAGAACACAGGAGAAGATGGGGTGGCCACCCCACACCCCAGGTTTTTGGAGGCCCCACAGTAGCTGCCTCTACCATCCTATGGATGGGAGAGACAGAGGGGGGATTACCTGGGGCAGGGTGCGAGTGGTGGGGGACAGGAAGCAGCAACAGGGGGTCTCCTTCCCTCACCACCCCCTCTCCATACTCACCACATGGTGCAAGCAGCAGCCTGCTTCACTCTGCTCTGGCTTCTGATGCCCTGAGCCCCACATCTCCACAGCAGTCACCTGTGGAGGATGCAGTGGAGCTGAGCAGGCTGCCAGTTGCACTGTGTGACACATGTGGCAGGTGGGGGGCAGGCAAAGGGAGGCGACTGCTTGTCACCATGCCCTGCCCCAGGTAATCCCTGGCCTAGTTGGTTGGGGAGAGGGGCAATGGGTGGGGGGTGATGTCTCAGGCCCCATGTTGTCTCGGGCCCCTTGGGACTGCTTTTACACAGAGACAGCTTTTTCCAGCTTTATCAATGAAAAAGAGAGCTGTACAGTGGTTGCTTCCCCTCACTCCAATTATTTACTCTGGGTTTGATAATAAATAAGTGTTTCCTATTGAGTATAAAAAGTAGGATTTAAATGATTGCAAGTGAAAACAGACAGAGCAAAGTTACTAAGCCAAAAAAACCCAAAACATGTCAGCTATTTCTAATACACTCAGAAAATTCTTATGTGCAAATTCTGAATCTAAATAGTTCTAATCATCTCTTTCACAAGCTGAGTTGCTTCCTAGCTTGGGCCTGATCCTTGCTCCTGTTCAGTCTTAAATATTTCCAGCAGGCATCTTAGGTGGTAAGTAAGGGGGGGTCTTCTGGCATCTGGCCACCCCCTGTTGCTTGGTTCCCCGCCCTGCCTTATATCTTTTTTGCCAAAGGCAGGAATTCTTTCTCTTAAACTTTACTTGCCCTCAGTGGAAATGAACCAGATCCAAAATCGATTTGAGAATCGGATGACCTGCCCATGTCTTTGTAGGACTGACCATATTTTGGGCTTTCAGGAAAACCAAAACTATTTAGAGTTTGTTGACTTGATCACCAAGCCATCAAATTCCTAAGGTATCACTAATGGCTTTTGCTAGACTACCTGAACTAATAAAACAGGTACCCATTTCATATTTCTAACTTCACATACAAGAAAGATATATGCACAAAAATAAAACATACATGTGCACAGGCTCTTGAATGATAGATTACATGACCTGTTGTGTGCAAGCATCTTTGAGTTAGACGTATTTCTATTCATAAACCAATTTTCATAAAACATGTGGGGAGACTACCATGACAATGTGTACTTATATCAGGACCAATTCTCCTTAGTTATCATGCAAAACTGGTGAATCATAATGCAAATTGCTAGCTGTAATTTAGTCCATTGCCTTTATGGTATAATTTATACCCGGGAGCATCTTCACTTATGGAAAACTCTCAGGCTACACGAGTTTTCATACTGTTCAACAAAATGTAAATGCACATCCTATCACTGGGAAGTATCAGACAGATCTGTAGTGCTGCCTTGACAATGGTAAAGGGATGAACAGGGCTAGAGTGCTGATTAGCCAAAATCTCTGGGAAATGCACCTTTCCTTGTGGACTCGCAGCCATCCATGGCCATTTCGTTTCTCTCATTAGGTTCATCTGCCAGAGGAGGACTGATGGTAGTGCAAAGCTGGCCAGTAGCCCCAGAACTGTGCAGTGCTATGTACTTTTATACATCCTCTTCATTGGTATCTGTGGTGTACCTAAGTGTCCGGGATAGTTTGAATAGCTGTTATGGAAATGTAAAAGGTATTATTGTTAGATGTGGTGCTGATGTGTAGTGGATTATGTTCAACCTCAACCCATTAGGAAAACAAAGCAAAACCACACGGCTGAATTTAAACCACAAGGCTAGCATCCAATTTCAGACCAATACAGTTCTGCGACAATGTGATTTTGCTTCTCTGAAAAGAAGAGACCCAGCAACCTAACCAAAAGGTGACCGCTAGACATGCTCCAGTTTTAGACGCTTGAAGGATTCAGCTACTGTTTCATTTCATAGATCCAATGGCAAAGAGACCTTTGTGTGTCTTGAGTGCTGAGGCTGGCAACCCAGAAAGCAAGCAGAGCCATTGTTTTCTGATATTTGTTAAAAAAAATCAATAACTCTGGAGCTGTAATGAATGTGAATATGAGATGGTCCTTAATAAGGTCAACCCGTGCTTTTTGTAACCTCTATTTTAAGTGCAGCGTGCGCACAATGATTTGTAATGCGACATGTTTACTGCAGGATGCTCACAGACATTTTACATGTTCTGTTTCCTCACACTTTACGTGTGTGTTTGTGCCATTGTCTCCCTGACTTTCACTCCTGAACCCACTTTAATTCTGCCAGTTTTACTTCAAGTTTAATTTCAGTTTTCTTTCTTAAAATGCAGGTTGCCCCTCACAGCAGAAAGGCCACAAGCGTTTGCAAAATAAAATTTTCTTTTTCAAAATAAAGAGTTTGTTCGTAACCTAATCAAAACAGAGATACAGTATCATATCCCACAATGCACTGCATATAGGAAAGCGAGAGTTAGCCAGTGGTTTGAGATCACATATCATTTACTATTTAGATACGTGTTGTTCGTTGTTGGGCTTTTAGACATTCATTGTTTACTGAAAATAATCAGGAGGTTTTTTTTTTGTTTGTTTGTTTGTTTTTTAACTTTGCAGTTATAGTGTTGGGAGCCCCCAAAAGTCCACATGCAGCTTTGGAGCCTCAGTCTGACTTCCCATCTTAGAATTTCCCAAAATAATCCCTTTAGAACTAGAGCATTTTTTAAATGCAATCTGGATGGAGAATCCTCCAGAATCCAAACCTTGAGAGATTCTTGTTCCAGTGGTTAATTTCTCTCACTGTCTGAATTTGTGTAACTCCAAGTTGCAGTCACTGGATTGTGAAGCTCCAACTTCTATCTGGGACTCGTTTTGCTATGTGCTCTGCCCTGAAGTATTTACAGTCTACATAGAAAAGACAGACAAAAAGTGGGAGTGGGAGGGCAACACCAACCCGTGAAGTGAATTGCCTAAGGTCAGGGAGCAAATCAGCAAGGAAGCCAGGAACAGACCCTAAGCCTTCTGACTCTGAGCTGAGCATCTTATCCACTAGCGAACACTCCCTCCCAAGGGCCTAGATGTAACTAAGTTTTACTTCTGTGATATAAACCTAATTCCACCTGCTTTTATTTTTTACCATAATGACAAATTCCTTAAAATACACAAATGAGAGTACGTGAGTGCTTTCTTACATACAAGGTCTTTCTCAGGGATAATTAGAGCCCTTTAAAAGGAAGGAAGGATTTCAGGTAAATTGAATTGTGAGCAGGGCATGACTTGTGCTCTGGAATGTGAACTTGTGTCCGAGAATGACACTTCACAGAAAAGAACTTATCCCATTGATAAGCTTGTTTGATGGAGCACTTAACACAGTCTAGTGTGCAGCATTGTGTTAGCTAAAAGATGGCTTTAGTGTACCACATGCTATCCAAACACACAGCAGAGTTACAATTCTAGAAGACACCTAGTGTGTAAACCATTGCAAATCTTACTACTGAGAATTCTACATTATGGATATAGGGAGGATGAACACTTTACATGTTTATGAAGCGTGATTAATATCTACTGAAGATGGATCCTTCAGAGAAAGCCAGCTCTTCTATAGTGATCTTGTATGTATTGTTCACCAAATTATTTTGCTGAGAGCCTGTGTGGCTGTTTATATTTAACTTCATTTGTAACCTGCAGTCAATTCAAGACAGAGTGGCAAATTTAGGGTCTAAAAGGCTGGGCCCAGCCTCTGGATTAGTCATCATTTTGGCCTGATCCCTTCTGTGCATTTGCTAAGCATATTTGTCTAACACATCATTTGGCGCGGACAGCTGCATTATCTGTTAAATATGCGAATGCAAGGGCTCAATTTGTGTCTCCTTAGTTATACAAACTGAGCCAAAACATGCAGAGTGAAAAAGAAAGAGGTTGGCTTGACTGCAGCTTATCATTGGAGTAGGGTAGGATAATGTACTATCTTCAGAATCAGCCACAGCCACGCCAGGAAGAGCTGTGTTTAAGGCTGTGATTCTCCCACACATTTAAACACCCGTTTAGATACACTCATGTCCAGGGATCTCCAACCAAAATAACAAGAAGAGCCATTTTGTCAAATTCAGTTACAAAATCAATCCTTCAAGAGCCACAGTGCATATGACTATAAAGAAAGCCCTTAATAAATAATGTGAAACTGTACCTTTTGTAATCCGTTTTAAGAACAGTGCACACACAGTGATTTGTACCAGTTAGAAAGTTTGTTCCTTTCACCGCACCCCCCATCCCTCTCAGCCCCAAACCCAGGATTAACCCGCCTTAGTGACGAGTTCCTCCGGCTGCATGCACACTGCTGCTGTTCCTCCCATCCCATTGTTTTCTTCTCAGTGGGGCTGCCCTACTCCACCGGGGCAGATTTGGCTGCCCCTGCTCTCTGCTCACGTCCCCCATCTGCAGTGCTGGCAGCTCCCTGCCCTGCTAAGCTGAAATAATGGAACTAAATTTAATTGGTTTAATGGCTGGATCCCTCCTGCGGGCTGTTAAACCAATTTAGCGCCATCATTTCAGCATGTCAGGTCCAGGAGCTATAAGAGAAGTCAGTGGCAGCAGAACCCAGAGCTGCAAGTGGCTCCTTAAAGAGCTGCATGCAGCCGACCCCATTCATGTCAGTAAGATTGGGCAGATGCCAAAGATTTGCAAGAACCAGCTCCTACCTGAAGAGCTAGAGTTAGGGTCTGTCATCAGGATCAGAAAAAGCTGAAAAAGTGAAAAAAAAACCAACCCAAAATAACCCCCTCCCCTCGCCCCCCGGCATTACTGTGAAGGGATAGTGAAGTGAGAACTGAAAGTGGATCATGGAAGAAATCAAAGAGCAATTATCAAGCAACTTAAAACAATAGGAGAGTTTGGAAGGCTGGGGGTGAAGAGAGGGTTAAATGTACAGTACAGGAAAAGTTGCACTCAGGGCAACTTAAAGAAGAGGCAGAATCAGACCACTAGCCCAAAACACATCCGTTTTCCCATCTTCAGGGCTCTGGAGAGCCCGAGGAGAAAGTGCTCTCTGTTTGATTTCTGACATTGGCGTTCAGAAAGCTGAAGGGCACAAATCATTGCAGCCATGATGGTTGTGGTGAACAGGGATTCAAAATTTGACCTCAACTGTTGCCATCTGTTCAGGAAATCGTAAGATTGAGTAATGTGAAAACTAAGATCATCTCTTTTCCCAGCCCTTACAGTCTGTGCCTGGCATCAGGGAAGGCACAGCTGCTCTGTTCCAGCAAAGCTTCAGGAGGTAACCTCTCTTGGGCAGGCTGTGTAGTGACTCCCCAGGTGGTTCTTTGAGGGCATGCTCATGCCACTCCATAGTAGGTGTGGGTGCTCGCCACATGCACTGGTGCTACAAGTTTTTCCTTCAGCAGGAAACTGGCTTTGGCAGCCCCTGGAGAAGCACCTATGTGGGGCAGTATAAGGGCTGCCACTGGCACCCTCTACCCTCAGTTCCTTCTTGCTGCCATTGAGAGGGCACAGAATGTCTGCTGCTTCTGCTAGCGTTGTTTGGTCTTTGTTCGTATGAACCTGTGAGTTAATTGTACATAGTAATTGAGCTAGTTACCCTGAGCAGTAGCTTAGTTTCAAAGGGCACAACCGGGATTCAGCAGGGGAGAAGACATCTGCCCCCAATCCTCAGGATTTAACCCCTCTGCCCATTAGCGATCCGCTTGGTAGCTCTCTTACTTGCCTGGGCAAAGGGCACATAAGCTGCAAGTGTCACATCTGCAAGTTCTTCAAACCTAGGACTAAGAAGGAGCATGATATCAATTTGAAGTGCTCCTGGTGGAGTTGGCATTCACGCTGACCTCAGAGCAGGGGTCTGATCCAGCACCGTGGCATCTGAAGTCCATTAGAGGAGGGTCTCCTACTCCCTGCAAGAGGCAGCATGGGGCTGAGGCACATGCTGGGCAGCTCATCTCCCCTATTAGGAAGTCAGGCCTCTGCTCATGTTGAACAGGCAGCCTACCCGATATGCTGCCTGAGAGTTGAGTCGCGGTGCCGGCCTCCATGAGTTCCAGTCGCCGTCAAGCTCTGGACAAGACTCCCTCTCTAATGCCTTCCTCCTTTTGTAGCCCAGGAGCCTCATATACATGTTCCGTCAGATTCCTCTCATCAGCAGTGTCCTGGAAGAGGCTGAGAGATTAAGACCTTGTGGGTTATCATGACAACCCTGGCACGGTCTTTCCAGTGCTGGTTCAGAATGTGGCAGACCTTTCCTGACTCTCTCCAACTGACTGGACCTGTTGTCAAGAGTCTTGAGAGACTCTTCCTGTAGATGTCTAGGGTAACTAGTCCTCTCTCTGAGGTGCTGGGCACCTGCTCCCTTTCCCACCTACTGCGAAAGGTTACCCTCCTGGTAACAGGGACAATGGTGAGACAAATCTCTGAGATTAAACCCGTGACCTCAAAACCACCGTACATGATCTATAAGGACAAAAGTCAGCTGCAAGCCCACCCAGCCTTCCTACTGAAGGTGATGTCTACCTTCCCCATGAAGCAGGACACATTTGTCCCAGTCTTCTGTCCCAGGCACTGGATGCCTGAAGGGCTTTGCCCTTTTACCTTGAATACACCAAGCCTTTCCACAAGACAGCTGAGCTCTTCATCAGCAGAGGATTTACCCCTAGCCCTCCTCCTGCATAAAGACCTGTTATGAGCTAGCAGGGGTTCTGCCACCAATTATCAGAGCCCATTCTGCTCAAGTCCAGCCATCTGCAGTGGCCTTCCCCGCACACATCCCTATCCAGCACTGCTGTGGTCCTCTGGTTACGTGTTTATGGCATGCTATGCCATCCTTCAGCAAACCACACCCTCTGCCCCGAGCCTCCCATGCCCCACAAGCCCCTGCCCTGACCCCTGCACAACCCTACTTCCCCAGTCCTTCCTCGGGCCCTCCGTACACCCACACACCACAACCCCCTGCCCTGTGCTCCCCACATGCCAGCCTGCACTTAAATTTCTTACAGGCACTGTACTGTCTCAGCGCCTCCCCCAAAGTCCGGGCCGGGGTTGCGATATGAAAGTAGGTGTAAGAAATTTGTTATTTGCACCTCTGCTGTCAGCTCCGGGCAGAGCTCACACCTGTGAATGCCTTTGTTTAGTCCAGGCTGTTAACTTCCCTCCATTGCCCCACTAAGTGGGTGCAAGTGCTGCTGGTGGGGACACACAGGAGGGTTGTGTGGCCATTAAAAAAAGAGCACCGCATAGAAAGCCCTGGCTAGAAATAGCTGGGTTATCTTGGGAACTCCAGGAGACCTCTGCCCCTCCGTGCTTTATGCAGCAAGTATGGGTGGCGGGTGTGTTTTATGGACCTGTAAGGCCTGGGCCCGGGGACTATTCCCGGCCTGGGGCCCAGCTCCCCTAGGCTCCATCTCTGCCTCGCCTGCCACCCCCATGGCTTTCCTGCCCCGCCTCCTGCCCCCAGGCGATTTAACCCCTGGCACCGCAACAGGGCTGAAGCGCTTCCAGCTGCTCGCCACCTGCCCAGCCCCACATTTGGGTGTCCCCGGGGGGTGGGAGTCCGCACGCCGCTCCTGCAGCCGCTGGGAAGCCACAGGGGGAGGGTCCGCCCGCAGCAGCGCACACTGCTCCCGCTGCCCGAGGGAAGCGGCCCGGGTAACTTTGCAACGTCCTCATCCCCTCCCCCCGACCCGGCTTCTCTCCAGCCCCTCCCCCCACCGCCGCAGCCCCTCCCTCTCCTGCCCCCAAATCCCGCCTCGAGCGGCGGCAGGGGGGAGGGGTGCGGGCTGTGGGCGCCCTGCCCCCTCCCCCAGCTGCGCGCCAGCCGCTCGGCGGGGGCTGCAGAGAGCCGCGGGCGGAGGCCGAGAGCGGCTGCCGGGGGCTGAGCCCCCAACGGGGTCCGAAGTGCCGCAGCAGCTGCCCCCTTCCGGCCCGGCCCGGCTGAGTCAGAGCCGCTGGGTGGGGCGCCTGCCGCGGGCGGGCGGCGGGGGAGTGCCAGGGGGTGGGGACTAGGCCAGGCTGTAGATGTGGCTCTGTACAAAACCCCCGCCCCAGCTGCCAGCGCCCTCCCTCTCCGAGTCCCGCGGATCCCGGCGCAGCCCGTGCCTGGCCCCAGGTAAGCCGCGAGGCGGGCAGCCCAGCAGTGCCCCGAGGCAACGGGGGGCGGCAGCGGCACTCGTTGTGCTGAAGGTTGGGTGTGTGTGAACCAGCCTTGCGGAGCCCCAAAGCTGCCCCGGGGCCGGGCCGTGCGAGGCTGGGAGCCGCGCCCCGCTTCTGCCGCTGCTGTTCAACAGGAAACTTTGTTTGAGGGAAGCCAGGAGCAGGCTTAGGTCACTCGCGGTGAATGCCGGCCCGGGCGGGGGGCTGCGGGGAACAGCCTGGGGAGGCATAAATAGCACCTGCAATAAAGTCATTACCACCCTTGCTAGGGCTGCAGGCAGCAGAGCTTGGCTGGGACGGTGCCTGTCATGGCAATTCATCGGAGAAGGAGCCAGACTGCAGTGCTGGGTGTGGCCTCCAGGCGGTAAAGGTTCTCGGCTCCCTCCTTCCCCCGCCCGTCGGGGCTTTTTTCTTTTTAATTTTTTTCCCCTTTGCGTTGTTCTTTTTTTCTCTCTGAACGTTGTTCTCGGCGTCCTGCCGCGCAGTCAGGCGGGCTCAGTAGCTCAGATCAAGTTTTGTTTTAAACTTATTAGCATGAAACTACGCTACTGAAGTCTCAACGTTATACTTTTTTGGCGGGGGGAGGGGGTGTGTGGAAAGGAGGTTTGTTTGTTAGTCCCAACCAGGAGGAGTTGGTCCCAAACTACTAAAAAGTCCCATAAGAACTACATCGCTTTTCTTCTCCTATTAAAGTACTATAAGGCTCTTTAAATGAATGAGCAGTTTTGTCACAGTGGAGAAGATTCATTTGTTTCATCCAGGAGCTTTGTAGAGGCATTTTCGACAGCTGAGCTGTTAACTTCACTTTAAATGTAAGTTTCATTCAGGTGTATCCCTAAGTGAATGTTAGGACAGAACAAATTGTGAGCTCTGTGCATGACTGCATATAAATGGGCCCTGCTTGTGAGTTTCAGAGTGGGAATACCCCTTCCATTCACTCTACTTTTCTCAGGGTGTGGTAAAGCACTGCAGCCATAGCAACAGCCAAACCGCTATTCTAGCAGTTTTGGCCCCCGAAGGTTTCCTATTCGGATACAGTAGCTTTAGATAATGAATCAACAGCTGAACCTCACTGCTCTTACGCCATCTTCCCCTCACCACACAGCTGTACATGCCACTGTCTGTCATGGAGGATGGCATTCTGTGTTAGGCCCCATTAGCAAAATTGCTGCAGTTGTGCTGCTCTTTGGGCCTTGTGTGTCAGTGCCAGGATGGGTGGGTTTTGTTTCACCCCTGCTGTGGGTGGATGAGGAATATGACCATGTATCTGAACTGTAGGAATGCAGTACTAGGGCATTTTCATGGAGTCTGTGTGTGGTTTTGGCTCACTACTGGACAGTTATAGTACCGTTGGGAGTCACCGTTCATAAGACTATTGAAAGGTTATGCATTAGGACTATGATTAAGGAGTACATTTGTGGGTGCAGATCAGTAACTGAAATAAGGTGCACTGTTGGTGGGTTGAAATAAAGGTTTCCAGCTATGGCTTATGAAATCTTTTCCCTTCAAATGTAATCAACTCATGGCTTCATTTACCTTGCTAAGCTCTAGAGTGTAGCTTGTGGACACAGCCTGGCCCTGCCTGTATTTCCAGTTACTAGCACACTCAGATAAATTCCTTTGGTCCTTGTTCCATTCTGAACAGACATGCTGCTCTTTCTCTGTGGTACTGTTTTTTTTTTTATCTCCTCCTCCACATTTTCCCTCTCTAGTGTCTGAGCAGCTGCTCTGTCGCCACACCCTGATTTGGTTGAACGACTTAAACTTCTGAGTGTTAAAAGTTTCCATTCTTTTTTT